>NC_052086.1:41050456-41384831 GCF_015852505.1 Tachyglossus aculeatus
ACAAATGCCGTCATTATTATACAGTCCCTTTCCCCCTTAGGAGTCGAAGTCTAAGGGAGAACAGGTATTCAATTCCCGTTTTACAGATGCAAAAACTGAGGTGTAGAGACGTTTAATGACTTGATTAAGGTCACGCAACAAGCAACCATCCAGAGCCAGGATTCGAACCCAGGTCTCCTGACCACCACAACCTTGTGTTTCCTTCAGACCACGCTTAGAACAATCCCTGGCATATAGTAAGCGCTCAACAAATGCCGTAATTATTATTCCGTTTAATGATGGATAGGGCAGCAAAGATGAAGGCAGAAGGAATATCAAATATCATACGGGATGTCTTATTTGCCAATAATTGGAACCTAATAATAATTGGAGAGTTTTTACATAATTTTTGAGATGCCGTAATTTTGATTGTTCAACAGAATCGTACCGTATCATTTTAATTTCTTCAAATGTTATTTGCCCACCAAACTGTGATAGGAGTCTGGGTTTTTTAGACTTATGGATTCTTCGGTCTCCTTTTCAGTTTAAGAATCTTATTGCCGAGCATAATGAAATTCAAAACAGAAGAGAAACCAGTGGGAGCTGAGGTTCAAATGATCCCACCCACGTTCGAAAGAATGCTAACGAGATTATTATTGCTAGAAACTAATGGTATTGCCGAGGCTGGATATAATTAATTGGCAGAATTCCCCGCTGCCGACCAGATATTGGGAAATGAATGGGAACTATTAAGTTTAATTGCATATGTTTTGTAGAAGCTGGGGTAATTGAGAAGTAGAATATAAGTAGGCACCGGAGTTTAACGGTGAGGAATCTTTCCGATAAAAACAACACCGGTTATTCAATTACTCGAACTGTCAAAGGTGGGAGAATTTGAGAGAGAGAGCTGAGCTGTTGAGATGCTGAAGTTGTCCATAGGATGATAATAATAATAATAATAATAATAATAATAATAATAATAATAATAATAATAATAGTATTTCTTATTGGGTTGGGTAGGGACTGTCTCTATATGTTGCCAGCTTGTACTTCCCAAGCGCTTAGTACAGTGCTCTGCCCACAGTAAGCGCTCAATAAATACAATTGATTGATTAATTAAGCACTTATTATGTGCCCAGCACTGTTCTAAGCACAGGGTAAGGTATAAGGTAATCAGGTTGTCCCACATGGGGCTCGTATTTTTAATCCACTTTTTACAGATGAGGTAACTGAGACACAGAGAAGTTAAGTGACTCGTCCAAGGTCACACAGCGGGCAAGTGGCAGAGCCAGGCTCAGAACCCACGTCCTCTGACTTCCAAGCCCGGTGAACCGGGATGGAAAAACCGTCAATCTTTCTCCACAAAAAAATTGCATTATTAATAATCATGGTAATAGTAATTGTGGTACTTAATAATTGTGGTATTTAAGTGCTTACTATGTGCCCAGTACTGCTCTAAGCACTGGCAGCGGGGCTCGGTGGAAAGAGCCCGGGCTTGGGAGTCAGAGGACGTGGGTTCTAATCCTGGCTCCACCACTTGTCAGCTGTGTGACTTTGGGCAAGTCACTTCACTTCTCGGTGCCTCAGTTGCCTTATCTGTAAAATGGGGAATAAGACCATGAGCCCCAAGTGGGACAACCTGACAGCCTTAGAACAGTACTTGGTACATAGTAAGTGCTTAACAAATGCCATTATTATTATCATTATTGTAATTTAAGCAGGTTGGACACAGTCTCTGTCCCACCTGGGGCTCACACTCAATCTCCATTTCGCAGCTTTTGGCAGTATTCTAGCCTACGGCCTAGAGTCCATCCATCATACTTTTTGAGCGCTTACTGTGGGCAGAGCACTGTACTAAGCGTTTGGAAGAGTACAGTAGAACAATAAAACCCGAAACACTCCCCACTCAAAAGAAGCTGACAGTCTGGAGGGGAAGACGGACACTCCGTTGGTTCGATCTCCCAGCTGGGATCAATCAATCAATCAATCAATCGTATTTATTGAGCACTTACTGTGTGCAGAGCACTGTACTAAGCGCTTGGGAAGTCCAAGTTGGCAACATATAGAGACAGTCCCTACCCAACAGTGGGCTCACAGTCTAAAAGGGGTAATAATGATAATTACGGTATTTGCTAGGCGCTTACTACGTGCCAAGCACTGTTCTAAGCGCTGGGGTAGATACAAGCTAACCAGGTGATAGGTTTTATGTGTCTTATTTTGTCATCTGTCTCCCTCTTCTAGACTGTGAGCCCGTTGTCGGGTAGGGACCGTCTCTAGATGTTGCCGACTTGTACTTCCCAAGTGCTTAGTACAGTGCTCTGCACACAGTAAGCGCTCAATAAATATGATTGATTGATTGATTGAGACAGAGAACAAAACCAAACATAGTAACAAAATAAAATAAATAGAATAGATACGTACGGACAGGGTCTCTCGCTTGCCTCTCACCTGTTTTCTGTTTTCTCGCCCTGCAGACACGCTGTCAGTGCCTCGCTGGTCGCCCCAGATCCCCCGCAGAGACCTGGGAAATTCCATAAAACACAGGTAGGTCATCCCTTAGTCCCTTAGTCACTAAGAGTACAGTGCTCTGCACATAGTAAGCGCTCAATAAATACGATTGATGATGATGATGATGATGACTAAGGGTACATTGTGAAGCAGCATGGCCTAGTGGCTAGAGCCCGGGCCGGGGAATCAGAAGGACCTGGGTTCTAATCTCGGCCCCTCCACTCGTCTGCTGTGTGTCCTCGGGCAAGTCGCTTCACTTCTCCGGGCCTCAGTTCCCTCCTCTGGAAAATGGGGATTGAGATGGTGAGCCCTATGCGGAACAGGGCTCGCATATTTATTCATAGTTGTTCATGTTTGTTCATTATTTATTACTCTACTTGTACAAATTTACTATTCTATTTATTTCATTTTGTTAATATGTTTTGTTTTGTTGTCTGTCTCCACCTTCTAGACTGTGAGCCCGCTGTTGGGTAGGGACTGTCTATATGTTGCCAACTTGTGCTTCCCAAGCGCTTAGTACAGTGCTCTGCACACAGTAAGCGCTCAGTAAATACGATTGAATGAATGAATGAATAAATGCGGTTGAATGAATGAATAAATAATAATATAATAATGATGGCATTTGTTAAGCACTTACTATGTACAAAACACTGTTCTAAGCGCTGGGGGGGATACAGTGTGATCAAGTTGTCCCACGTGGGGCTTACAGTCTTAATCCCCATTTTTACAGATGAGGTAACAGAGGCTCAGAGAAGTTAAGTGACTTGCCCAAGGTCACACAGCAGACTTGTGGTGGAGCTGGGATTCGAACCCATGACCTCTGACTCCAAAGCCCGGACTCTTTCCACTGTGCCACGTTGCTTCTCTATGAATGACTGACAGGGACTGTGTCAAACTGATTACCTTGTATTAGAGAAGCAGCATGGCTCAGTGGAAAGAGCACGGGCTTTGGTGTCGGGGGTCATGGGTTCGAATCCCGACTCCGCCACATGTCTGCTGTGTGACCTTGGGCAAGTCACTTAACTTCTCTGAGCTTCAGTTAACTCATCTGTAAAATGGGGATTGACTGTGAGCCCCACGTGGGGCAGCCTGATCACGTTGTATCCCCCCCAGCACTTAGAACAGTGCGTTGCACATAGTAAGTGCTTAACAAATGCCATTATTATTATTATTATCATCTACCCTAGGGCTTAGAACAGTGCTTGACACATAGTAAGTGCTTAACAAATACCTTCAGTGTTATTGTTATTATTATTATTATTGCATTGTGGTAATACTCTTCAGATGGGGACTGAATTCTCAGAAGAAACTGCGTTTCTTCTTCGGGCCTGGGATTCCGAGGATCTGGTTCTAATCCTACGTCTAATAATCACAATTATCATTCATTCATTCATTCAATCGTACTTACTGAGCGCTTACTGTGTGCAGAGCACTGTACTAAGCACTTGGGAAGTACAAGTTGGCAATATTCTTTAAGGGCTTACTATGTGCCACGCACTGTACTAAGCATTGGGGTAGATACCATCCGGAGGCCCTGACCTGAGAGATTCTCCACAGAGATTCGAGCGGGCCGAGATTCTCCACAGCCGAAGTGTTGGGCTGCCTTCAAGATGAACGCCACAGAGGCGGGCCGCCATGCTGCTTAATCCTTGCTTTTCAGCTTCCTTCCTTCATTCTTCCATCTTATTTATTAAGCTCTTACTGTTTGCAGAGCGCTGTACTAAGCGCTTAGCGCTCCAGCCCCTTCTGGCCATGTCCCTCGGGAAGGCCGGCCAGAATCCGGGATGTGAGATGGGAAGACGGGTCCCGGGTTCAACCTTTCAATCAATCGATCGATCTTATTTACCAAACGCTTAAACATGTGCAGAGCACTGAATAATGAGAATTATGGTACTCGTTAAGCGCTTACTATGTGGCGAGCGCTGTTCTAAGCACGCAACGTAGCGGCTAGAGTAGGTCCCGGGAGTCAGAAGGAAGTGGGTTCTAATCCCGACTCTACCACGTGTCTTCTGTGTGACCTTGGGCAAGTCACTTCACTTCTCTGGGCCCCTGTTACTTCATCTGTAAAATGAGGATGGAGAATGTGAGTGCCATGTGGGACAGGGACTGTGTCCAACATGATTCAAGCGCTTAGTACAGTGCTCTGCACACAGTAAGTGCTCAATAAATACGATTGAAGATTAGCTCGTATCTACCCCAAGGCTTAGAATGATGCTTGACACATAGTAAGCACTTAACAAATACCGTGATTATTATTGAGTGCACTAGATTACGAGAAAACAAACAAATGGATTTTGGAGCAAAATTAAACCAAAGTGGTCTTTGGAAGGGCAAATGACTCGACTTAGATGAGCATATTTTGGACACATATTGGGGAGGACTAATTCTCTGGAGAAGACACTAATGCTAGGAAAAGTCCAGGGAAAACATGGAAGAGGCAGCTAAATGGATAGAGACCATAGCAACGACAATGGAAGAACTGTTAGGAAGGTTGGGGATTATGGCGGAGGACGGGACGTTCTGGAGAAAGTATATCCATGGAGTTGCATGACTTGGAAATGACTCGATGGCACTTAATAATATTAACAATAAGCATTTGGGAGAGTACAACAGAGTTGGTAGACACGTTCCTTGCCCACAAGGTTGGAAGTTTCAGTGTCACACTCCAGACTATGCTGGCAAAGATGTCTGGAAAGGTGAATTAACAATGGGCACTTCCATTTCTCTCCTGGTCTCGGATCTGGCCGCGAGCCTTCAGGAGCCCATCACATTCTCAAAATGGGGAGGTTGCCAGTCAGTCAGTCAGTCAGTGGTATTTATTGAGTGCTTACTGTGTGCAGAGCACCGTACTAAGCACTTGGGAGAGGTCCATGTTGTTGTTGTCTTATGCCGTCGAGTCGTGTCCGACCCATAACGGCGCCATCATCATCATCATCATCAATCGTATTTATTGAGCACTTACTGTGTGCAGAGCACTGTACTAAGCGCTTGGGAAGTCCAAGTTGGCAACATATAGAGACAGTCCCTACCCAACAGTGGGCTCACAGTCTAAAAGGGCGAGAGACGCCATGGATGCATCTCTCCAGGAACGCCCCACCTCCACCTGCAATCGTTCCGGTAGAGAATCCAGAGAGTTTTCTAATAATCATAATAATGATGATGGTATTTGTTAAGTGCTTACTGTGGGCAAAGCACTGTTCTAAGCCCTGGGGAGGTTACAAGGTGATCAGGTTGTCCCACCTTGGGCTTACAGTCTTCATCCCCATTTTACAGATGAGGGAACTGAGGCTTAGAGAAGTGAAGTGATTTGCCCAAAGTCACACAGCTGACAAGTGGCAGAGCCGGGATTTGAACCCATGACCTCTGACTCCAAAGCCCGGGCTCTTTCCACTGAGCCACACTGCTTCTCGCCTCCTCCCGCGCAGTAAACGCGAGTCTCCGCCCTCGACTCTCTCCCATGCTGCTGCTGCCCAGCACGGGGGAGTTTTGACTTGTAGCAGATCTGAGGCCCAGAGAAGTGAAGCGACTTACCTAAGGCCCCACAGCAGACAAGTGGCAGAGCCACAATTAGAACCCAGGGCCTTCTGCCTCGTTGGCCAGGCCTCTATCCACTAGGCCACGCTGCTTCTCTGCTTTATTTATTTCTGTCATTTATTTCTTTCTATTCCTTCTAGACTGTGAGCCCACTGCTGGATAGGGACCGTCTCTATATGTTGCCAACTTGGACTTCCCAAGCGCTTAGTACAGTGCTCTGCACACAGTAAGCGCTCAATAAATACGATTGAATGAATGAATGAATGTCTCCCCCTCCATTCATTCATTCAATCGTATTTATTGATTGAAATACTAGACTGTAGACTGTAAACTCATCATGGGCAGGGAACATCGCTGTTTATTGTTCTATTGGACTTTCCTAAGCACTTAGTACAGTGCTGTGCACACAGTAAGAGCTCAATAGATACAACTGAATGAATGCTTCTCAGCCTGGAGCTCGGACTTGGGTAGAGAGTGGCGTGGCTTAGTGGAAAAATCATAAGCTTGGGAGTCAGAGGATGTGGGTTCGAATCCCGGCTCCACCAATTTTCTGCCGTGTGGCCTTGGGGAAGCCACTTCACTTCTCTGTGCCTCAGTTCCCTCATCTGGAAAATGGGGATTAAGACTGTGAGCCCCAAGTGGATCAATCTGATTACGTTGTATCTACCCCAGTGCTTAGAACGGTGCTCGGCACATAGGAAGCGCTTAACAAATACGATTATTATTCCACTGCTTGATGCAGCTTAGTACAGTGCTTAGCACAGTGAGAAGCAGCATGGCTCGGTGGAAAGAGCCCGGGTTTTAGAGTCAGAGGTCATGGGTTCAAGTCCGGGCTCCACCAATTGTGAGCTGGGTGACTTTGGGCAAGTCGCTTAACTTCTCCGTGCCTCAGTTACCTCATCTGTAAAATGGGGGTGAAGACTATGAGCCCCCTGTGGGACCACCTGATCACCTTGTAACGTTCCCAGGGCTTAGAACAGTGTTTTGCGCATAGTAAGCGCTTAATAAATGCCATTATTGTTATTATTATTATTATTACAGTGCCTCCAGCGCTTAATACAGTGCCTGGCACATAGTAAGCACTTAGCAAATGCAATTGATCAACATCTTCCTCATCATTCAATTTTGACCACGTCTTCGAGGTGCCTAATGGCTTCTTTCTCTTGCAGATTTTCCACCAAATACTGGATGTCGCAAACCTGCATCGTCTGTGGGAAAGGAATGCTGTTTGGACTAAAATGCAAAAATTGCAAGTAGGTGGCCATTTTTTCGTGCCTTTCAGCGTGGCTTGGCGTCACTCAGAGTCACTAAGGGTACATTGTGAAGCAGCATGGCCTAATGGCTAGAGCCCGGGGCCGGGGAATCAGAAGGACCTGGGTTCTAATCTCGCTCTGCCACTCATCTGCTGTGTGTCCTCGGGCAAGTCGCTCCACTTCTCTGGGCCTCAGTTCCCTCCTCTGGAAAATGGGGATTGAGACGGTGAGCCCTATGTGGGACAGGGCTCGCATATATATATATATTTTTAATGGCATTTATTAAGCGCTTACTATATGCAAAGCACTGTTCTAAGCGCTGGGGAGCTTACAAGGTGAACAGGTTGTCCCACGTGGGGCTCACAGTCTTCATCCCCATTTTCCAGATGAGGGAACTGAGGCCCAGAGAAGTGAAGTGACCTGCCCAAAGTCACACAGCTGACAAGTGGTGGAGCTGGGATTTGAACCCATGACCTCTGACTCATAGTTCATGTTTGTTCATTATTCTTGTTTGTTCATATTTACTACTCTAATTACTTGTACGTATTTACTATTCTATTTATTTCATTTTGTTAATATTTTTTGTTTTGTTGCCTGTCTCCCCTTTCTAGACTGTGAGCCCACTGTTGGGTAGGGACCATCTCTATATGTTGCCAACTTGTGCTTCCCAAGCGCTTAGTACAGTGCTCTGCACACAGTAAGCGCTCAATAAATACGATTGAACGTATGAATGAATAACTACGATTGAATGAATGAATGACAGGGACTGTGTTCAAACTGATTACCTTGTATCTACCCTAGAGCTTAGAACAGTGCTTGACACATAGTAAGTGCTTAACAAATACCTTTAGTGTTATTATTATTATTATATGTTGCCAACTTGTACTTCCCAAGCGCTTAGTACAGTGCTCTGCACACAGTAAGCGCTCAATAAATACAATTGAATGTATGAATGAATAACTACGATTGAATGAATGAATGACAGGGACTGTGTCCAAACTGATTACCTTGTATCTACCCTAGGGCTTAGAACAGTGCTTGACACATAGTAAGTGCTTAACAAATACCTTCAGTGTTATTATTATTATTATATGTTGCCAATTTGTACTTCCCAAGCGCTTAGTACAGTGCTCTGCACACAGTAAGCACTCAATAAATATGATTGATTGATTGATTGATTGATTATTATTGCATTGTGGTAATACTCTTTAGATCGGGACTAAATTCTCGGAAGAAACTGCGTTTCTTCTTCGGGCCTGGGATTCCGGGGATCTGGTTCTAATCCTACCTCTAATAATCGTAATTATCGTGGTATTCGTTCTAATCCTACTTTAATAATTATCGTAGTATTCGTTAAGGGCTTACTATGTGCCACGCACTGTACTAAGCGTTGGGGTAGATCCCAGATAATCAGGTCCTACTTGGAGCTCAGAGTCTAAGTAGGAGGGATGACAGGTTTCAAATCCCCGTTTTGCAGATGAAGAAACTGAGGCCTAGAGAACTGAAATGACTTGCCCAAGGCCTCACAGGGTGGCTCCGCCACTTGTCAGCTGTGTGACTTTGGGCAAGTCACTTCACTTCTCTGTGCCTGAATTCCCTCATCTGTAAAATGGGGATGAAGACTGTGAGCCCCATGTGGGACAACCTGATCACCTTGTATCCCCCCAGTGCTTAGAACAGTGCTTTGCACATAGTAAGCACCTAACAAATGCCACTATTATTATTATTATTATTATTATTAAATCCCCATTTTGCAGATGAAGAAACTGAGGCCTAGAGAACTGAAGTGACTTGCCTAAGGCCTCACAGGGTGGCTCCGCCACTTGTCAGCTGTGTGACTTTGGGCAAGTCATTTCACTTCTCTGTGCCTCAGTTACCTCATCTGTAAAATGGGGACAAAGACTGTGAGCCCCCCGTGGGACAACCTAATCACCTTGTAACCTCCTCAGCGCTTAGAATAATGCTTTGAACGTAGTAAGCACTTAAGTGCCATTAAAATAAGAGTGGGGGCAAGGGAGTCAGAGGTCCTGGGTTCTAATTGCGGCACGGCACTCAACTTCTCTGTGGCTCAGTTTCCTCATCTGTAGAATGGAGCAGACACAAGGTAATCAGGTTGGGCACAGTCTCTGTCCCACACGGGGCTCGCAGTCATTCATTCATTCATTCAATCGTATTTATTGAGCGCTTACTGGGGGCAGAGCACACAGTCTTATTCCCCATTTTACAAATGGGGAAACTGAGGCACGAAGCAGTCTACTGACTTGCCAACCTCACACAGCAGACCAGTGACAGAACCAGGATTAGAACCCAGGTCCTCTGACCCCCTGCTATAGCTTTCAATCTTGTGTGGGCAACAGACACTTAATAATTATGAGCTCTCTTAAGCCACTACTATGTGCCAAGCACTGTACTAAGCGCTCGGAGAGATGCAAGATCCAGCATCCCCCTCTAGCCTGCAAGCTCATTACGGGCAGGGAACGTGTCTGCTAATTCTGTCCTAGTGTACTCTCCCAAGTGCTTAGCACAGTGCTGTGCACATAGTAATAATAATAATAATGGCATTTGTTAATCGCTTACTACGTGCAAAGCACTGTTCTAAGCGCTGAATAATAATAATAATAATGATGATGGCATTTACTAAGCGCTTACTATGTGCAAAGCACTGTTCTAAGCGCTGGGGAGGTTACAAGGTGATCAGGTTGTCCCACGGGGGGCCTCACAGTCTTAATCCCCATTTTACAGATGAGGGAACTGAGGCACCAAGAAGTGAAGTGACTTGCCCAAAGTCACACAGCTAAGTGGCGGAGCCGGGATTTGAACCCATGACCTCTGACTCCAAAGCCCAGGCTCTTTCCACTGAGCCACGAGTACATTCTCAATAAATGCCGTGGAATGATTTATCGATCGTTCAGGTTGGATCCAATCTTTGTCCCATCTAGGGCTCACAGGTGAAGTCAGTTCATCGTCATCATCAATTGTATTTATTGAGCGCTTACTATGTGCAGAGCACTGTACTAAGCGCTTGGGAAGTACAAATTGGCAACATATAGAGACAGTCCCTACCCAACAGTGGGCTCACAGTCTAAAAGGGGGAGACAGAGAACAAAACCAAGCATACTAACAAAATAAAATAAATAGAATAGATATGTACAAGTAAAATAAATAAATAGAGTAATAAATATGTACAAACATATATCCATATATCCAGGTGCTGTGGGGAAGGGAAGGAGGTAAGATGAAGGGGATGGAGAGGGGGACGAGGGGGAGAGGAGGGAAGGGGCTCAGTCTGGGAAGGCCTCCTTGTCACTTGTTGGAGTCTAAGAAGCAGCACGGCCTAGGGGATAGAGCACGGGCTTGAGAATCAGGCTGAAATAATAAGAAATAATAATGATGGTATTTGTTAAGCGCTTACTATGTGCCCAGCACTGTACTAAATGCTGGTGTAGCTACGAGGTCATCAGGTTGTCCCCCGTGGGGCTCACAGTCTTCATCCCCATTTTACAGATGAGGGAACTGAGGCCCAGAGAACTGAAGTGACTTGCCCCAAGTCGCACAGCTGGTGAGTGGCAGAGGCAGGATTAGAACCCACGACCTCTGACTCCCAAGCCCGGACTCTTTCCACTGAGCCACGCTGCTTCTCAGCAGCTCCTCCTCTAGACTGTAAACTGTCTGTGGGAAGGGAATGTGTCAGCTTATTGTTCTATTGTACTTTTCCAAGCGCTTAATACAATAATAATAAATAATAACGATGGTACTTCATCATCATCATCATCAATCGTATTTATTGAGCGCTTACTATGTGCAGAGCACTGTACTAAGCGCTTGGGAAGTACAAATTGGCAACATATAGAGACAGTCCCTACCCAACAGTGGGCTCACAGTCTAAAAGGGGGAGACAGACAACAAAACCAAACATACTAACAAAATAAAATAAATAGAATAGATATGTACAATAAAAATAAATAACAAAATAAAATAATAATAATAAATAAAATAACAAATAAATAAATAAATAAATAAATATAGTAACAAATATGTACAAACGTATATACATATATACAGGTGCTGTGGGGAAGGGAAGGAGGTAGGATGGGGGGGATGGAGAGGGGGACGGGGGATGAGGGGGACAAATCTAAGGGGGAGACAGACGAATTCTCCCCCTTTTAGACTGTGAGCCCACTGTTGGGTAGGGACCATCTCTATATGTTGCCAACTTGTACTTCCCGAGCGCTTAGTACAGTGCTCTGCACACAGTAAGCGCTCAATAAATACGATTGATTGACAGACAGAATAAAACAAGTAGACAGACGCCACTGTTCTAAGCATTTTTGTAGATACACGGTAATCAGGTTGTCCCCCGTGGGGCTCGCAGTCTTCATCCCCATTTTCCAGATGAGGGACTGAGGCACAGAGAAGTGAAGTGACTGGCCCAAAGTCACACAGTTGACGAGTGGCGGAGCCAGGATTAGAACCCACGACCTCTGACTCCCAAGCCCGGGCTCTACAGTTCTCTGCACCCAGTGAGCGCTCAATAGATGCGATTAAATGAATTAATTTAAAAGGACCGGGATCCTAATCTGTCCCTGGTCGGCTGTGTGACCTTGGGCAAGTCACTTCGCTTCTCCTTTCATTCATTCAATCATATTTATTGAGCGCTTACTGTGTGCAGAGCACTGTACTAAGCGCTTGGGAAGTCCAAGTTGGCAACATATAGAGACGGGCCCTACCCAACAGTGGGCTCACAGTCTAGAAGACTGCTTGCTTCAATTGCGCTTAGTACAGTGCTCTGCACACAGTAAGCGCTCAACAAATACAATTGAATGAATGAATTGCCTCTTCTTTCCTTCTTTCCTCTCCCCTCGTCCCCCTCTCCATCCCCCCGTCTTACCTCCTTCCCTTCCCCACAGCACCTGTATATATGGATATATGGTTGTACATATTTATTACTCTATTTATTTATTTATTTATTTATTTTACTTGTACATTTCTATCCTACTTATTTTATTTTGTTGGTATGTTTGGTTCTGTTCTCTGTCTCCCCCTTTTAGACTGTGAGCCCACTGTTGGGTAGGGACTGTCTCTATGTGATGCCAATTTGTACTTCCCAAGCGCTTAGTACAGTGCTCTGCACATAGTAAGCGCTCAATAAATACGATTGATTGATTGATTCTGTCAAACAGGGATGGAGACCGTGAGCCCCACGTGGGACAATCAATCAATCAATCAATCATATTTATTGAGCACTTACTGTGTGTAGAGCACTGTACTAAGTGCTTGGGAAGTACAGGGACTGTGTCCAACCTGATTACCTTGAATCTACCAGTGCTTAGAACAGGGCTCAACACATAGTAAGGTCTTAACAAATACTATTCATTTATTTATTCATTCAGTCATATTTATTGAGCACTTACTGTGTGTAGAGCACTGTACTAAGCGCTTGTGAAGTACAGGGACTGTGTCCAACCTGATTACCTTGAATCTACCAGTGCTTAGAACAGGGCTCAACACATAGTAAGGTCTTAACAAATACTATTCATTTATTCATTCATTCAGTCGTATTTATTGAGCACTTAACTGTGTGTAGAGCACTGTACTAAGCACTTGGGAAGTATAATTTGGCCATATATACCATTCTAGACTGTGAGCCGGTTGTTAGGTAGGAACCATCTCTATATGTTGCCAACTTGTACTTCCCAAGCGCTTAGTACAGTGCTCTGCACACAGTAAGCGCTCAGTAAATACGATTGAATGAATAAACCATCATTGTCATTTTTGGGTATGGATTGTCTCTGTCCGTTCCCGAATTGTACTTTTCAGTGAGCCCACTGTTGGGTAGGGACCGTCTCTATATGTGGCCAACTTGTACTTCCCAAGCACTTAGTACAGTGCTCTGCACACAGTAAGCGCTCGATAAATACTATTGATTGATTGCTTGTTTAGTCCAGTGCTCTGCACACAGTAAGCGCTCAAAAAATAGGATTGAATGAATGAATGAATCAATCAATCAATCGTATTTATTGAGCGCTTACTGTGTGCAGAGCACTGGACTAAGCGCTTGGGAAGTCCAAGTTGGCACCATCTAGAGACGGTCCCTACCCAACTGTGGGCTCACAGTCTAGAAGGGGGAGACAGAGAACAAAACCAAACATATTAACAAAATAAAATAAATAGAATAGATATGTACAAGTAAAATAAATAGTTAAAGTATTACTTAAGTAAAGTAAAATAAATAGAGTAATAAATACGAACAAACATATATACATATATACAGGTGAATGAATGAATGATTATTGTTGTTACTATTATTATTATTTAATATCAGCACGTCCTGGTCCCTGCATCTTTCTAGCTATTCATGGCCAGCGATATGTGCTAGCCCACCCGAGACACGCTATTCTTTGGCCTCCAACTAGGAAAAACCCCTTGGCCTCACCCCACGGAGAGAGCTTATTTTTTTTTACCGTACCCTCAGTTTTCTCATTTGCCTAATGATGCCCCAGCATGCGGGGAGTACTCATTAAATGAAATCCCTACAGTGCTCTAAGATTCTCGGAGCAAGGCACAAGGTAATTACCCGCCATCAGTGTTTTAATGTCCCCTGGATGGAAACAAAACGGGCCAGTTTCTCAGGGAAGAAGTTTGGATTATTTTTTCTTTCCTCTCCGGACAAAAAAGAGGCCTCGGTGTCTCGGTGAATCAAGCCCGGCGTTCCAGCTGCCTGGTTTCATCTGGCGTACCAATCTGTCATTCATTCATCCATCCCCCCACATCTTACCTCCTTCCCTTCCCCACAGCACCTGTATTTATGGATATATGTTTGTACATATTTATTACTCTATTTATTTATTTATTTTATTTGTACATATCTATTCTATTTATTTTATTTTGTTAGTACATTTGGTTTTGTTCTCTGTCTCCCCCTTTTAGACTGTGAGCCCACTGTTGGGTAGGGACTGTCTCTATATGTTGCCAATTTGTACTTCCCAAGCACTTAGTACAGTGCTCTGCATATAGTAAGCGCTCAATAAATACGATTGATGATGATGATGATTTATTTTATTTTGTTAGTATGTTGGTTTTGTTCTCCGTCTCTCCCTTTTAGACTGTGAGCCCACTGCTGGGTAGGGACCGTCTCTATATGTTGCCAACTTGTACTTCCCAAGCGCTTAGTCCAGTGCTCTGCACACAGTAAGTACTCAATAAATACGGTTGATTGATTCATTCATTCAGTCATATCTATTGAGCGCTTACTATGTGCAGAGCGCTGGACTAAGCACTTGGAGTTTCTACAGATTTATTACTCTATTTATTTTACTTGTACATATCTATTCTATTTATTTTATTTTGTTAGTGTGTTTGGTTTTGTTCTCCGTCTCCGCCTTTTAGACTGTGAGCCCACTGCTGGGTAGGGACCGTCTCTATATGTTGCCAACTTGGACTTCCCAAGCGCTTAGTCCAGTGCTCTGCACACAGTAAGTGCTCAATAAATACGGTTGATTGATTGATTCATTCATTCAGTCATATTTATTGAGTGCTTACTGTGTGCAGAGCACTGGCCTAAGCACTTGGAGTTTCTACAGATTTATTACTCTATTTATTTTACTTGTACATATTTACCATTCTATTTATTTTGTTAATGATGTGCATATAGCTTGGACACCTGTCCACATGTTTTGTTTCGTTGTCTGTCTCCCCCTTCTAGACTGCGAGCCCGTTGTTGGGTAGGGACCGTCTCTATATGTTGCCGGCTTGTACTTCCCAAGTGCTTAGTACAGTGCTCTGCACACAGTAAGCGCTCAATAAAGACGATTGAATGAATGAAGAATGAAAGTCCAATTTGGCAGCAGATTGAGACAATCTCTACCCAACAAGGGGCTCAGGGTCTAGAAAGGGAGAAACGGACAACAAAACAAGTAGTCCTCAACAGCATCAGTATAAATGAAGAGAATTATAGATATATACACATCATTAATAAAATAAATAGAATGATAAATCATTCATTCATTCAATCGTATGTATTGAGCGCTTACTGTGTGCAGAGCACTGTACTAAACGCTTGGGAAGTACAAGTTGGCAACAGATAGAGACGGTCCCTACCCAACAACAGGCTCACAGGCTAGAAAGGGAGAGACAGACAACAAAACAAAACAAGTAGACAGGCATCAACAGCATCAATATAAATAGAATTATAGATATAGACACATCATTAATAAAATAAATAGAATAATAAATATGTACATTCTTGCATTCAATCGTATTTATTGAGCGCTCACTGTGTGCAGAGCACTGTACTAAGAGCTTGGGAAGTACAAATCGGTAACATATAAAGACGGTCCCTACCCAACAATGGGCTCACAGTCTAGAAGGGGGGAGACAGACAAAAAAACAAAACAAGTAGATAGGTGTCAATACCATCAGAATAAATAGAATTATAGCTATATACACATCGATAATAAAAGAAATGTGTGACTTTGGGCAAGTCACTTCACTTCTCTGGGCCTCAGTTACCACGTCTGTAAAATGGGGATGAAGACTGTAAGCCCCCCCCATGGAACAACCCGATCACCTTGTAATCTCCCCAGCGCTTAGTACAGTGCTTTGCACATAGTAAGCGCTTAATAAATGCCATCATCATTATGATTATTATTATCAAATGTAGTAAATATGTACAGATAAAATAGAGTAATAAATATGTACAAATTTACACAAGTTCTGTGGGGAGGGGGGAGGGAGTCAATTGGTCTACAAACTTTAAGCTCATTATGGGTAGGGAATGTGTCTGTTTATTTTTGCATTGTACTCTCCCAAGCGCCTAATATATACAGTAAGCGCTCAATAAATACGATTGAATGAATGATAGGATTTATTGTGCACTTACTGTGAGCAGAGCACTATTTCAGCATTTGGGAGAGTAAGGTACTACTACTAATAATAATGATGGCATTTGTTAAGCGCTTACTATGTGTGAAGCACTGTTCTAAGCGCTGAGGGTTGGTAGAAGCAAATCCCTGCCCACAAGGAGCTGATGATCTAGAGCAGTGAGACATTAAAATAAATACAGCTAGGGGAAATTGGAGAGTATAAAGATCCTTCAGTCAAGCGCTTACTATGTGCAAAGCACTGAACTAAGCGTGTGGGAGAGTACAACAAAATTAGCACAGACGTTCCCAGCCCGTAAGGATATGTACAAAAGTGCTGTAGAGTTGGGGATTGGGGTGAATGGAGGTCATGGGTTCTAATCCCGGCTCCGCCGCCTGTCAGCTGTGTGACTTTGGGCAAGTCACTTCACTTCTCTGTGCCTCAGTGACCTCCTCTGTAAAATGGGGATTAAGACTGTGAGCCCCACCAGGGACAACCTGATCACCCTGTAACCTCCCTAGCGCTTTGAACAGTGCTTTGCCCATAGTAAGCGCTTAATAAATGCCATTATCATTATTATTATTATTATTATTATTATTATTATTATTATTATTATTATTATTATTCTCTGGGCCTCAGTTCCCTCATCTGTAAAATGGGGATTAAGATTGTGAGCCTCCCATGGGATAACCTGATTACCATGTATCCCCCCCAGCGCTGAGAACAGTGCTTGGCACATAGGAAGCGCTTAACAAATACCATCATCATCATATATGCCAGACCACCACTCTGTCCATCTTTATTATTCAATCAATCAATCAATCGTATTTATTGAGCGCTTATTATGTGCAGAGCACTGTACTAAGCGCTTGGGAAGTACAAGTTGGCAACATATAGAGATAGTCCCTACCCAACAGTGGGCATTATTAAGGTCACATACTTTCCCAAGCGCTCAGCTCAGTCCTCTCTGCACAGAGTAAGCACTTAACAAGCAGCATGGCTCAGTGGAAAGAGCATGGGCTTTGGAGTCAGTGGTCATGGGTTCAAATTCCGGCTCCGCCAATTGTCAGCTGTGTGACTTTGGGGAAGTCACAACTTCTCTGTGCCTCAGTTACCTCATCTGTAAAATGCGGATTGACTGTGAGGCCCCGGTGAGAAAATCTGATCACCTTGTAACCTTCCCAGAGCTTAGAACAGTGCTTTGCACAAGTAAGTGCTTAATAAATGCTGTCATTATTATTATTATTAATAAATATTATGGAGTGAATGAGTCTCTCCTCAGAGGCCTTCCCTGATTAAGCCTTCTCTTCCCCAGCTCTTGGATCTGTGACCTTTGGACACCGGATAATCGCCCCAACCCCATAGTACTTATGCATATAGCTTGAAATTATAAATTCCCCATTTATTCATATTATTCATTCATTCATTCACTCAATCATATTCATATTGGACACCGGATAATCGCCCCAACCCCATAGTACTTATGCATATAGCTTGAAATGATAAATTCCCCATTTATTCATATTATTCATTCATTCATTCACTCAATCATATTCATTGAACGCTTACTTTGTGCATACCACTGTACTAAGCGCTTGTAAAGTACAATTCGGCAACAACAGTCTAGAAGTGGGGAGACAGACAACAAAACAAAACAAGTAGACATAATTACTGTCTGCCTCCCCTTTTAGATTATTACGGGTGGGGAACGTGTCCGCTTAAATCTGTTGTATCATTCTCTCCCAGATGCTTAGTTCAGTGATGGGGGAGAGACAACAAAACAAAACAAAACAAGTAGAGAGGCATCAATAGAAGCCAATATAAAAATAAATAGAATTATAGATCTATACTCATCATTAATAAAATAAATAGAATGATAAATATGTACAAATAGACACAAGTGCTGTGGGGTGGGAAGGGGTGTCGAGCAGAGGAAGGGAGTAGGGGCAATAGGGAAGGGAGGAGGAGCAGAGGAAAAGGCAGGATTAGTCTGGGAATCAACAAGAAGAAGAAGCGTGGCTCAGTGGAAAGAGCCCGGGCTTTGGAGTCAGAGGTCATGGGTTCAAATCCCGGCTCTGCCAATTGCCAGCTGTGTAACTTTGGGCGAGTCACTTCACTTCTCTGGGCCTCAGTTCCCTCATCTGTAAAATGGGGATGAAGACTGTGAGCCCCCCGTGGGACAACCTGACCACCTTGTAACCTCCCCAGCGCTTAGAACAGTGCTTTGTACGTAGTAAGTGCTTAATAAATGCCATCATTATTATTTTTATTATTGGGAAGGCCTCCTGGAGGAGGTGAGCTCTCAGTAGGGCTTTGAAGGGGGGAAGTGAACTAGTTTAGCGGATGACGGGAGGGAGGGCATTCCAGGCTAGAGGTAGGACGTGGGCCAGGGTTCGACTGGGAGCCCGTTGTTGGGTAGGGATTGTCTCTATTTGTTGCCAAATTGTACTCTCCAAGCGCTTAGTACAGTGTTCTGCACATAGTAAGCGCTCAAGAAAAATATTGGTGGATTGACTTAAGGGAAAGATCGTGAGAGGCTTTCTAATCTGTGACTAGCCGCCTCCTGCCGCAGTAGGGCAAGGAAGAAGGGGGGAAAAATCCTCTCACAGCTTCCCACCTGCAGGGAAGCCACTTTGAAGGCAGGTAATTAGGTGACTTGACAGCAGGGAGAAGCTGAAATTTCCACATCATTTTCTACCTTTTCCTCTTCCCATCTTGGAACCCAGACCCAGGGAGGGTCAGATCAGCAAGGGAGGGATGGAAGTCGGAAAGGATTGAGAGGAGAGGGGAGACGGGGAGAGAATTATTTCACTCATTTATTCGATCGGATTTATGGAGTGCTGACTCTGTGCAAAGCAGCGTACTAAACGCTCTGTTTATGGGAGAGGGAGGAACCAAAGTCTGTAGTTTGATGCCTTTCAGGGAGTGTGTTCACCCTTCTCGGAAGCGTGTTTTAGTGGAAAGGGTCCGGGCTTGGGAGCCAGAGGTCTTGGGTTCTAATCCTGCCCCCGCCTCTTGTCAGCTGTGTGACTTTGGGCAAGTTACTTCCCTTCTCTGTGCCTCAGTTCGCTCATCTGGAAAATGGGGATTAAGACTGTAAGCCCCACATGGGACAACCTAATTATCTTGTATCTACCCCAGTGCTTAGAACAGTGCTTGGCACATAGTAAGCGCTTAACAAATACCAACATTATTATTATCGTTATCTGGAAAATGGGGATTAAGACTGTAAGCCCCACATCATCATCATCATCAATCGTATTTATTGAGCGCTATGTGCAGAGCACTGTACTAAGCGCTTGGGAAGTACATGGGACAACCTAATTACCTTTTATCTAACCCAGTGCTCAGAACAGTGCTTGGCACATAGTAAGCGCTTAAATACTATCATTAAAATTTTTCAGTGCTTAGAACAGTGCTTGGCACATAGTAAGCGCTTAACAAATACCAACATTATTATTATTGTTATCTGGAAAATGGGGATTAAGACTGTAAGCCCCACATGGGACAACCTAATTACCTTGTATCTACCCCAGTGTTTAGAACAGTGCTTGGCACATAGTAAGCGCTTAAATACTATCATTAAAATTTTTCAGTGCTTAGAACAGTGCCTGGCACATAGTAAGCGCTTAACAAATACCGTTATTATCATTATTATTATTAATCAATCAATCAGTCATATTTTTCGAGCACTTCCCTGGTACAGACCACTGTACTAAGCACTTGGGAGAGGGCGCAGAGGCGGTAGACACGTTCCCTGTCCACAACAAGCTCACATTTCAGAAGAGGAGACTGACATTTAATAGAAAGAAATGAATTACAGATACAGACATAAGTGGTGTGGGGTTGAGGGAGGAGGGAATAAAGGGAGCAAATCAGGGAGACGCAGAAGGGAGTGGGAGAAGAGGAAAAATGGGGCTTAGTCTGGGAAGGCCTCTTGGAGGAGATGGGCCTTCAATAAGGCTTTGAAGCGGGGGAGAGTCATTGTCTGTGGGATTTGAGGAGAGAGGGATGAGAGAGGGATGAGATGAGACAGATGAGATGGAGGGACAGTGAGAAGGTTGGCATTGGAGGGGTGAAGTCTACATGCTGGGTTGGAGTGGGAGGGCAGCGAGGCTTTGCACACAGTAAGCGCTCAATAAATACGATTGATTGATTGAGGCGAGGTAACGGGGGCGAGACAGTGGACGGCTTCAAAGCTGACAGTGAGGAATTTCTCTCTGAAACTGCAGATTTTTAGTGGACCTGAAAAGGATTCTGGTAGCTTCTTCTTCATCCCCTGTCAGCTCTTCCCTTCCGCCACTGCCCTCCCCTCAGCACCCCCAAAAAAAACATCCTCCACCTTTCCCTGGCCCTCGGCTTCCCTGAGAGGCAGGAGATTTGCATCCATCCGGGAGGGGTGAGTGAGAGGGAAGGGAAAAAGCAATATTCAAGGACCGTCACTCTTTGCCCTCTCAATAATGAAATTTGTAGCTTGAAAGTCCCCCTAGCCTATGCAAGCTCATGCCAATTAAAACAGAAAGACTGGGCGATTTTAATATGCAAATTCAACAACTTTGAACCCCAGAACATGATCCGGGGGAAAATCGACCCAGGCTGATCCGACTCATCCCTCAAGTGGAAATCCGACTCAACTATTCCAGTCGGATGGGACTGGGCTAGACCTCAGAAATTTCAAACTCCCCTAGGGCAATCTCCAATTTATTCTTTTTTGCGAGGATGGAGTCTTTTTTTCTTCCCAAGAGCCATGGTTAAGGAGGTTAGACAATTTGACTGAGAAGCCTCTATCAGTCAATCAATCAATCATATTTATTGAGCACTTACTGTGTGCAGAGCACTGTATTGAGCACTTGGGAAGTACAAGTTGGCAACACATAGAGACGGTCCCTACCCAACAGTGGGCTCGCAGTCTAGCCTCTCTACCCCCTAGACTCTAAACTCCCTCTGGACTGTACACTCGTTGTGGGCAGGGGATATGTTTATTGTTCTATTGTCCTCTCCCAAGCGCTTAGTGCAGTGCTCTGCACATGGTAAGTGCTCAATAAATATGATTGAATGAAGAAACGAAGCCTTTCTTTAAGGCGTCATTCAGGAAGTGTGTCCCTGTAGTCTAATCCCAATCCCTAGTAATAATAATAATGAGTATGATATTTGTTAAGCACTTACCTATGTACCAGGCTGGGGTGGATACAAGGTAATCGGGTTGTCTCACGTAGGGCTCACAGTCTTCATCCCCATTTTACAGGTGAGGTAACTGAGGCCCAGAGACATGAAGTGACTTGCCCAAGGCCACCCTGCAGTAAGCAATCAATCAATCACATTTAATGAGCGCTTCCTGGGTACCAAGCACTCTACTTAGGACTTGGGAGAGCACCTGCATTCCCTGCCCATAGCAAGCTTACAGTCTAGAAGGGGAGACAGGCATTAGAATCAATCAATCAATCAATCAATCAATCATATATATTAAGCACTTACTGTGTGCAGAGCACTGTACTAAGGGCTTGGGAAGTACAAGTTGGCAACATATATTAATAACATATATAATTATATGCTATAATATCATAATATTATATCATTATATATTATTCTAATATAATTATTATAATATGATATAATTATTAATAACATATACAATAACATATATTAGAAGAAATGAATTAAATTACAGATATGGATTTAAGTGCTACGGGGCTAAGAAGGGGTAAATTAAGGGAGAAAATCCTAGTGCAAGAGCCACACAGAAGGAAGTGGGAGAGAAGGACATGAGGTTTTATTCAGGGAAGGCCTCTCAGAGGAGGTGTGCCTTCAGTAAGGCTTCGAAGGGATGGGGGAGTCATTGTTTGTCGGATATGAGGAGGGAGGGCATTCCGGGTCAGAGATGGGACGTGGACAGGAGGTCGGCAGTGAGAGAGATGCGAGCGACGTGCAAAGAGTAGGTTGGCAGGCTGGGTTGGAATAGGAGAGCAGTGAGGTGAGGTAGGAGGGGGTGAGGGGATGGACAGCTTTAAAGCCGATGGTGAGGAGTTTTTGTTTGTTGAGGAGGTGGATGGGCAACCACTAGAGGTTTCTGGGGTGTGGAGAAACACGGCCTGAACGTTTTTGTAGAAAAATCTTCCGGGCGGCAGAGTGACGTACGGACTGGAGTGAGGTGAGACAGGAGGCGGGGAGGTCTACGAGGAGGCTGCGGCAGTATCAAGGAGGGATCGGATAAGTGCTTGGATTTATGTGATAGCAGTTTGGATGGAGAGGGATGGGTGGATTTTAGCCACGTTGTGAAGGTTCATTCATTCATTCATTCAATTGCATTTATTGAGCGCTTACTGTGTGCAGAGCACTGTACTAAGCGCTTGGGAATCAATCAATCAATCAATCAATCGTATTTATTGAGCACTTACTGTGTGCAGAGCACTGTACTAAGCACTTGGGAAGTACAAGTTGGGAACATATAGAGACGGTCCCTACCCAACAATGGGCTCACAGTCTCGAAGGGGGAGACATACAACAAAACACGTGGACAGGTGGTCAAGTCATCAGAATAAATAGAAGTAAATCTTTATGCACATCATTAACAAAATAAATAGAATAGTAAATATATACAAGTAAAACAAATAGAGTAATAAATCAGTACAAACATATATACAGGTGCTGTGGGGAGGGGAAGGAGATAGGGCCGGGGGGGATGGGGGTTGCACCGACAGGATTCGGTGACTGAATACGGGGGTTGAATGAGGGAGATGAGTCGAGGATAACGCCGTACGTATGGGCTCGTGAGACGGGAAGGATGGGGGTGCCGTCTACAGTGATGGGAAAGTCCGGGGGTAGACAGGTGTCGGGTGGGAAGACGAGTTCTGTTTTGGACATGTTAAGTTTGAGGTGTCGGCGGGACAGCCAAGCAGAGATGCTCGGAAGTCAGGAGGAAATCGGAGACTCTTGAGAAGGAGAGAGATCAGGGCTGGAGAGGTAGATTTGGGAAAATGTCCAAGATAGCTGCGAGAAAATTTCATTTTCACATCAGTCATCAGTCTGACTTCACGGATGGGAAAATTGAGACCTAGTGAGGCAAAGAAAGGTTCAGTGATTTGCACCAGAAAATCAAGAAGAGATCCAAAAGTCAAACTCGGGGCCACAGCACTTTTTCTCTCCAGTTCCTGGTGAGGATTTTGGTTGCTATGTAGCAGAACGATATCCCACTAAGAGTGTAAGCACCTTGTGGATAGGGAACATGTCACTTCTTTATGATGTGCAGCATGACCTTGGATATTTATCTTCTCTAACCTCAATCCCTAATAATAATAGTAATAATTATGGTATTTGTTAAGTGCTTACTTTGTGCCAGGCACTGTACTAAGCTCCTCGATGGAATCAAGCGAATCAGGTTGGACACAGTTCCGGTCCCATACGGGGCTCCTGGTCTTAATCCCCATTTTCCAGATAAGGAAACTGAGGCACAGTTTCCTGAGGCACAAGCGCAGTGACTTGCCCAAGTTCACACAGCGGACAAGTGGTGGAACTGGATTAGAACCCAGGTCCATGCTCTATCCACTAGGCCACGCTGCCACTCCTCCTCCTACTATTTCTACTACTAGTAGTAGTAGTAGTAATAGTAATAATAGTAATAATAGTAGTACTACAACTACTATTTCTACTACTACTACAACCATTACTACTACTACCTGTCTTGTCTTATGCTGGCGAGTCGTCTCCGCCTCATAGTGACTCCACGGACGCATCTCTCCCAGAACGCCCCGCTCTCCGTCTGCCGTCATTCCGGTAGTGGATCCAGAGAGTTTTCTTGGGAAAAATTGGGAAGCGGTTTACTACTGCCTCCTTCCGCATGGGCAACTTGAGTCTCCACCCCGAGCCGCCGCTGCCCAGCATGGAGGAGTTTTGACTTGTAGCAGATGGCCTTCCCCTCGCTCTCCACTTCCCAAGCTAGGAATGGAACAGACAGGCCTCTGCTTGACTTTCCCTCCCGTAGTCGAGACTGGTAGAGGACTGGAAACTCTCCAGGTGCCACCCTGAGAGGGAAATAGTACTAATATTACCAATTTTACCACAGCTACTACTAGGAGCCCCAGAGCTGATTAGCCCGCGATCAGGACCGATTCAGACTGGTAATGGAGAGAATCTCCTTGAATCCTGCGATGGTTTTTGGAGGCTCCCAAAATCCATCGCGCAGGGTTTGACTGATGCCAGGGTAGCTTCGAAATTGCTTTAGCCTCTGCCTCTCCCTGGTGTTTTGTTTCTATTCTGGTTTTATTCCCCGAACATGCAAATCGAGTCGTTTCCTCTAATAGGCCCAGTGAGGGCTGAACTCTCTCTCACCCTTCTCTGAGAGCGTTTAGTCCAGACGTCAGCAGGATTGTGAGGACTGCGGTGGAATCGCCATGTTACGGGAAAACCGATCCCTGGTGACCAAAAGTTCCCAAATCATCCCCCTTCTTAGCAAAGAACCCCAACTCCTTGACTGGTATAAGAAAAACCTTCATTATTATGTGCCCTTATCTAAGGTATTTGTTATGCACTTACTACGTGTCAGACACTGTAATAAGCATTGAGGTGGACACAAGCCGATCGGGTTGGACACAGTCCATGTCTCATGTGGGGTTCACGGTTTTAAGAGCACGGGTTTGGGAGTCAGAGGTCATGGGTTCTAATCCTGCCACTGCCATGTGTCAGCTGTTTGACTTTGGGCAAGTCACTTAACTTCTCTGTGCCTCAGTTACGTCATCTGTCAGATGGGGATGAAGACTGTGAGCCCCACATGGGACAACCTGATTACCTTGTATCTGCCCCAGTGCTTAGAACAGTGCTTGGCACATAGTAAGCGCTTAACAAATATCATCATTATTATCATTATTATTATTTTAATCCCCATTTTCCAGAGGTCCAGAGAAGTGAGGTGACTTGGCTCAAGGTCACACAGCAGACATAATGATAATAATAATAATCATAATCATTTTGGTATTTGTTAAGCACTTACTTTGTGCCAGGAACTGTACTAAGCACTGGGATGGATACAAGCAAATCGGCTTAGACATGGTCCCTGTCCCACATGGGTCTCCCAGTCTTGATCCCCATTTTACAGATGAGGTAACTGAGGCACAGAGAAGTGAAATGACTTGCCCAAGGTCACACAGCAGATGAGTGGCAGAGCTGGGATTAGAACCTAGGACCTTTGAACTCCCAGGCCCATGCTGAGCCCACTGTTGGGTAGGGACTGTCTCTATATGTTGCCAACTTGTACTTCCCAAGTGCTTAGTACAGTGCTCTGCACACAGAAAGCGCTCAATAAATACAATTGATTGATTGATTGATTTATCCAATATGCCATGCTGCCTTAGGTAATTGAGGCACAGAGAATAATAATAATGGTAATAATAATGATGGCATCTGTTAAGCACTTACTATGTGCCAAGCACTGTTCTAAGCTCAGGGGTAGCTACAAGGTAACCAGGTTGTCCCCCGTGGGGCTCACAGTCTTCATCCCCATATTCCAGATGAGGTAACTGAGGCACAGAGAAGTGAAGTGACTTGCCTCAGATCATGTAACATTCATTTATTCATTTAATCATATTTATTGAGTGCTTACTGTGTGCAGAGCATTTTCCTAGGCGCTTGGAAAGTACAATTCAGTAACAAATAGAGACAATCCCTACCCAACAACGGGCTCACGACAGACATGTGACGGAGCCGGGTTTAGAACCCATGACCTTCCGACTCCCGGGCCCGGGCTCTACCCACTGATAATGATGGTATTTGCTAAGCGCTTCCTATGTGCCAAGCACTGGGGTGGATACAAGGTGATCAGGTTGTCCCATGGGGGGGCTCACAGTCTTAATCCCCATTTGACAGATGAGGGAACTGAGGCACAGAGAAGCACAGTGACTTGCCCAAAGTCACACAGCTGACAGGTGGCGGAGCCGGGATTAGAACCCATGACCTCTGATTCCCAAGCCTGGGCTCTTTCCACTGAGCCACGCTGCTTCACTAGGCCTGTCACCCCTTTACTTGGGGTGGCTCCTTCAGGGTGTACCCCACTATTTAAGCCATTGGGGAGTAGAGTAGACTCCACGCTCCATTTTCTGCCCCTTTATTTGGGATCTGGGAGCGTCCCATACAAAAGTTAACAGACACGTTCCCTGCCCCAAACTAGCTTACAGTCTAGAGGAGGAGGAGACAGACACTTACCTAAATTTGATGGTCTAAATTCGATGGGTTTTTTATTTTCTTCTGGCCAGGCCCCTTTTGAAGTTTACTCTCTCTTACCCAGATCGCTCTCCAAAACGATCCCGAGGCAGGATTCGGAAAAGGGTCGAAGGCATTCCGCAACCTAATGAGGAGAAGCTTTTCCTCAGAGGTTTGCAAACATTAGCTGAAAAGTTTCCTCAATACTCGAACTGGGATCGCGTTAATGAAATAGTAAGAGATGAGGAAAAGATACGGAGCGTGGGCCTCAATGGCTCCCGATTAATGAACTTTTGGTTACCGCGTACGACTGTTTGCTGAAGGACTCGGGGTTATTTAGCCATTTTAATCTTCCGGGATCAGAGCCCGCTCTTGACGGCCTGATATTTCACTTTGTTCCCTCTCGATTTTTCGTTTCCGGGCCCGGCAGATATCGGATTCGATCCTTCCCCGTTGGGCATGGAACAGATAAAAATCAGGGTGAAAAATGAAGCGTTTGATTGGATAATTTGGGTTTTCGGACGGCGCCGTGATTAAAGTGTGGAAACCGACACTCGGAGGAGGGAGTCGAGGGTTTGTTGAAAGGATGACCCGTAGCAGTCCTTGAGTTTTAGAGGGGCTTCTTTTCAATCGGTCACCCCGCTGGAGAGAATTTGGGCAAGGGGCTAGCAAGCAAGGGGCTAAATTCTTTAAGGATGGAGAGGATGGAAGAGTTTGTCTTTTTTTTTAACCACACTAACACAAACTGGTAAAATCTCTCTGTTAACAGACTGGTTTCAAACACACGTGCACACACACATAAACTGCTCACAAATCAGATGCCCTCCTGCCGCACACACACACACGCACATCCCATAGTAATAGTGATAATAATAATGTTGATATTTGTTAAGCACTTAACTATGTGCCAAGCACTGTTCTAAGCGCTGGGATATATACAAGGTAATCAGGTTGTCCCAGGTTGGCTCACAGTCGTCATCCCCATTTTATAGATGAGGTAACTCAGGCCCAGAGAAGTTAATAATAATAATAATAATAATGGCATTTATTAAGCGCTTACTATGTGCAAAGCACTGTTCTAAGCACTGAGGAGGTTACAAGGTGATCAGGTTGTCCCACGGGGGGCTCATAGTCTTAATGCCCATTTTACAGATGAGGTAACTGAGGCCCAGAGAAGTGAAGTGACTTGCCCAAAGTCACACAGCTGACAATTGGCAGAGCCGGGATTTGAACCCATGACCTCTGACTCCAAAGCCCGGGCTCTTTTCCACTGAGCCACGCTGCTTCTAATAATAATAATGGCATTTATTAAGCACTTACTATGTGTGAAGCACTGTTCTAAGCGCTGGGGAGGATACAGGGTGATCAGGTTGTCCCATGTGGGGCTCACAGTCCTAATCCCCATTTTACAGATGAGGTAACTGAGGCACAGAGAAGTTAAGTGACTTGCCCAAAGTCACACAGCTGACAAGTGGCGGAGCTGGGACTTGAACCCATGACCTCTGGCTCCAAAGCCCGGGCTATTTTCACTGAGCTACGCTGCTTCTCTTGAAGTTAAGTGACTTGCCCAAGGGTCGTCATCCCCATTTTATAGATGAGGTAACTCAGGCCCAGAGAAGTGAAGTGACTTGCCCAAAGTCACACAGTTGCCGAGTGGCAGAGCCGGGATTAGAACCCACGACCTCTAACTCCCAAGCCCGGGCTCTTTCTGCTGAGCCCGCCTGCTTCACATCACACATATACCTTCCCCACACACACGCATATATAAGAACACAGGCCTGGGTGTCAGAAGGTCATGGGTTCTAATCCCACCTCTGCCACTCGTCTGCGATGTGACCTTGGGCGAGTCACCTCTCTGGGCCTCAGTTCCCTCTAGGCTAATGGAAATAGAATGTAAATCCTCATGCATAAAATGAAGGTTATATTGCCAACCGAGTGACCCAAAAGGGTAGGAGGGCATGAGATATTTGCCGATTACAAAGGAAAAATGTAACCCGTTGCTCTAGGTGAGCCAACATTTTTCAGAAAATTACATTTATAATAAGCGCATGACAGGTAGGGTCAGAAAAAGACGATTCAGGAAAATATCTGGGCCAATAGGTTTCGGTATTTTCCAACTTCCAGAACTGAGGTATGTTCTGTAACTCCCACAAGACAAAGTAAAAAAAGCTTTTCATGAGTGCAGTAGCGTCAGCAGAAAGTTTCTTTGTCCTCTGAGTATACTTACTTAGGGGTATGTGATTTCTCCCCCCAAATTGGTAATATTTCTCTTCCAACGACCTCCTTCCCCTCCCCACAGCACTCGTATATATTTGTACAGATTTATTACTCTATTTATTTTACTTGTACATATTTACTAGTCTATTTATTTGGTTAATAATGTGAATATAGTTATAATTCTATTTGTTCTGATGATTTTAACACCTGTCTATGTTTTGTTTTGTTGTCTGTCTCCCCCTTCTAGACTGTGAGCCCGTCGTCGGGTAGGGACAGTCTGTATATGTCGCCGACTTGGACTTCCCAAGCGCTTAGTACAGTGCTCTGCACACAGTAAGCACTCAATAAATACGATTGAATGAATGAATGAATTTCCCAAGCGCTTAGTACAGTACCGTGCTCTGCACACAGTAAGTGCTCAATAAATGCAATTGAATGAATGAATGAATGAATGGATGGATGGATGGAAAAAGAGACTGTGATCCGCACGTGAGACAGGGACTGTGCCCAACTCGATTTGCTTGTATCCACCCCGGCACTTAGTAGTCCCTGGCACATATTAAGTGCTTAACAAAAACCACAATTACCATTATTATTATTATTATTATTATTATATATTTAGACATTTAGGGACATATGAACAAAGAGCATGGTTGGCAAGAAATTCAGAAATTGAACCCTTGTGTTTATGCTCACACAGAGAATAATAATAATGATAATTGTGGTATTTGTTATGTGCTTCCTATGTGCCAAACATTGTACTAAGCGCTTGGGTGGCTTAATGGAAAGAGCCCGGGCTTGGGAGTCAGAGGTCGGGGGTTGTAATCCTGGCTCTGCCACTTATTAGCTGCGTGACTTTGGGGAAGTCACCTCACTTCTCTGTGCCTCAGTGACCTCATCTGGAAAATGGGGATTAAGACTGTGAGCCCCACAGAGGACAATCTGATTATCTTGTATCGACCCCAGCACTTAGAACAGTGCTTGGCACAGAGTAAGCGCTTAACAAATGCCATAATAATAATTATTATTATTACAAGCAAATCGGGTTAGATACAGTCCCTGTCAGTATGGCCTAGTGGATAGAGCTCAGGATTGGAAGTCAGGGAGAATTGGGTTCTAATTCTGGCTTTGCTACTCACCTTCTCTGTGACCTTGGGCAAGTCACTTCACTTCTCTGGGCCTCAGTTTCCTCTTCTGGAAAATGGGGATTTGATACCTGATCTCCCTATTACTTAGACTGTGAGTCCCATTGGGATATGGACTGGTTCCAACCTGATTAGCTGTATATGGTGCCTGGCATTCATTCATTCATTCAATCATATTTATTGAGTGCTTACTATGTGCAGAGCACTCTACTAAGTGCTTGGAAAGTGCAATTTGGCAACAGAGAGAGACAATCCCTTCCCAGCAACGGGCTTACAGTCTAGAAGGGGGGAGACAGACAACAAAACAAAACAGACAGGCATTAATAGCATCAAAACAGACAAACAGAATTATAGATTTACGCACTTCATTAGTAAAATGAATAGAATAATAAATATGCACAAATACACACATGTGGGGTGGGGAAGGGGGTAATAATAATAATAATGGCATTTATTAAGTGCTTACTATATGCCAAGCACTGTTCTAAGTGCTGGGGAGGTTACAAGATGATCAGGTTGTCCCACGGTGGGCTCACAGTCTTAATCCCCATTTTACAGATGAGGTAACTGAGGCCCGGAGAAGTGAAGTGACTTGCCCAAAGTCACAGAGCTGACAATTGGCAGAACTGGGATTTGAACCCATGACCTCTGACTCCAAAGCCCAGGCTCTTTCCACTGAGCCACACTGCTTCTCCCTTGCCAGAGAGCGAGACCAAGGTTTCATCCAGAAAAAAAAATCCATCCCAAAACCCAAAAAGAGTAAATAAATCTTACCAGTGTTGCCAACTTGTACTTCCCAAGTGCTTAGTACAGTGCTCTGCATGCAGTAAGCGCTCAATAAATATGATTGAATGAATGAATGGAATAGTGGCAAGGGCTGAGAGGGTTGAACAGTTCATTCATTCATTCAGTCATATTTCTGAGCTTTTTCTGTGTGCAAAACACCATACTAAGCGCTTGGGAAAGTACAATATAAAAATAAAGCGACACATTCCCTGCCCACAACAAGCTTACAGTCTAGAGAGGGAGACTGGTCTTAGAGAAGCAGCGTGGCTTAGTTGAAAGAGCCCGGGCTTGGCAGTCAGAGGTCGTGGGTTCTAATCCTGGCTCTGCCACTTGTCAGCTATGTGACTTTGGGCAAGTCACTTCACTTCTCTGGGCCTCAGTTCCCTCATCTGGAATATGGGGATGAAGACTGTGAGCCCCACGTGGGACAACCTGATGACCTCGTATCTACCTCAGCGCTTCGAACAGTGCTTGGCACATAGTAAGCCTTAGAAAGCATAGTAAGTCCTCTAGACTGTGAGCCCGTTGTTGAGTAGGGATGGTACTTCCCCAAGCGCTTAGTACAGTGCTCTGCACACAGTAAGCGCTCAATAAATGCGATTGATGATGATGATGATGATGGTATCTATTTGTTGCCAATTTGTACTTTCATTCATTCCATCATATTTATTGAGCGCTTACTTTAATTCATTCATTCATTCATTCAATCGTATTTATTGAGCGCTTACTGTGTGCAGAGCACTGTACTAAGCGCTTGGGAAGTCCAAGTTGGCAACATCTAGAGGCGGTCCCTACCCAACAGCGGGCTCACAGTCTAGAAGGGGGAGACAGAGAACAAAACAAAACATATTAACCAAATCAATAGAATAAATATGTACCAATAAAATACTGTGTGCAGAGCACTGTACTAAGCGCTTGGGAAGTACAAATCGGCAACATATAGAGACAGCCCTTACCCAACAACTCTGCACACAGTAAGCGCTCCGTAAATGCAGTGGAATCAATCAATCGATCAATAGTATTTATTGAGCGCTTACTGTGTGCAGAGCACTGTACTAAGCGCTTGGGAAGTACAAGTTGGCAACATATAGAGACGGTCCCTACCCAACAAAAGGGAAGGAAGGGAGGAAGCGCAGCTGGGAGAGAATGAGCGACAGAGAACCCACAAGTCCAACCAGGCAAATAACTCGCTAGACCTCCCTTGGGGAATACAGGGGGAAAGAGGTGATGTGGCCTAGCCATTTTGGAGTTTTAAGCAACACACCAATCAATCAATCAATCAATCAATCGTATTTATTGAGCGCTTACTATGTGCAGAGCACTGTACTAAGCGCTTGGGAAGTACAAATTGGCAACACATAGAGACAGTCCCTACCCAACAGTGGGCTCACAGTCTAAAAAGGGCAGGACTACCTCGCACATTTCTGAAAAAGTTTTATCGGGTTTTAGAAGCTCAAATCTCTTTCACATTGAGAAGCAGAGCGGCTTAATGGAAAGAGCGCGGGTTCTCATTTGGTTTCGGCCCCTTGCCTCCTGTGTGACTTGTTCTCCCTCTTACTTGGAGCATGAGCCCTAGGTGGGATGGGGACTGTGTCCAACCTGATTATCCTGATCGAGAAGCAGCGTGGCTCACTGGAAAGAGCCCAGGCTTTGGAGTCAGAGGTCATGGGTTCAAATCCCGGCTCCGCCAGTTGTCAGCTGTGTGACTTTGGGCAAGTCGCTTCAATCAATCAATCAATCAATCGTATTTATTGAGCGCTTACTATGTGCAGAGCACTGTACTAAGCGCTTGGTAAGTACAAATTGGCAACACATAGAGACAGTCCCTACCCAACAGTGGGCTCACAGTCTAAAAGGGGGAGACAGAGAACAGAACCAAACATACCAACAAAATAAAATAAATAGGATAGAAATGTACAAGTAAAATAAATAAATAAATAAATAAATAAATAGAGTAATAAATATGTACAACCATATATCCATATATACAGGTGCTGTGGGGAAGGGAAGGAGGTAAGATGGGGGGATGGAGAGGGGGGCGAGGGGGAGAGGAAGGAAGGGGCTCAGTGTGGGAAGGCCTCCTGGAGGAGGTGAGCTCTCAGCAGGGCCTTGAAGGGAGGAAGAGAGCTAGCTTGGCGGAGGGGCAGAGGAAGGGCATTCCAGGCCCGGGGGATGACGTGGATAACGTGGAGAAGTGGCTTCACTTCTCTGGGCCTCAGTTCCCTCATCTGTCAAATGGGGATGAAGACTGTGAGCCCCCCGTGCGGCAACCTGATCACCTGGTAACCTCCCCAACGCTTAGAACAGTGCTGGAATGAATACCATGATTATGATTAAGGACTCAGTGATGAATGAGGCTTCACCTCTGTTTTTTCCTGTCGTTTCCGATAGGTTGAAGTGCCACAACAAATGCACCAAAGAAGCCCCTCCATGCCACTTATTGATTATCCACCGAGGAGGTAAGGATTCTCAGCCGGCGTCTCCCACATGCTCCCTGCAGCCCTTGAGCAAACGTCTGACTTCCCACTGTCCCTCGATCTCGCCTCTCTCACCACCAACCCCTGTCCCACGTCCTGCCTCTGGCCTGGAATACCCTCCCTCCTCAAATCCACCGGATGATGACTCTCCCCCCTATTCAAAGCCTTTTTGAAGGCCCGTCTCCTCCAAGAAGCCTTCCCTGACTGCGCCCTCCTTTCCTCTTCTCCCACCCCCTTCTGCGTCGCCCTGACTCGCTCCCTTTACTCATCGCCCCCTCCCAGCCCCACATCGCCTATGTCCACAGCTGTCATTGACTTATTTTCACTAGAGAAGCAGCGTGGCTCAGTGGAAAGAACCCGGGCTTTGGAGTCAGAGGTCACGGGTTCAAATTCTGGCTCCGCCAATTGTCAGCTGTGTGACTTTGGGCAAGTCACTTAACTTCTCTGGGCCTCAGTTACCTCATCTGTAAAAGGGGGATTAAGACGGTGAGCCCCACGTGGGACAACCTGATCACCTTGTATCCCCCCAGTGCTTAGAACAGTGTTTTGCACATAGTAAGTACTTAACAAATACCATTATTATTATTATTATTATTATTATTAATAATGTCTGTCTCCCCTCTTCTAGACTGTAAACTCATTGTGAGCAGGAACGTCTCTGCTTATTGTTCTGTTGGGCTCTCCCAAGCGCTTAGTAAAGTGATCCGCACACAGTAAGCACTCAATAAATACAATTGAATGAATGAATGACCTCTAGACCGTAAGCTCGTTGTGGGCGGGAATTTTACTTTCCAAGAGTTTAGTACAGTGCTCTGCGCACAGTAAGTGCTCAATAAATGCGACTGAATGAATGGTCTGCTTAATAATAATAATGATGGCATCTTTTAAGCGCTTACTATGTGCCAGGCACTGTGGAGGCAGGCAAACATGTGGATGTGGAGGCAGGCAAACATGACCCCTCATCTCTTCCTCCCCCTCACTTTCCTTGGCCTCTATGTGCTCCGGTTTTCCCCTTTACTTTGCTCTCTGCTTGGTGCTCAGGGTAGCAGGATATCCACTCACTAAATACAAAGGCGCTCAATAAATAGGATTGACTGAATATTGGCCTCTCCTCGAGGTCAAATTCCCTGCGGTTTTCCCCTCCAGAAACCTGTCAGTGGGGGAGGTTAGGATACTGGTTTGGCATTGGCTCATCGATGCTTTTGAGACTCCCTCAATCAATCAATCAGTCGTATTTATTGAGCGCTTACTGTGTGCAGAGCACTGTACTAAGTGCTTGGGAAGTATGAGTTGGCAACATAGTCGGTCAATGATATTTACTGAGCGCTCTGTGTGCAGAGCATTGGACTGAGCACTTGGAAATGTAAAAGACAATCAGTAGAGTGGGTAAACACAGTCTAGTGATTGTAAGCTCAGTTAATCAGTGGTAGTCATTGAGCGCTTACTGTGTGCAGAGCCCTGGGATAATAATAAAATAATGATGATGATAATGGTATTTGTTAAGCACTTACTATGTGCCGAGCACTTTTCTAAGCTCTGGGGTTGATACAAGGTCATCAGGTTGTCCCACGTGGGGCTCACAGTCTTCATCCCCATTTTACAGATGAGGTAACTGAGGCCCAGAGAAGTGAAATGACTTGCCCAAAGTCACATAGCTGACAAGCGGCAGAGCCGGGATTAGAACCCACGACCTCTGACTCCCAAGTCCGGGCTCTCTCCACTAAGCCACGCCGCTAAATGCTTGGGTGACTGAAATGCAATACGATAATAATAATAATAATAATAATGGTATGTGTTAAGTGCTTACTATGTGCCAAGCACTGTTTTAAGCGCTGGGATGGGATGCAGGGTAATCAGGTTGTCCCACATGGGGCTCACACTTTTAATCCCCATTTTACAGATGAGGTAACTGAGGCCCAGAGAAGTGAAGTGACTTTGCTCAAGGTCACCCAGCAGACAAGTGGTGGAGCGTGGATTAGAACCCACATCCTCTGATTAATAATCATCAATCGTATTTATTGAGCGCTTACTGTGTGCAGAGCACTGTACTAAGTGCTTGGGAAGTACAATTTGGCAACATCTAGAGACAGTCCCTACCCAACAGTGGGCTCACAGTCTAAAAGGGGAAGACAGAGAACAAAACCAAACATACTAACAAAATAAAATAAATAGAATAGATATGTACAAGTAAAATAAATAAATAAATAAATAGAGTAATAAATATGTACAGACATATATACATACATACAGGTGATATACATATATACAGGTGATATATATGTATATATATGTATATATCCTCAGTCGGTCAGTGATATTTACTGAGCGCTCTGTGTGCAGAGCATTGGACTGAGCACTTGGGAATGTAAAATACAATCAGTAGAGTGGGTAAACACAGTCTAGTGATTGTAGGCTCAGCTAATCAGTGGTAGTTATCAAGCGCTTGCTGTGTGCACAGCCCTGGGATAATAATAATAAAATAATGATGATGATGATGGTATTTGTTAAGCACTTACTATGTGCCAAGCACTTTTCTAAGCATTGGGGTAGATACAAGGTCATCAGGTTGTTCCACGTGGAGCTCACAGTCTTCATCCCCATTTTACAGATGAGGTAACTGAGGCACAGAGAAGGACTTGCCCGAAGTCACATAGCTGACAAGCGGCAGCGCCGGGATTAGAACCCACGACCTCTGACTCCCAAGTCCAGGCTCTCTCCACTAAGCCACGCCGCTAAACGCTTGGGTGACTGAAATGCAATACGATAATAATAATAATAATAATAATAATTATGGTATGTGTTAAGCGCTTACTATGTACCAAGCACTGTTTTAAGCACTGGGATAGATACAGGGTAATCAGGTTGTCCCACGTGGGGCTCACGCTTTTAATCCCCATTTTACAGATGAGGTAACTGAGGCCCAGAGAAGTGAAGTGACTTTGCTCAAGGTCACCCAGCAGATAAGTGGTGGAGCGTGGATTAGAACCCACATCCTCTGATTAATAATCACCAATCATATTTATTGAGCGCTTACCGTGTGCAGAGCACTGTACTAAGCGCTTGGGAAGTACAAGTTGGCAACATCTAGAGACAGTCCCTACCCAATAGTGGGCTCACAGTCTAAAAGGGGGAGACAGAGAACAAAACCAAACATACTAACAAAATAAAATAAATAGAATAGATATGTACAAGTAAAATAAATAAATAAATAAATAGAGTAATAAATATGTACAAACATATATACATATATACACATATAATAATAATGATGGTATTTGTTAAGAGCTTACTACGTGCAAAGCACTGTTCTAAGCGCTGGAAAACATTCCCAAGCCTGGGCTCTTTCCAGTAAGCCACTACAACACTACCTAATGTCTGTAAACTCAATTAATCAATCAATCGTATTTATGGAGTGCTTACTGTGTGCAGAGCACTGTACTAAGCGCTTGGGAGAGTAAACTACAGTAGAATGGATAAACAGTCTAGAGATTGTAAACTCAATCAATCAGTGGAATTAATTGAGTATTTACTGTGTGCAGAGCACTCAACTGAGCATTTGATAGAAGACAATACTACATAGCTGGCAGACAGGTTCCCTGCCCGCAGTGAGCTTACAATTACTGGCTTGAAATTCCTAATTAAGGGATGGAGGTCAACCAGTTCATTCATTCATTCAAGCAGAGTGGCTCAACGGAAAGAGCGCGGGCTTTGGAATCAGCGGTCGCGGGTTCAAACCCCGGCTCTACCAACTGTGGGCCCACTATTGGGTAGGGACCATCTCTATATGTTGCCAACTTGTACTTCCCAAGCGCTTAGTACCGTGCTCTGCACACAGTAAGCGCTCAATAAGTACGACTGAATGAATGAATGAACTGTCAGCTGTGTGACTTAGGCAAGTCACTTCTCTGTGCCTCAGTTACCTCATCTGTAAAATGGGGATTAAGATTGTGAGCCCCCTGTGGGACAAAGTGATCACCTTGTAACCTCCCCAGCGCTTAGAACAGTGCTTTGCACGTAGTAAGCGCTTAACTAATGCCATCATTATTATTATTCATTCATTCATTAATTCATTTAATCGTGTTTATTCATTCATTCAATCGTATTTATTGAGCGCTTACTGTGTGCAGAGCACTGTACTAAGCGCTTGGGAAGGACAAGTTGGCAACATATAGAGATGGTCCCTACCCAACAGCTGGCTCACAGTCTAGAAATTTTTTGAGCACTTACTGTATGCAGAGCACTATACTAAGCGCTTGGAAAGTCCAATTCAGCAACAAATAGAGACAATCCCTACCAAACAAAAGGCTCACGGTCTAGAAGCGGGGAGACAGACATCAAAACAAGTAAGCAGGCAGATATCAAGCCCCCCCAATCCCTATAAACTATTTTTCCTTTATCCGGGAGAGTTCATACATTTTTTAATGGAATTGTTAAGCACCTACTATGATCCAAGCACTGTGCTGAGCTCTGGGCTAGGTACAAACTAGTCAGGTTGGTCACAGTCCATGTCCCACATTCATTCATTCATTTGATCATATTTATTGAGCGCTTACTGTGCGCATAGCACTGTACTAAGCGCTTGGGAAGTACAAATAGGGTACAAGCTAATCAGGTTGGTCACAGTCCATGTCCCACATTCATTCATTCATTTGGTCGTATTTATTGAGCGCTTACTGTGCTCATAGCACTGTACTAAGGGCTTGGGAAGTACAAATCGGGATCATATAGAGACGGTCCCTACCCCACAGCGGGTTCACAGTCTAGAAGGGGGAGACAGACAACAAAACAAAACAAGTAGACAGGTGTCAATACCATCAGAATAAATTGAATTATAGCTATATACGTGTCATTAATAAAATAGAGTAATAATAATAATGGTATTTGTTAAGTGCTTACTATGTGCAAAGCACTGTTCTAAGCACTGGATAGTGTTAGTATGTTTGGTTTTGTTCTGTCTCCCCCTTTTAGACTGTGAGCCCAATGTTGGGTAGGGACTGTCTCTATATGTTGCCAATTTGTACTTCCCAAGCGCTTAGTACAGTGCTCTGCACACAGTAAGTGCTCAATAAATACGATTGATGATGATGACTGTCTCTATATGTTGCCAACTTGTACTTCCCAAGCGCTTAGTACAGTGCTCTGCACACAGTAAGCGCTCAATAAATGCGATTGATTGATTGATTGATTGGATAAATAAATACAAATATACACAAGTGCTGTGGGGAGGAGAGGAGGAGAGGAAAAAGGGGGCCTCAGCCCGGGAAGGCCTCCTGGAAGAGGTGAGCTATCAGTGGGAGGTGAGGTAGGAGGGGGCGAGGTGATGGAGAGCTTTGAATCAATCAATCAATCAATCGTATTTATTGAGCGCTTACTATGTGCAGAGCACTGTACTAAGCGCTTGGGAAGTACAAGTTGGCAACATATAGAGACAGTCCCTACCCAACAGTGGGCTCACAGTCTAGAAGTCGAGAGTGAGGAGTTTTTGCTTGATTCGAAGGTTGATAGGCAACCACTGGAGATTTTTGAGGAGGGGAGTGACACGCCCAGGGCGTTTCTGTGCGGAGATAATCCGGGCAGCAGAGTGAAGTAAAAATATGGAACACTGGGGCTCACAGTCTTAATCCCCATTTTAAAGGTGTGGGAACTGAGGCACAAATAGGTATAGTGACCTTCCCAAGGTCACAGAGCGGACAAGTGGCGGAGCCGGGATTAGAACCCAGATCCCCTGGCTCCACGCGTAACTTCTCTGTGCCTCAGTTACACTCTAAAGCCCCATTTTTTTTAACAGAGGAGGTACCTGAGGCACAGAGAAATAATGTGTCCTGCGTATAGTCAGCGCTCAAGAAATACGATCGATTGGCTGATTGATTGGAGAAGCTGTATTAAAACTCTCAAATATCTGGCTCTTTCCCCCCATGTGGGACAGGGACTGCATCCAACCTGATTAACTTGCATCTACCCCAATGTTTAGAACAGTGCTTGACACACAGAAGTGCCATAATTATTCCTCTGATTCTATTAAAAATGACGTATTTATTCAGATTGACGTCTGTCTCCCTTTGTAGGCTGTAAACTCGTTTTGGGCGGGGAATGTTTGTGCTCATTCGTTTGTATCAGACTCTCCCAAGCGCCAAGTAATGTGTCCCGCATATAGTCAACGCTCAAAAAATACGATCGATTGGCTGATTGATTGGAGAAGCTGTATTAAAACTCTCAAATATCTGGCTTTTCCCCCCCATGTGGGACAGGGACTGCATCCAACCTGATTAACTTGCATCTACCCCAATGTTTAGAACAGTGCTTGACACACAGAAGTGCCATAATTATTCTTCTTATTCTATTAAAAATGACGTATTTATTCAGATTGACGTCTGTCTCCCTGTCTAGGCTGTAAACTCGTTTTGGGCGGGGAATGTTTGTGCTCATTCGTTTGTATCAGACTCTCCCAAGCGCCAAGTAATGTGTCGTGCCTATAGTCAGCGCTCAAAAAATGCGATCGATTGGCTGATTGATTGGAGAAGCTGTATTAAAACTCTCAAAAATCTGGCTTTTTCCCCCCATGTGGGACAGGGACTGCATCCAACCTGATTAACTTGCATCTACCCCAATGTTTAGAACAGTGCTTGACACACAGAAGTGCCACAATTATTCTTCTTATTCTATTAAAAGTGACGTATTTATTCAGATTGACGTCTGTCTCCCTTTCTAGGCTGTAAACTCGTTTTGGGCAGGGAATGTTGGTGCTCATTCATTTGTATCAGACTCTCCCAAGCGCTAAGTAATGTGTCCTGCGTATAGTCAGCACTCAAAAAATACGATCGATTGGCTGATTGATTGGAGAAGCTGTGTTAAAACTCTCAAATATCTGGCTTTTTCCCCCCATGTGGGACAGGGACTTCATCCAACCTGATTAACTTGCATCTACCCCAATGTTTAGAACAGTGCTTGACACACAGAAGTGCCATAAGTATTCTTCTTATTCTATTAAAAATGATGTATTTATTCAGATTGACGTCTGTCTCCCTTTCTAGGCTGTAAACTCATTTTGGGCGGGGAATGTTTGTGCTCATTCGTTTGTATCAGACTCTCCCAAGTGCTAAGTAATGTGTCCCGTGGATAGTCAGCGCTCAAGAAATATGATCGATTGGCTGATTGATTGGAGAAGCTGTATTAAAACTCTCAAATATCTAGCTTTCTCCCCCCATGTGGGACAGGGACTGCGTCCAACCTGATTAACTTGCATCTACCCCAATGTTTAGAACAGTGCTTGACACGCAGAAGTGCCATAATTATTCTTCTTATTCTATTAAAAATGACGTATTTATTCAGATTGACGTCTGTCTCCCTTTCTAGGCTGTAAACTCATTTTGGGCGGGGAATATTTGTGCTCATTCGTTTGTATCAGACTCTCCCAAGCGCCAAGTAATGTGTCCTGCGTATAGTCAACGCTCAAAAAATACGATCGATTGGCTGATTGATTGGAGAAGCTGTATGAAAACTCTCAAATATCTGGCTTTCTCCCCCCATGTGGGACAGGAACTGCATCCAACCTGATTAACTTGCATCTACCTCAATGTTTAGAACAGTGTTTGGCACACAGAAGTGCCATAATTATTCTTCTTATTCTATTAAAAATGATGTATTTATTCAGATTGACGTCTGTCTCCCTTTCTAGGCTGTAAACTCGTTTTGGGCGGGGAATGTTTGTGCTCATTCGTTTGTATCAGACTCTCCCAAGCGCTAAGTAATGTGTCCCGTGGATAGTCAGTGCTCAAGAAATACGATCGATTGGCTGATTGATTGGAGAAGCTGTATTAAAACTCTCAAATATCTGGCTTTTTCCCCCCATGTGGGACAGGGACTGCATCCAACCTGATTAACTTGCATCTACCTCAATGTTTAGAACAGTGCTTGACACACAGAAGTACCACAATTATTCTTCTTATTCTATTAAAAATGATGTATTTATTCAGATTGACGTCTGTCTCCCTTTCTAGGCTGTAAACTCGTTTTGGGCGAGGAATGTTTTCTGCTCATTCGTTTGTATCAGACTCTCCCAAGCACCAAGTAATGTGGCCTGTGGATAGTCAGTGCTCAAGAAATACGATCGATTGGCTGATTGATTGGAGAAGCTGTATTAAAACTCTCAAATATCTGGCTTTTTCCCCCTACAGATCCAGCAAGATTAGTCCGGACAGAGTCGGTTCCCTGTGACATCAACAACCCCCTGAAGAAGCCCCCGCGATATTCCGACCTGCACATCAGCCAGACCCTCCCCAAAACCAACAAAATCAACAAGGTGAGGTTCTCTGGGGGTCCATACTAAGGCTGGTTCCCGATAGTAGCCTGTGGAGATTGACCACACATTCATCCATTCATTCAATCGTATTTATTGAGCATTTACTGTGTGCAGAGCACTGTACTAAGCGCTTGGGAAGTCCAAGTCGGCAACATATAGAGACGGTCCCTACCCAACAACGGGCTCACAGTCTAGAAGGGGGAGACAGACAACAAAACAAAGCATGTAGACAGGTGACAATGTGGCTTAGTGGCTTAGTTGCAAGAACCCGGGCTTGAGAGTCAGAAGACTTGGGTTCTAATCCCGGCTCTGCCGCTTGTATGCTGTGTGACCTTGGGCAAGCCGCATAACAATAATAATAATAATAATAATAATAATAATAATAGTATTTGTTAAGCGCTTACTATGTGCCAAGCACTGTTCTAAGCGCTGGTGTAGATACAAGTTAACCAGCTTAACTTCTCTGGGCCTCAGTGACCTCATCTGTAAAATGGGGATTAAGATTGTGAGCCCCCCCTGGGACAACCTGATAAACTTGTATCTCCCCCAGCACTTAGAACAGTGCTTGGCACATAGTAAGCGCTTAGTAAATACTATCATTATTATTATTATTATTATTGTCTGCTGTGTGACCTTGGGCAAGCTGCTTAACTTCTCTGAGCCTCAGTGACCTCATCTGTACAATGGGGATTAAAACTTTGAGCCCCATGTAGGACAACCTGATTATCTTGTATCTACCCTAGTGCTTAGAACAGTGCTGGGCACATAGTAAGTGCTTAACAAATGCCACCATCATCATCATTAATAATATAATAATATTAATATAATATAATCAATATAGTTACAATTTAATATAATTAATATTAATATAGTATAATAATAATAAATAATAATGGCAGTGGTATTTGTTAATCAATCAGTCAATCAATCGTATTTATTGAGCGCTTACTATGTGCAGAGCACTATGTGCAGAGCACTGTTAAGCAGTTACTATGTGCCATGCCCTGTTCTAAGCGCTGGGGTGGATACAAGCAAATCAGGTTCGGCATAGTCCCTGTCCCGCATGGGGCTCACAGTCTTATTCCCCATTTTACAGATGAGGTCACTGAGGCTCAGAGAAGTTAAGCAACTCACCCAAGGCCACACAGAGGACAAGTGGCAGAGCTGAGATTCATTCACTCATTCTTTCAATCGTATTTATTGAGCGCTTACTGTGTGCAAGCACTTGGACAGTACAAGTCGACGACATATAGAGACGGTCCCTGCCCAACAGCGGGCTCACAGTCTAGAAGGGGGAGACAGACAACAAAAGAAAACATATTAACAAAATAAAATAAATAGAATAGTAAATATGTACAAGTAAAATAAATAGAGTAATAAATCTGTACAAACATCTATAGCGGTGCTGTTGGGAGGGGAAGGAGGTAAGGCCGGAGGGATGGGGAGGGGGAGAGGAAGGAGGGGGCTCAGTGTGGGATGAGAGATTAGAACCCATGACAAAGGGGAGGAAAACCTAGGGGTTTATTCATTCAATCGTATTTATTGAGCGCTTACTGTAGGCAGAGCACTGTTTAAGCAGAAGAGGAAAACCCACTTTCGATTCTTGACCTCCCGTACGCCCGTTATTTCTTCTGTTTTTTGGGGACTCTCTCCCTGGTGGAAAGACTGAATCTTTCTCAACTCCACAGATCCTGGTTGATTCTTCATGCACGCTTGAAAACAACCACTCGCCCAGGGTGAGTAAGGAAGAGGGGTGACTTTGTCGACTTCACAACCTTACGTCTTCTGGGGGGCCTGGTTAAAAAAAAAAAAGGGAGGGATGGTGGATTTTTGCAGGCTGTGAGCAGCGAAGCAGCATGCCGTAGCCGATAGAGCATATGCTGGGAGTTGGAAGGTCATGGGTTCTAATCCCCGCTTGTCTGCCGCATGAAGCAGCGTTTAACAAGTGCCATTATTATTATCATCATCATCATCATCATCAATCGTATTTATTGAGCGCTTACTATGTGCAGAGCACCGTACTAAGCGCTTGGGAAGTACAAATTGGCAACATATAGAGACAGTCCCTACCCAACAGTGGGCTCACAGTCTAAAAGGGGGGAGACAGAGAACAAAACCAAACATACTAACAAAGTAAAATAAATAGAATAGATATGTACAAATAAAATAAATAGAGTAATAAATATATACAAACATATATACATATATACAGGTGCTGTGGGGAAGGGAAGGAGGTAAGATGGGGGGGATGGAGAGGGGGACGAGGGGGAGAGGAAGGAAGGGGCTCAGTGTGGGAAGGCCTCCTGGAGGAGGTGAGCTCTCAGCAGGGCCTTGAAGGGAGGAAGAGAGCTAGCTTGGCGGATGGGCAGAGGGATTGGGGGCATTCCGGGCCTGGGAGATGACGTGGGCCGGGGGTCGATGGCGGGACAGGCGAGAGCGAGGTACGGTGAGGGATTAATTTGCAGGGGTTTTATTATTATTATTATTTTTAGTCCGGTACTCTGCACACATTCGGTGCTCAAAAAATACGATTAAATGGATGAACGAAAGGAGAAAATTTGGGCCCAATTTCAAGGCCTGAGGGCGAGGTGGGCTTCAGGGAGGAGACTCTGAGATCGGACACAAACTCAATGCCGCGTTCAAATTGTGGATTGACAGGGAGGAAGACAGAACACGTAGCTAGCCCGGTGGCTTATCGGAGATTCTTTTTGTCACACAGTGGATGCATTGAGAAGCAGCGTGGCTTAGTGGAAAGAGCCTGGGTTTGGGAGTCAGAGGTCATGGGTTCTAATCCCGCCTCCGCCACTTGTCAGCCGTGTGACCTTGGACAAGTCACTTAACTTCTTTGCGCCTCACTTACCTCATCTGTAAAATGGGGATGAAGACTGTGAGCCCCACGTGGGACAACTTGATTACCTTGTATCTATAGAACAGTGCTCAGCACTTAGAACAGTGCTCTGCACATAGTAAGCGCTTAACAAATGCCATCATTATTATTTTTATTATTACCCCAGTGCTTAGAACAGTGCTTTATAATAGCATTTATTAAGCGCTTACTATGTGCAGAGCACTGTTCTAAGCGCCGGGGAATTTACAAGGTGATCAGGTTGTCCCTTGTGGGGCTCACAGTCTTAATCCCCCTTTTACAGATGAGGTAACTGGGGCACAGAGAAGTTAAGTGACTTGCCCAAAGTCACACAGCTGACGAGTGGTGGAGCTGGGATTTGAACCCATGACTTCTGACTCCAAAGCCCGGGCTCTTTCCACTGAGCCATGCTGCTTGGCACATAGTAAGCGCTTAACAGATACCAGTATTATTATTATTATCGTTATCCTGTTTCTTCAAATTGGGGATCCAGTTTGATTAAAATACTTCAGAGTGGATTTTTTTAACAGCATTATTTAAGCGCTTACTAGGTGTCCAACACTGCTGTAAGCGCTGGGGCAGATATACATGTGAATTAGGTCATACAAGGTCTCTGATCCTCCATGAGGCATACATTCTAGAGAAGCAGCGTGGCTCAGTGGAAAGAGCCTGGGCTTGGGAGTCAGAGGTTATGGGTTCTAATCCCGGCTCTAGCCACTTGTCAGCTGTGTGACTTTGGGCAAGTCACTTACCTTCCTTGGGCCTCAGTGACCTCATCTGTAAATGGGGATTAAGACTGTGAGCCCCCTGTGGGACAGCCTGATAACCTTGTATCGATCTCAGTGCTTTGAACAGTGCTTGGCACTTAAATACCATTAATAATAATAATAATAATAATGGCATTTGTTAAGCACTTACTATGTGCAAAGCACTGTTCCAAGTGCTGGGGAGGATACAAGGTAATCAGGTTGTCCCACAGGGGCTCACAGTCTTAATCCCCATTATACAGATGAGAGAACTGAGGCGCTGAGAAGTGAAGTGACTTGCCCAAAGTCACACAGCTGACAAGTAGCAGAGCCGGGATTTGAACCCATGACCTCTGACTCCAAAGCTCAGGCTCTTTCCACTGAGCCACGCTGCTTCCCTGCTGCTTCTATTATTATTATTATTATTATTATTATTATTATTATTATTATTATCATCATCATCATCATCATCATTATTATTATTATCATTATCATTAGTATCATTAATAATAATAATAATAATAATAATAAATAAGAGGGAGGAGAGGGATTCATTCAACCCCCATTTTGCACTATTTCTAGATGTTCCGATTCAGGTTTGTAGTCTGTGATTTTTTTTTTTTTTTTACAGAATTTGTTAAGCGCTTACTATGTGCCAGGCATAATCAGGTTGGACACAGTCCATGTTTTTTTTTTTAATGTATTTCTTTCAATCGTATTTATTGAGCGCTTACTGTGTGCAAAGCACTGTACTAAGTGCTTGTTATTTGTTAAGGTTTTATGTGCTGGGCACTGTGCTATGCAGATGAGGGAACTGAGTCACAGAGACTCAGCACTTGATAGTAGAGACTCAATGCTTGAAAGTAAGTACTTAAGAAATTCAAATTATAATTATTTTTATAATTAGAACATGGTAAGTGTTTAACAAATATCATTATTATTTCATCATTATTATTCATTCATTCATTCAATCGTATTTATTGAGCACTTACTGTGTGCATAGCACTGTACTAAGCGCTTGGCAAGTACAAGTTGGAAACATATAGAGACGGTCCCTACCCAACAATGGGCTCACAGTCTAGAAGACTGTGACTATCTAGAAGACTATTATGGACATTTAGTAACTGCTTAACAGACATCATTATTAGACTGGAATAATAATAATATTAATAATGAGTAACAATGATGGCATTTGTTAAGCGCTTACTATGTGCCAGGCACTGTACTAAGCACTGGGGTGGACACCAGCAAATCAAGGTGGATTTGAAGTCCCTGTCCTATATGGGTCACAGTTCCAATCCCCATTTTCCAGATGAGGTCACTGAGGCCCAGAGAAATGAAGTGACTTGCCCAAGATCACACAGCAGACAAATGGTGGAGGCGGGATTAGAACCCATGACCTTCTGACTCCCAGGCTGGGCTCTATCGACTACACCATGCTGCCTTCCATGCTGTAGACTGTAAGCTCATTGTGGGAAGGGAATGTCACCATTTATTGTGGTATCGTAATTTTCCAAGCGCTTAGAACAGTGCTCTGCAAACAAAAAGCACTCAATAAATATAATGGTAATAATAATGACAGCATTTATTAAGCACTTACTATGTGCAAAGCACTGTGCTAAGCGCTGGGGAGGTTACAAGGTGATCAGGTTGTCCCACGGGGGGCTCACAGTCTTCATCCCCATTTTACAGATGAGGGAACTGAGGCCCAGAGAAGTGAAGTGACTTGCCCAAAGTCACACAGCTGGCAATTGGTGGAGCCGGGATTTGAATCCATCAATTGTATTTATTGAGTGCTTACTGTGTGCAGAGCACTGTACTAAGCGCTTACGAACCCGTGACCTCTGAGTCCAAAGTCCAGGCTCTTTCCGCTGAGCCATGCTGCTTCTCTGTTTGAGTGAAAGAATATTATTATTATTATATTGTTATTATTATTATTATTGTATAGCCCACTGGGGACTTTTGAAAATAAGGTCATCAGGTTGTCCCACGTGGGGCTCACGGTCTTAATCCCTATTTTACAGATGAGGTCACTGAGGCCCAGAGAAGTTAAGTGACCTCAGGGGCTTGACCAGACGAAGTCCCGGTTGCTATTTATGTGACCGCTCACTGAGACCACTCTGTGATGCTTCCAAGATGTCTATCGCTACATGCCACTGACATACGATCCCTCAGACCGACACGCATGTTGCTATGGAAAAGGAATCGCCCTTAAGCCGAACTAGGAGGGGTGGAGGAAGCCAGCTGTCCAAGTTCCTCTCCCTGAAATCCAATCCGCAAGGCCTTCTCGGAGTTGCGCTCGGAAGATCAATCAATCAATCAATCAATCGTATTTATTGAGCGCTTACTGTGTGCAGAGCACTGTACTAAGCACTTGGCAAGTACAAGTTGGCAACATCTAGAGACAGTCCCTACCCAACAGTGGGCTCACAGTCTAAAAGGGGGAGACAGAGAACAAAACCAAACATACTAACAAAATAAAATAAATAGAATTGATATGTGAGAGGGCATCCGATCTCTTGTGCCCTGGCCCCGTCCCAGCAGCTTCTGGGGCGGTGAGAAGCAGCGTGACTTAATAACAATGGTGGTATTTGTTAAGCGCTTACTATGTGCAAAGCACTGTTCTAAGCGCTGGGGTGACCAGGTGATCAGGTTGTCCCACGTGGGGCTCACAGTCTTAATCCCCATTTTCCAGATGAGGGAACTGAGGCCCAGAGAAGTGAAGTGGCTTGCCCAAAGTCACACAGCTGACAATTGGCTGAGCTGGGATTTGAACCCATGACCTTTGACTCCAGAGCCCGGGCTCTTAATAATAATAATAATAATAATAATAATAATAATAATAATAGCATTTATTAAGCGCTTACTATGTGCAAAGCACTGTTCTAAGCGCTGGGGGGATCAGGTGATCAGGTTGTCCCACGTGGGGCTCACAGTCTTAATCCCCATTTTACAGATGAGGGAACTGAGGCCCAGAGAAGTGAAGTGACTTGCCCAAAGTCACACAGCTGACGATTGGCAGAGCTGGGATTTGAACCCGTGACCTCTGATTCCAGAGCCCGGGCTCTTTATAATAATAATAATAATATTAATAATAATAATAATAACAGCATTTATTAAGCGCTTACTATGTGCAAAGCACTGTTCTAAGCGCTGAAGTGATCAGGTGATCAGGTTGTCCCACGTGGGGCTCACAATCTTAATCCCCATTTTCCAGATGAGGGAACTGAGGCACAGAGAAGTGAAGTGACTTGCCCAAAATCACACAGTTGACAATTGGCAGAGCTGGGATTTGAACCCATGACCTCTGACTCCAGAGCCTGGGCTCTTTATAATAATAATAATAATAATGGCATTTATTAAGCGCTTACTATGTGCAAAGCACTGTTCTAAGCGCTGGAGAGGTTACAAGGTGATCAGGCCATCCCACGGGGGCTCACAGTCTTAATCCTCATTTTACAGATGAGGGAACTGAGGCACAGAGAAGTGAAGTGACTTGCCCAAAGTCACACAGCGGACAATTGGCAGAGCTGAGATTTGAACCCATGACCTCTGACTCCAGAGCCCGAGCTCTACCTGATCACCTTGTAGCTTCCCCAGCGCTTAGAACAGTGCTTTGCACATAGTAAGCGCTTAACAAATGCCATTATTATTATTATTATTACAAGTTGGCAACATATAGAAACAGTCCCTACCCAACAGTGGGCTCACACTCTAGAAGGGGGAGACAGACAACAAAAGAAAACATATTAACAAAATTAAATAAATAGAATAACTATGTACAAGTAAAGTAAATAGAGTCATAAATATGTACAAACATATATAAAGGTGCTGTGAGGAGGGGAAGGAGGTAAGGCAGGGAGGAAGGAGGGGGCTCAGAAGGATGGGCACTACCAACATATGACCCTCTCCTCAAGACTCACTGAGGGCAGGGAATGTGTCCTTTTATCGTTCCATCGTCTACTCCGAAGCGCTTAGTACAGTGCTCTGCACACAGTAAGCGCTCAATAAATACGACTGAATGAATGAATGAATGCAGAGCACTGTATTAAGCGCTTGGGAAGTACAAGTTGGCAACATATCGAGACAGTCCCTACCCAACAGCGGGCTCACACTCTAGAAGGGGGAGACAGACAACAAAACAAAACATGTTAACAAAATAAAATAAATAGAATAACTATGTACAAGTAAAGTAAATAGAGTAATGAATATGTACAAACATATATAAAGGTGCTGTGAGGAGGGGAAGGAGGTAAGGCAGGGAGGAAGGAGGGGGCCCAGAAGGATGAGCACTACCAACATAGGACCCTCTCCTCAAGACTCACTGAGGGCAGAGAATGTGTCCCTTTATTGTTCCATCATCCACTCCCACGTGCTTAGTTCAGTGCTCTGCACACAGTAAGCACTCAATAAATATGATTGAATGAATGAATGAATGCAGAGCACTGTATTAAGCGCTTGGGAAGTACAAGTTGGCAACATAGAGACAGTCCCTACCCAACAGCGGGTTCACAGTCTAGAAGGGGGAGACAGACAACCAAACAAAACATATTAACAAAATAAAATAAATAGAATCAATATGTACAAGTAAAGTAAATAGAGTCATAAATATGTACAAACATATATAAAGGTGCTGTGAGGAGGGGAAGGAGGTAAGGCAGGGAGGAAGGAGGGGGCTCAGAAGGATGGGCACTACCAACATAGGACCCTCTCCTCAAGACTCACTGAGGGCAGAGAATGTGTCCCTTTATTGTTCCATCGTCCACTCCCAAGTGCTTAGTAATAATAATAATAATAGCATTTGTTAAGCGCTTACTATATGAAAAGCACTGTTCTAAGCACTGGGGAGGAATCCAAGGTGATCAGGTTGTCCCACGTGGGGCTCACAGTCGTCATCCCCATTTTACAGATGAGGGAACTGAGGTTCCGAGAAGCGACTTCCCCAAGGCCGCACAGCGGACATGTGGCGGAGCCGGGATTCGAACCCATGACCTCGGGCTCCAAAGCCCGGGCTCTTTCCACTGAGCCCCGCTGCTTCTCAGTACAGTACAGTATGCTTAGTACAGTGCTCAATGAGGGAATTGAATCGAATCGCCTTTGCCTTCCTCCTCATCCTTTCCTTCCTCCGGACTGGTGGTGATCTCCGGCCTCCGGGCACAGGACCACATTCCGGTGCCCTACCAGCCGGACTCCAGCAGCAACCCCTCGTCCACGACTTCGTCCACGCCTTCGTCGCCCGCGCCTCCGCTGCCCCCGAGCGCCACTCCCCCGTCTCCTCTGCACCCCTCTCCGCAGTGCCCAAGGCAGCAGAAGAACTTCAACATGCCAGGTACCCGCTCGTGACACCCGGGGGGCTGGGAGAGGGGTAAAAAAACACAAAATTGTGGTATTTGTTAAGTGCTTATTACGTGCCAAGCCCTGTTGTAAGTGCTGGGGTAGATCCAAGGTCATCAGGTTGGCCCATGTGGGGCTCATGGTCTTAGAGAAGCAGCGCGGCTCAGTAAAAAGAGCTCGGGCCTTGGCGTCGGAGGTCATGAGTTCAAACCCCGGCTCCGCCAATTGTCAGCTGTGTGACTTTGGGCAAGTCACTTCATCATCATCATCATCATCAATCGTATTTATTGAGCGCTTACTGTGTGCAGAGCACTGTACTAAGCGCTTGGGTAGTACTAATTGGCAACATATAGAGACAGTCCCTACCCAACAGTGGGCTCACAGTCTAAAGTTCACTTCCCTGGGCCTCAGTGACCTCATCTGTCAAACGGGGATGAAGACTGTGAGTCCCCCGTGGGACAACCTGATCACCCTGTAACCTCCCCAGCGCTTAGAACAGTGCTTTGCACATAGAAAGCACTTAATAAATGCCATTTTTATTATTATTGTTAGAGAAGCAGCGTGGCTCAGTGAAAAGAGCACGGGCTTGGGAGTCAGAGGTCATGGGTTCAAATCCAATGTCAGCTGTTTGACTTTGGGCAAGTCGCCTCACTTCTCTGGGCCTCAGTGACCTTATCTGTTAAATGGGGATTAAGACTGTGAGCCCCCCGTGGGACAACCTGATCACCTTGTAATCTCCCCAGCGCTTAGAACAGTACTTTGTGCATAGTAAGCGCTTAATAAATGCCATCATTATTATTCACTCATTCAATGGTATTTATTGAGCGCTTACTGTGTGCAGAGCACTGTACTAAGGGCTTGGGAAGTACAAGTTGGCAACACATAGAGACGGTCCCTACCCAACAGTGGTCTCACAGTCTAGAAGGGGGAGACAGAGAACAAAACAAAACATATTAGCAAAGTAAAATAAATAGAATAAATATGTACAAATAAAATAAATAAATTAGTAGAGTAATAAATATGTACAAACATATATACATATATACAGGTGCTGTGGGGAGGGGAAGGAGGTAAGGTGGGGAGGATGGGGAGGCGAGGAGGGGGAGAGGAGGCTCAGTCTGGGAAGGCCTCCTGGAGGAGGTGAGCTCTCAGTAGGGCCGTGAAGGGAGAAAGATTGTTATTATTAATCCTCATTTTACATATGAGGGAACTGAGGCACAGAGAATTTAAATGGCTTGCCCAAAGTCACACAGCAGACAAGTGGCAGAGCAGGATTAGAACCCACATCCTATGACTCCCAACCCTGGGCTCTTTCCCCTGAGTGGGGGGCTTGAGAACAGGCCCACCATCTGCCCGTCGAGCCAGGAGGCAGGATGATGATGACGGCATTTGTTAAGTGCTTACTATGTGCAAAGTACTGTTCTAAGTGCCGGATAATAATGGCATTTTTGTTAAGCACTTACTACGCGCAAAGCACTGTTCTAAGCGCTGGGGAGGTTACAAGGTGATCAGGTTGTCCCACAGGGGGCTCACAGTCTTAATCCCCATTTTACAGATGAGGTAACTGAGGCACAGAGAAGTTAAATGACTTGCCCAAAGTCACACAGCTGACAGTCGGCTGAGCTGTGATTTGAACCCATGACTCCCAAGCCCGAGCTCTTTCCACTGAGCCACACTGCTTCGGGCTTCTCCCCTGAGAGACTCAGAGTCGTTCATTCATTCAGTCGTATTTGTTGAGCGATTTACCGTGTGCAGACGCCTGTACTGAGTGCTTGGGGGAGAAATAATAATAATGATGGTATTTGATGGTATGAAATGCAGTGTGGCTCAGTGGAAAGAGCACAGGCTTGGGAGTCAGAGGTCGTGGGTTCTAATCCCAACTCCGCTGCTTGACAGCTGTGTGACTTTGGGCCAGGCACTATTCTAAGTGCTGGGGTGGATACGAGCAAATGGGGTTGGACACAGTCCCTGCCCCATGTGGGGCTCACTCCCTTATCCCCATTTTACAGACAAGGTCAGTGAGGCCCAGAGAAGTGAAGTGACTTACCCAAGGTCACACAGCAGACATATGGCAGAGCCAGGATTGGAAACCAAGTCCTTCTGATTCCAAGGCCCGGGCTCTAATAATAATAATGGCATTTATTAAGCGCTTACTATGAGCAAAGCACTGTTCTAAGCGCTGGGGAGGCTACAAGGTGATCAGGGTGTCCCACGTGGGGCTCAAAGTCTTCATCCCCATTTTCCAGATGAGGGAACTGAAGCCCAGAGAAGTGAAATGACTTGCCCAAAGTCACACAGCTGACAACTGGTGGAGCCGGGATTTGAACCCATGACCTCTGACTCCCAAGCCCGGGCTCTTTCCCACTGAGCCACGCTGCTTCTCTAGCCACTAAGCCATGCTGACGCTCAGTACAATACACCAATATAATAATAATAATAATAATAATGGCATTTATTAAGCGCTTACTATGTGCAAGGCACTGTTCTAAGCGCTGGGGAGGTTACAAGGTGATCAAGTGGTCCCAAGGGGGCTCACAGTCTTAATCCCCATTTTACAGATGAGGTAACTGAGGCCCAGAGAAGTGAAGCGACTTGCCCAAAGTCACACGGCTGACAAATGGCGGAGCCGGGATTTGAACCCATGACCTCTGACTCCAAAGTCCGTGCTCTTTCCATTGAGCCGCGCTGCAATATAATGGACGCATTCCCTGCCCGCAACAAGCTTACGGTCCAAAGTCCTGGGGGGTTTCTAGGCAGACCCTCCTACCAGGATGGGTGGTCCTGTGCCCGCTACTTCTGTGCCCGGTGGGAATCTAGCTCCTTCTAGACTGGAAGCCCAGGGGAAACAATTCATTCAATCGTATTTATTGAGCGCTTACTGTGTGCAGAGCACTGTACTAAGCGCTTGGGAAGTACAAGCTGGCAACATATAGAGACAGTCCCTACCCAACAGTGGGCTCACAGTCTAGAAGAGGGGGACACACAACAAAATTTTAGACTGTGAGCCCGCTGTTGGGTAGGGACTGTCTCTATATGTTGCCAATTTGTACTTCCCAAGCGCTTAGGACAGTGCTCTGCACATAGTAAGCGCTCAATAAATACGATTGATGATGATGATGATGACAAAACATATTAACAAAATAAAATAAATAGAATATGTACAAGTAAAATAGAGTAATAAATACGTACAAACGTATATACATATATACAGGTGTTGTGGGGAGGGGAGGGAGGTGGGGAGGGGGGGATGGGGCTCACACTCTCAATCCCCATTTTCCAGATGCGGTAACTGACAAGTGACTTGCCCAAGGTCACACAGCAGACACGTGGTGGAGCTAGTGGCGAGAGCCCAGGACTGGGAGTCAGAAGGTCGTGGGTTCTAATCCTGCCTCCGCCACTTGCCTGCTGTGGGACCTTGGGTAAGTCACTTTGTTTCTCTGGACCTCAGGTCCCTCATCTGTAAAATGGGCATTAAGACCGTGAGCCCTCGGTCTGATCGGGACTATGTCCAACCTGATTATCTTGTATCTATCCCAGTGCTGAGAACAGAGTCTGGAATGCGATAATAGTAATGGAAGAATGGTATTTGTTAAGCGCCTACTACGTGCCAAGCACTGTTCTAAGCGCTGTGGAGGCTACAAGGTGATCAGGTTGTCCCAAGGGGGACTCACAGTCTTCAAGCGATGGGGGAGATACAAGGTCATCAGGTTGTCCCACATGGGGCTCACAGTCTTCATCCCCATTTTCCAGATGAGGGAACTGAGGCACAGAGAAGTGAAGTGACTTGCCCAAAGTCACACAGCTGATAAGTGGCGGAGCCGGGATTAGAACCCACTACCTCTGATTCCCAAGCCCGTGTTCTGGAATGCAATAATAGTAATGTAAGAATGGTATTTGTTAAGCGCCTACTATGTACCAAGCACTGTTCTAAGCGCTGTGGAGGTTACAAGGTGATCAGGTTGTCCCACGGGGGGCTCGCAGTCTTCATCCCTATTGTACAGATGAAGTAACTGAGGCACAGAGAAGTGAAGTGACTTGCCCAAAGTCACACAGCTGATAAGAAGTGGCAGATCCGGGATTAGAACCCACGACCTCTGATTCCCAAGCCCGTGTTCTGGAATGCGATAATAGTAATGTCAGAATGGTATTTGTTAAGCGCCTACTATGTGCCAAGCACTGTTCTAAGCGCTGTGGAGGTTACAAGGTGATCAGGTTGTCCCACGGGGGGCTCACAGTCTTCATCCCCATTTTCCAGATGAGGGAACTGAGGCACAGAGAAGTGAAGTGACTTGCCCAAAGTCACACAGCTGATAAGAAGTGGCAGATCCGGGATTAGAACCCACGACCTCTGATTCCCAAGCCCGTGTTCTGGAATGCGATAATAGTAATGGAAGAATGGTATTTGTTAAGCACCTACTATGTGCCAAGCACTGTTCTAAGCGCCGTGGAGGTTACAAGGTGATCAAGTTGTCCCACGGGGGGCTCACAGTCTTCATCCCCGTTTTACAGATGAGGTAACTGAGGCACAGAGAGGTGAAGTGACTTGCCCAAAGTCACACAGCTGATAAGTGGCGGAGCCGGGATTAGAACCCACAACCTCTGATTCCCAAGCCCATGTTCTGGAATGCGATAATAGTAATGTCAGAATGGTATTTGTTAAGCGCCTACTATGTGCCAAGCACTGTTCTAAGCGCTCTGGAGGTTACAAGGTGATGAGGTTGTCCCACGGGGGGCTCACAGTCTTCATCCCCATTTTCCAGATGAGGGAACTGAGGCACAGAGAAGTGAAGTGACTTGCCCAAAGTCACACAGCTGATAAGTGGCGGAGCCGGGATTAGAACCCACGGCCTCTGATTCCCAAGCCCGTGTTCTGGAATGCGATAATAGTAATGTCAGAATGGTATTTGTTAAGCGCCTACTATGTGCCAAGCACTGTTCTAAGCGCTGTGGAGGTTACAAGGTGATGAGGTTGTCCCACGGGGGGCTCACAGTCTTCATCCCCATTTTCCAGATGAGGGAACTGAGGCACAGAGAAGTGAAGTGACTTGCCCAAAGTCACACAGCTGATAAGTGGCGGAGCCGGGATTAGAACCCACAACCTCTGATTCCCAAGCCCATGTTCTATCCACTGGGCCACACTGCTTGAGACCAGTTTTTTACCTGTTCTTTGCGTGGCTTTAATGCTGGATTCCAATCCTGCCTCCACCACTTGGCTGCTGTGAGATCTGGGGCAAGTCACCTCACTGCTCTGGGCCTCAGTTTCCTCATCTGCAACAACGGGGATTCAATTCATTCATTCATTCAATCGTATTTATTGAGCGCTTACTGTGCGCAGAGCACTGTATCAATCATTCAGTCAATCAGTCAATCGTATTTATTGAGCGCTTACTGTGTGCAGAGCACTGAATCAATCAATCAATCAATCAATCGTATTTATTGAGCACTTACTGTGTGCAGAGCACTGTACTAAGCGCTTAGGAAGTACAAGTTGGTGACATATAGAGACGGTCTTTATTTGTACTCCCTCCTACTTAGACCGTGGTACCTGATTATCTGATTAACTGATATCTGATTATCCAGTGCTTAAAACAGTGCTTGCACATAGTAAGAGCTTAATAAATACCATCATTATTATTATCTTGTATCGACCTCAGCACTTAGTACAGTGTTTAGCACATAGTAAGTGCTTAACAAATACCACTTGCTTTTTCCACTGAGCCACGCTGCTTCTCTAAGTGCTTAAGTGTAGTAAGTGCTTAACACTTACAAGTACTCTCCCCCTCCCCATCTCCCCCACCTTACCTCCTTCCCCTCTCCACAGCACCTGTATATATGTATATATGTTTGTACGGATTTATTACTCTATTTATTCATTTATTTTATTTGTACATATTTGTTCTATTTATTTTATTGTGTTTAATATATTTTGTTTTGTTGTCTGTCTCCCCCTCCTAGACTGTGAGCCCGCTGTTGGGTAGGGACCGTCTCTATATGTTTCCAAGTTGTACTTCCCAAGCGCATAGTACAGTGCTCTGCACACAGGAAGCGCTCAATAAATACGATTGAATGAATGGAGGAATAACGGCTCCAAAAATACCACTGATTGGGTGATCGACTGATTAATTGATAGCCAGGCTTTCAGACCAGCCCGTGATTAAGTGAGTGGGTGAGAGGGAGTGTGCTAGAGAAGCAGCGTGGCTCAGTGGAAAGGGTTCGGCTTGGGAGTCAGGGGTCATGGGTTCAAATTCATTCATTCATTCAGTCGTATTTATTGACCGCTTACTGTGTGCCGAGCACTCTACTAAGCGCTTGGGAAGTACAAGTTGGCAACATACAGAGACGGTCCCTACCCAACAGTGGGCTCACAGTCTAGAAGATCTGGGCTCTGCCGCTTGCCAGCTGTGTGACTTTGGGCAGGTCGCTTCACTTCTCTGGGCCTCGGTTCCCTCATCTGGAAAATGGGGATGAAGATGGTGAGCCCCCCGTGGGACAACCTGGTCACCTTGTATCCTCCCCAGCGCTAAGAATGTGCTTTGCACATAGTAAGCGCTTAACAAATACCCCAATTATTATTATGTGTTTGTGCATGCATGGGTGTGTCTGTGTGTGTGCACACAGGGAGATATGTTGCCAACTTGTACTTCCCAAGCGCTTAGTCCAGTGCTCTGCACACAGTAAGTGCTCAATAAATACAATTGATTGATTGATTGATTGATATGTTGAAGCTAGAAGCTTCCTCTCCTCCTCCTCCGCCTCTCCATCCCCCCTGCCTTACCTCCTTCCCTTCCCCACAGCACCTGTATATATGTATATATGTTTGTACGTATTTATTACTCTATTTATTTATTTATTTTACTTGTGCGTATCTATTCTATTTATTTTATTTTGTTAATATGTTTTGTTTTGTTCTCTGTCTCCCCCTCCTAGACTGTGAGCCCACTGTTGGGTAGGGACCGTCTCTTTATGTTGCCAACTTGTACTTCCCAAGCACTTAGTCCAGTGCTCTGCACACAGTAAGCGCTCAATAAATACGATTGATTGATTGATTGGTAGAAGCCGGATTTTTTAAAACGATGATTTCTACCCGAACCCGGGGACTTTCATTTCAAGTGCTAATCTCGAGTTTTCGGTGGCGGAACAGATGCCAGAATGTGAATCACAGACTGACTCATCCTAGTTTCTTCCAGTGAGTTAATTAGACAAATTGCCTGGTATTTACACCGAGTGAACTCCAGTACTCCTGTCTCCAAGGTAGCCCTTCTCATTTCTCCCAGCAGCTCTAAAATAACCCCAAACCCCAAAAACAATTAAAAAAAAGGGCAAACCAGATGCACATCAAACTAAACTTGGGATTTGCTTGTGAGACTCATCCTCTCGGCTATTATCCTGCCTAGAAACCCAGTCCTAAATAATAATAATAGTATTTAAGAGCTTTCTATGTGCTAAGCACTGTACTAAGCAGTGGTACTTACAAGATCATCTATTTATTTTATTTTGTTAATACGTTTGGTTTTGTTCTCTGTCTCCCCCTTCTAGACTGTGAGCCCACTGTTGGGTAGGGACCGCCTCTATATTCATTCATTCAATCGTATTTATGGAGCGCTTACTGTGTGCAGAGCACTGTACTAAGCGCTTGGGAAGTCCAAGTTGGCAACATCTAGAGACGGTCCCCACCCAACAGCGGGCTCACAGTCTAGACGGGGGAGACAGCAAAACAAAACATATTAACAAAATAAAATAAATAGAATAAATATGTAGAAGTAAAATAAATAGAGTAACAAATATGGTCATATAAATATGACATCTAACTTATAAATAATATATGTTGCCAACTTGTACTTCCCAAGCGCGTAGTACAGTGCTCTGCACACAGTAAGCGCTCCATAAATACGATTGAATGAATGAAAGTCCCCCATGGGGCTCATACGCTAAATAGGAGGAGGAACAGGCATTGAATCCCCATTTTAAAGATGAGGGTAACAGAGGCGCAAATGACTTGTCCAAGGTCACACAGCAGGGAAGTGAAGCCCAGGCCCATGCTCTCTCCATTGGGCCACACTGCTGCTTCAGATACAAGTCCTGTCATTCATTCATTCATTCAATCGTATTTATTGAGCACTTACTGTGTGCAGAGCACTGTATTAAGCACTTGGGAAGTACAAATTGGCGTTATCTCTGGGTCTCCCCTCTGCTCCCCTCGAGTGAGTGCTCAATAAGTAAGATTGAATGAATGAATGAATGAATCAGGGTGGCCATCCTATGGAATTTTTTTTCCCCAGGAAATGGTGCAGGTCAGAAATATCAAAAAGTTTTGGAAAGATTTGGAGCAATTCAAGGATGAGAGGATACTGATGGATTTCTAGAGAGAGTTGGAGAAGTAGAGTGAAAAACTAGACAGCCTATAATAATAATAATAATAATAACCATGGTATTTGTTAAGCACTTACTATGTGCAAAGCACTGTTCTATACCCATTTATTCATTTAGTCAGTTGTATTTATCAAGTGCTTACTGTGTGCAGAGCACTGTACTAAGTGCTTGAGAGAGGACAATAGAATGATAAACAGACATTTCCTGCCCACAATGAGCTTAGAGTCTAGAGGGGTAGACAGGCATTGATATAAATAATAATAAGAAGAATAATGATGGCATTTATTAAGTGCTTACTATGTGCAAAGCACTGTTCTAAGCACTGGGGAGGTTACAAGGAGATCAGGTTGTCCCACGAGGGGCTCACAGTCTTAATCCCCATTTTCCAGATGAGGGAACTGAGGCCCAGAGAAGTGAAGTGACTTGCCCAAAGTCACCCAGCTGACAATTGGCAGAGCTGGGATTCGAACCCATGACCCAACTATGTTGCCAACTTGTACTTCCCAAGCGCTTAGTACAGTGCTCTGCACACAGTAAGCGCTCAATAAATACGATTGATGATGATGATGATGACCCCTGACTCCAAAGCCCGGGCTCATGCAGGGCTCACTCCCTTATCCCCATTTTACAGACAAGGTCAGTGAGGCCCAGAGAAGTGAAGTGACTTACCCAAGGTCACACAGCAGATGAGTGGCAGAGCCAGGATTGGAAACCAAGTCCTTCTGATTCCAAGGCCCGGGTTCTAATAATAATAATGGCATTTATTAAGCACTTACTATGAGCAAAGCACTGTTCTAAGCGCTGGGGAGGCTACAAGGTGATCAGGGTGTCCCACGTGGGGCTCAAAGTCTTCATCCCCATTTTCCAGATGAGGTAACTGAAGCCCAGAGAAGTGAAATGACTTGCCCAAAGTCACCCAGCTGACAATTGGCAGAGCTGGGATTCGAACCCATGACCCCTGACTCCAAAGCCCGGGCTCTTTCCACTGAGCCACGCTGCTTCTCTGATAAAGACCTCCTCCAGGAAGCCTTCCCAGAGTGAGCCCCTTCCTTCCTCTCCCCCTCGTCCCCCTCTCCATCCCCCCCCATCTTACCTCCTTCCCTTCCCCACAGCACCTGTATATATGTATATATGTTTGTACATATTTATTACTCTATTTATTTATTTATTTTACTTGTACATATCTATTCTATTTATTTTATTTTGTTAGTATGTTTGGTTTTGTTCTCTGTCTCCCCCTTTTAGACTGTGAGCCCACTGTTGGGTAGGGACTGTCTCTATATGTTGCCAAGTTGTACTTCCCAAGCACTTAGTACAGTGCTCTGCACATAGTAAGCGCTCAATAAATACGGTTGATGATTGATGAAGACGCTTCTCAAGACCAACTGACCGTCCTCCGCATCAACCAAAATCTCCTCACCGTTGGCTTCAGAGCCGTCCATCGCCTCGCCCCCTCCTACCGCACCTCGCTACTCTCCTCCACCAACCCAGCCCGCAGACTTCGCTCCTCTAGTGCTAACCTTCTCGCTGTCCCTCCATCTCGTCGCTCTCGCCCTAGCTCACATCCCGCTTCTGGCCTAGACTCCCTCCCTCCTCAGAGCGTCCAGACAATGACTCTCCCCCGCGTCAAAACCTTCCTGAAGGCCCGTCTCCTCCATGAGGCCTTCCCAGACTAAGCCTTCCTTTCCTCATCTCCCACTCCCTTCCTTGTCTCCCTGACTTGCTCCCTTCCTTCATCCCCGCTCCCAGCCCCACACCACATGTCCATATCTCTCATTATTTATTTATCATCATCATCAACCGTATTTACTTAGCGCTTACTATGTGCAGAACACTGTACTAAGTGCTTGGGAAGTACAACTTGGCAACATATAGAGACAGTCCCTACCCAACAGTGGGCTCACAGTCTAAAAGGGGGAGACAGAGAACAAAACCAAACATACTAACAAAATAAAATAAATAGAATAGATATGTACAAGTAAAATAAATAAATAAATAGAGTAATAAATATGTACAAACATATATACATATATACAGGTGCTGTGGGGAAGGGAAGGAGGTAAGATGGGGGGATGGAGAGGGGGACGAGGGGGAGAGGAAGGAAGGGGCTCAGTCTGGGAAGGCCTCCTGGAGGAGGGGAGCTCTCAGCAGGGCCTTGAAGGGAGGAAGAGAGCTAGCTTGGCGGATGGGCAGAGGGAGGCCATTCCAGGCCCGGGGGATGACGTGGGCTGGGGGTCGATGGCGGGACGGGCAGGAACGAGGCCTAACGGTGAGGAGATTAGCGGCGGAGGAGCGGAGGGTGCGGGCTGGGCTGGAGAAGGACAGAAGGGACGGGAGGTAGGAGGGGGCCAGGGGATGGATGGACAGCCTGGAAGCCCAGGGTGAGGAGCTTCTGCCTGATGCACAGATTGATTGGTAGCCACTGGAGATTTTTGAGGAGGGGAGTAACATGCCCAGAGCGTTTCTGGACAAAGATAATCCGGGCAGCAGCATGAAGTATGGATTGAAGTGGACACGTCCTGAACGTTTTTGTCAAGAAATGATCCGGGCAGCAGAGCGAAGTATGGACGGGAGTGGGGAGAGACAGGAGGCTGGGAGGTCAGCAAGGAGGCTGATGCAGTAATCCAGGCGGGAGAGGATAGGTGACTCTATTAACGTGGGGTCCAGAAGGGAAGAGTCTTGGTGCCAGTTTTGGAGAGAGACCCCTGAGTTGGATTGTTCTTTCCAAGCGCTCAGTGCAGTGCTCTGCACACAGTAAATGCTCAATAAATACGATTGAGTGAATGAATGAATGAGTGTTTCATTCATCCGGATTGATTAGTCTGGCCTCTGCCTAACTTCTTATATTTATTGAGCACTTACCACATGAAGCGCACCATACTAAGGACTTAGTAGAATGCTATATTATCATCTCTCTCAGGCAGTCAGTCAGTTGCATTTATGGAGCGCTTACTGTGTGCAGGGCACTGTACTAAGAGCTTGGGAGAGTACAGCTCTTAGAGAAGCAGCGTGGCTCAGTGGAAAGAGCCCGGGCTTTGGAATCAGAGGTCATGGGTTCAAATCCCCGCTCCACCAATTGTCAATCAGTCAATCAATCAATCAATTGTATTTATTGAGCGCTTACTGTGTGCAGAGCACTGTACTAAGCAGTTGGGAAGTCAGCTGTGTGACTTTGGGCAAGTCACTTCACTTCTCTGGGCCTCAGTTCCCTCGTCTGTGAAATGGGGATTAAGACTGTGAGCCCCCTGTGGGACAACCTGATCACCTTGTCACCTCCCCAGCGCTTAGAACAGTGCTTTGCACATATTAAGCACTTAATAAATGCCATCATTATTATTATTTATTAAGCACTTACTATGTGCAAAGCACTGTTCTAAGCGCTGGGGAGGTGACACGGTGATCAGGTTGTCCCTCATGGGGCTCACAATCTTTATCCTCATTTTCCAGATGAGGGAACTGAGGCCCAGAGAAGTGGAGTGACTTGCTCAAAGTCACACAGCTGACAATTGGCAGAGCCAGGAATTGAACCCATGACCTCTGACTCCTAAGCCTGGGCTCTTTCCACTGAGCCACGCTGCTTCTCTTAACTTCTCTGTGCCTCAGTTCCCCCACCTGGAAAATGGGGATTAAGACTGTGAGCCCCCCTTGGGACAACTTCAATCAGTCAATCAATCAATCGTATTTCTTGAGCACTTACTATGTGCAGAGCACTGTACTAAGCGCTTGGGAAGTACAAATTGACAACACATAGAGACAGTCCCTACCCAACAGAGGGCTCACAGTCTAGAAGGGGGGGACAGAGAACAGAACCAAACATACCAACAAAATAAAATAAATAGGATAGAAATGTACAAGTAAAATAAATAAATAAATAAATAAAAAGAGTAATAAATATGTACAACCATATATACATATATACAGGTGCTGTGGGGAAGGGAAGGAGGTAATATGGGGGTAACTTGATCACCTTGTAACCTCCCCAGCACTTAGAACAACGCTTTGCACATAGTAAGCGCTTAATAAATGCCATCATTATTATTATTATAATTATTATTAGAACTCATCAGTATTACAGACGCATTCCCTGTCCACAGTGAGCTTACAGTCTAGAGGGATCTTGTCTTGTCTTATGCCGCCGAGTCGTTTCCAACGCATAGCGACCCCACGGACGCATCTCTCCCAGACCGCCCCGCTCTCCATCAGCGATCGTTCCGGTAGTGGACCCAGAGGGTTTTCTTGGGAAAAATCCCGAAGCGGTTTATCATTGCCTCCTTCCGCACAGATCAATTCTTCAATTCTCTCCTGGGCCGCTGCTGCCCAGCACGGGGGAGTTTTGACTTGTAGCAGACGGCCTTTCACTCGCTACCCACTGCCCAAGCTAGGAATGGAACGGACAGGCCTCTGCTTGACTCTTGACTCTTCTAGACTGTGAGCCCACTGTTGGGTAGGGACTGTCTCTAAATGTTGCCAGCTTGCACTTCCCAAGCGCTTAGTACAGTGCTCTGCACACAGTAAGCGCTCAATAAATATGAGTGATTGATTGATTGATTGATTGACTCTCCCTCCCGTAGCCGAGACTGGTAGAGGACTGGAAACTCTCCAGACGCCACCCTGAGAGGGGTTAGAGGGATCTAGTAGTCTATAAATGACAGATGATGATGATGATGGTGGCACTTGTTAAGCGCTTACTATGTGCAAAGCACTGTTCTAAGCATTGGGGTAAATACAAGGTGGTCAGGTTGTCCCATGTAGGGCTCACAGTCATCATCCCCATTTTACAGATGAGGGAACTGAGGTACAGAGAAGTGAAGTGACTTGCCCAAGATCACACAGCAGACATGTGGGGGAGCTGGGCCCCTCCTTCCTCTCCCTCTCTCCCCCCTCCCGATCCCCCCTGCATTACCTCCTTCCCCTCCCCACAGCACCTGTATATATGTATAGATGTTTGTACAGATTTATTACTCCATTTATTTGTACATATTAATTCTATTTATTTTATTTCATTAATATGTTTTGTTTTGTTGTCTGTCACCCCTTCTAGACTGTGAGCCCGCTGTTGGGTAGGGACTGTCTCTATACGTTGCCAACTTGTACTTCTCAAGCGCTTAGTACAGTGCTCTGCACACAGTAAGTGCTCAATAAATATGATTGAATGAATGAATGAACGAATGACCTCTAATTCCCAAGCCTGGGCTCTTTCCACTGAGCCACGCTGCTTCTTACCTCCTTCCCTTCCCCACAGCACCTGTATATATGTTTGTACATATTTATTACTCTATTTATTTATTTATTTTACTTGTGCATATCTATTCTATTTATTTTATTTTGTTAGTATGTTTGGTTTTGTTCTCTGTTTCCCCCTTTTAGACTGTGAGCCCACCATTGGGTAGGGATTTTCTCTAGATGTTGCCAACTTGTACTTCCCAAGCACTTAGTACAGTGCTCTGCACACAGTAAGCGCTCAATAAATACGATTGATGATGATGATGATGAGCCATGCTGCTTCACAGATCTGTTAATAAGTGCTTTATCATATCATTTCCAGGAGGCCTTCCCTGACTAAATTCTTGTGTCCTCTTCTCTCTCTCACTTCTGCGTCCCCCTCGCTCTTGGATTTGCCCCCTTTATTCACCCCTCCCTCATCCCCACAGCGCTTATGTCCATATCATTAATTTATTTATGTGCCTTAAAATCTGTCTCCCCCTCTGGGGTGTAAGCTCCTTGTGGGCAGGGAACGTGTTTACTGACTCTATTGTATCGTCCTCTCCCAAGTGTTCAGTACAGTACTTCTGCGTATAGGTCACTCAGTGGAAAGAGCCCGGGCTTTGGAGTCAGAGTTCATGGGTTCAAATCCGGGCTCCGCCAATTGTCAGCTGTGTGACTTTGGGCGAGTCTCTTTAATAATAATAATAGTAATAATAATGGCATTTATTAAGTGCTTACTATGTGCAAAGCACTGTTCTAAGTGCTGGGGAGGTTACAAGGTGATCAGGTTATCCCATGGGGGGCTCACAGTCTTAACCCCCATTTTACAGATGAAGGAACTGAGGCCCAGAGAAGTTAAGTGACCTGCCCGAGGTCACACAGCGGGTAGTTCGCGGAGCCAGGATTTGAACCTGTGAGCTCGTACTCCAAAGCCCGGGCTCTTTCCACTGAGCCGCGCTGCTTCTCTTAACTTCTCTGTGCCTCAGTTACCTCATGTGTAAAATGGGGATTAAGACTGTGAGCCCCCCATAGGACAACCTGATCACCTTGTAACCTCCACAGCGCTTAGAACAGTGCTTTGCACATAGCAAGTGCTTAATAAATGCCATTATTATTATTATTATTACAGTACTCGCTCAATAAATACAACTGACTGATTGATTGATGAACTGATCTCGTGCCCTTATGGAATCCAGAGCCTGATTACTGAAAATCTGGTGGGGGAATGAGCATTATGTTCATTCATTCATTCATTCATTCAATCGTATTTATTGAGTGCTTACTGTGTGCAGAGCACTGTACTAAGCGCTTGGGAAGTACAAGTTGACAACATATAGAGACGGTCCCTACCCAACAGTGGGCTCACAGTCTAGAAGGGGGAGACAAAGAACAAAACAAAACTTATTAACAGAATAAAATAAGCAAGGAGAGACTGAAGATCATCATCATCATCAATCGTATTTATTGAGCGCTTACTATGTGCAGAGCACTGTACTAAGCGCTTGGGAAGTACAAATTTGCAACATGTAGAGACAGTCCCTACCCAACAGTGGGCTCACAGTCTAAGACCTGAAGATAATCAGGTCTTACATGTGGCTCACTGTCTAAGTAGGAGGGGGAACTGGTAGCGAATTCCCGTTTGGCAGTAGAGGAAACTGAGGCCCAGAGAAGTTAAGGGATTTGTCCAAGGTCATCCAGTAAGTAAGTGGTGGAGCTGGACTAGTTTTTGGCATGAAGAGGTGGGAATGTGTGACTGAGTTCTAAGAGGGTTTTCAACTTTGTCCTTCTCTCTCTGTTACAAGCATCCTATTACTACAAGTACAAGCAGCAGTTCATTTTCCCAGGTAAGTTGTTTCCTCTTTGATAACAAAGTCCCTTCCCGATCAATCCTTCCACAGAGTAATTTCCTTTGGATGATGGTATACGCTCTCAAACAGAATTTCCCCTTAGCCGCTTTAAAAATCCATTATCCAAGTCAGTGCCTTCTATGAATAGTCGAGGCGCCCAGAGAAAAGTTGGCTAGGAAAGGAAAAAAAAGACAAAAGGGATTCATTCATTCATTCAATCGTATTTATTGAGCGCTTCCTGAGTGCAGAGCACTGTACTAAGCGCTTGGGATGCTGATTGGCTCTCCCAGTGGAACGGACGGTTTTGATTTTCCATCCCAACGAGCCAGTCATCTAAGGAAGGGGAGGGTGGTAGTTGTTATCCCAGGGAAAAATAATAATAATGATAATAATAATGGTATTTGTTAAGCACTTACTATGTGCCAGGAACTGTACTTAGCACTGGAGGGGATCCAAGCAAAACGGGTTGGACACAGTCCCTGTCCCATGTGGGGCTCACAGTCTTAAATCCCCATTTTCCAGATGAGGGAACTGAGGCCCAGAGAAGTGAAATGACTTGCCCCAGGCCACACAGCAGACAAGTGGCAGAACCGGGATTAGAACCCATGACCTCCTACTCATTCATTCACTCATTCAATCATATTTATTGAGCGCTTACTGTGTGCATAGCACTGTACTAAGCGTTTGGGAAGTACACGTTGGCAACATATAGAGATGGTCTCTACCCAATAGTGGGCTCACGGTCTAGAAGGGGGAAACAGACAATAAAACAAAACATATTAACAAAATAAAATAAATAGACTAGTAAATATGTACAAGGAAAATAAATAGAGTAATAAATCTGTACAAGTATATATACAGGTGCTGTGGGGAGGGGAAGGAGGCAGGGCTCTCTCCACTAATTTTAATGTATGTTTATCTCCCCCTCTATACAATATACTCTTTGTGGGGAGGAATTGTGCATTCCAACTCTATTGTATTGAACTGTTGCCAAGCATTCAATAAATACAAGTCAGTGACTGATACAAGATAGTCAGTGGTGTGTATTGAGTGCTTACTGTGTGCAGAGCACTGTACTAAGAGCTTGGGAGAGCAGGAACACAGAAAAGGTACTGTCCCTATGCTCTTCCCATCTCAGTTCCTCCTCCTCCCCATTTCTCCCTGTTGCCTTGCGTCTTAATAATAATAATAATTGTGGTATTTATTAAGTGCTTACTATAAGCCAGGCACTGTACTAAATGCTGGTAAAAATGTCAACAAATCAGGTTGGACACAGTTCCTATCCCATACAGGGCTCACCGCCTTAGTCCCCATTTTCCAGATGAGGGAACTGAGGCCCAGAGAAGTGAAGTAACTTGCCCAAGATCCCAGAGCAGACAAGTGGTGGAGCCGGGATTAGAACCCAGATCCTTCTGATTCCCGGGCCCAGCCCCTATCCACTAGGACGCACTGCTTCTCTTGTTTCTGACGTCATGTCCGTGTCTGAGGCGCTGATGAGCTAAGTCATCGTGGGAAGGGGAGAGAGGCAGTTGTTGGCCCCGGGTATACCGTTGACGGTATCTATTGAGCGCTAACTGTGTGTAGAGCGCTGTACTAAGCATCAGACTAAGCGCTTGGGAGAGTAGAAACAGAGACAAGTGATCACTCATCTGCTTCTCCCATCTCCCACTGTTGGGCAGGGACCGTCTCTATATTTTGCCAACTTGTACTTCCCAATCGCTTAGTACAGTGCTCTGCACCCAGTGAGCGCTCAATAAATACAATTGAATGAATGAATGAATCGAGATCGTTCGTTTGTCTCCCAGCCACTTGCCGTGGCGCTTCCCCTTCCCATTTCTCCCCGTTGACTTGTTTCTATTTCCGGGTCTCTTTTTCCAGACATCGTGCCTGTGCCTGAGACCCCAAACAGAGCCCCCCAAGTGATCCTCCACCCCGTGAACTCAAATCCGATGTAAGTGGGACTCACTCTCTTTCGTTTTTCTTGTTCAACGATATTTCTTAACTGTTCCCTAGGCGTCTAACGCTGTACTAAGAATAATACTAATAATGATGATGGCGTTTATTAAGCACTTACTATGTGCAAAGCACTGTTCTGAGCTCTGGGGCAGATACAAGGTGATCAGATTGTCCCATGTGGGGCTCACAATCTTCATCCCCATTTTCCAGATGAGGTAACTGAGGCCCAGAGAAGTGAAGTGACTTGCCCAAAGTCACAAGTTGTTGCCAACTTGTACTTCCCAAGCGCTTAGTACAGAGTCTGTACACAGTAAGTGCTCAATAAATATGATTGAATGAATGAATGACTTACTATGTCTCATAAACTGTTCTAAGCATTGGGGATAATAATAATAATAATAATTTTGATATTTGCTAAGCGCTTACTACTGGTCTGAGTGCTGGGGAGGATACAAGGTGATCGGGTTGTCCCATGTGGGGCTCACAGCCTTCATCCCCATTTCACAGATGAGGTAACTGAGGCACAGAGAAGTTAAGTGACATGCCCAAAGTCACGCAGCTGACAAGCGGCGGAGCCGGATGATACAGGTTAATTAGGTTGGACATCGTCCCTGTCCCGCATGAGGCTCACAGTCTAAGTAGGTGGAGGGAACAGGAGAACCGAGGCACAGAGCAGTTAAGCGACTTTCTGTGAGCCTACTGTTGGGTAGGGACTGTCTCTATATGTTGCCAACTTGTACTTCCCAAGCGCTTAGTACAGTGCTCTGCACACAGTAAGCGCTCAATAAATACGATTGATTGATTGATTGATTGATTGACTTTCCCAAAGTCACACGGCAGAGCCGGGGTTTAGAACCCAGGTCCTCTGACTCTTAGGCCCAGACTCTGCCCACTAGGCTTATTTGCCTCCTCTGTGTCCCCAGCTTTGTTAGTAATAACTGTGGTATTTAATAATAATGATGACATTTGTTAAGCACTTACTATGTGCAAAGCACTGTTCTAAGTGCTGGGGGGGATACAAGGTGATCAGGTTGTCCCACGTGGGGCGCACGGTCTTAATCTCCATTTTACAGATGAGGTAACTGAGGCCCAGAGAAGTGAAGTGACTTGCCCAAGGTCACACAGCTGACAATTGGTGGTCGGGATTTGAACCCATGACCTCTGACCTCAGAGCACTGTACTAAGCGCTTGGGAAGTGCAAGTCGGCAACATATAGAGACGGTCCCTACCCAACAACGGGTTCACAGTCTAGAAGGGGGAGGCAGACAACAAAACAAAACACGCTTGCAGGCATGGATCTGATCGCCCATGTTACCCCAACACGCATGCGTGGATCAGATCATCTGAGTTATCTCCACATGCATGCAAGGATCACATCATCTCCCTTAATTCCAGACCAATGGAAAGCAGGATTTCTGAGCCTTCTCTCCCTTGGCCAAGCTAAAATAATAATAATAATAATAACAATAATAAATTATAAACAGACTTGAGTCTCAGAACAATCAATCAGTCAGCCAGTGATGTTTATTGAGCATTTATCGTGCACAGAACAACATACTAAGCACTTGGGAGAACGAAACACAACAGGAGTTAGTAGGCTCGCTCCTTGCCCTCAATTGACATAAATTACCGATCAATTAATCAATCCACGGTATTTATTGAGCACTGTGGAACAGTGCTTTGTACATAGTAAGCGCATAACAAATGCCATCATTATTATTATTATTGTTACCATATGCAGAGCGCTGTACTAAGCGCTTGGGAGAGTACAATATAACAAAGTTGGTAGACATGTTCCCTGCCCACAAAAAGTTTATGTTTTCGAGGCTGGGAACAGACATTCACTCAGTCGTATTTATTGACCTTATATCTACCCTAGCGCTTAGAATGGTGCTTGGCACCTACTAAGCGCTCAACAAATACCATAATTATTATTCTTATTCTTATTATTGAGTGCTCACTGTGTGTAAAGTGCTATACTAGACATTCATATTAATGATTAAATGACGGATACGGACATAAGTGAAGCAGCCTGGCCTAGTGGATGGAACCCGGGCTAGGGAATCAGAAAGATCTGGGTTCTAATCCTGCTCTGCCACTTGCCTGATGTGTGACAATGGGTAAGTCAGTTCACTTCTCTGGGCCTCAGTGACCTCATCTGTAAAATGGAGGTTGAGACTGTGAGCCCCATATGGGACAGGGACTGTGCCCAATCTGATTTGCTTGTATCCACCCCAGTGCTTAGTACAGTTCCTGGCACATAGTAAGTGCTTAACAAATACCATTATTATTATCATTTTAAGTGCTGGGAGCTGGGGATAATAATAATAATAATAATGGCATTTATTAAGCGCTTACTATGTGCAAAGCACTGTTCTAAGTACTGGGGAGGTTACAAGGTGATCAGGTTGGCCCACGGGGGGCTCACAGTCTTAATCCCCATTTTACAGATGAGGTAACTGAGGCCCAGAGAAGTGAAGTGACTTGCCCAAAATCACACAGCTGACAATTGGTGGAGTGGGATTTGAACCCATGACCTCTGACTCCAAAACCTGTGTTCTTTCCACTGAGCCAGGATGGGGGTTCAATAGGGTCAAATGCAAGGACGCTTGGGCCAATAAGGAATTCCAGGTCGTTTGAACCTGGAATACTTCTGGGGAGGGGGCGGAGGGGGTCTTAGTGTTCCCAGGAAGCAGGGAATCTGGATGGGTGTCAGAGCGTTTGAGGCCAGGGAAGAGGAGATAGAGAAGCGTCCAGAAACCATGGTGAAATCCTGCTCAAGAACCACATTGCGCACTCTATTTTCCTTGAACGGCCCAAAGTTGCCATTCAGTCAATCAAGGGTACTTATTGAGTGCTTACCACGTGCAGGGCACTGTACTAAGCGCTTGGGAGAAGTGCCAGTTGGGCCTATACAGTCCGACAGCCACGGGGGAAAGGCCATAGATCTGACCACTGATTCTTTCTTCTCGTGTTTTATTTCGCAGGCTGGAAGCCAGTCCGTTGCTTCAGATCGAAGTGGCGCCGTCCTCCGAGGTGAGGACCCCCTCCCCGCCGCCCCCCAAATAGGGGTCCCCCCCATTCCACCCCTGCGATGAAGAATCCCATCTGGGAAGTCATTAAGACGCGTTTGGCCGTTCTCAGCGTTGTGCTTAATGGGCTGCGGCACTGTGGACGTCTGCGAGGGGCAGGGAGCGGAGAATTTGGCAGGAAATTCGCATTCCTCGCTGAAAAGTCATCTGGGGCTGGAGGGAGAGGGGGGTGACCCTCTCCTCGCCCCCGCTGAGAATGTGGGGGCCCGAGGAGGGTCAGACCGGACCCCAGGCAGACAAAGAGCTGTGCGTTTGATGGCGTGGAGTGACGGTGGAGAAGAGATGTGTGGGGAACTCTTCTATTTCCCGGGATCCTTGTTTTCTAGCTGCAAATCCCTGGGAAGCCCAAAGAAAATATTTTCTATGCCCCCTTTGCATATTGTCTCCCGGTAACTCTCATAGCGGGACGTTTTCCGTACCTCTTTTTAATGGTGTTCGTTAAGCGCTTACTACGTGCCAGGCATTGTACTGAGCGTCGGGGTCGACACAAGTTAGCTGGTTTGCGACTCGGAGAGTGGAACTCTTTCCGGACCTTTTTTCAATGGTATTCGTTAAGTGCTTACTATGTGCCAGGCACTGTACAGAGCTCAGGCTTGGGAGAAGCAGCGTGGCTCAGTGGAAAGAGACTGGGCTTGGGAGTCAGAGGTCATGGGTTCTAAGTGGGAGTCACTTAACTTCTCTGTGCCTCAGTTCCCTCATCTGTAAAATGGGGATCAAGACTGTGAGCCCCCAGTGGGACAACCTGATCACCTCGTAACCTCCCCTGCGCTTAGAACAGTGCTTTGCACATGGTAAGCGCTTAATAAATGTCGTTATTATTACTGTTATGTAACCATAGTTACATGGTGAGCCCACTCTTGGGTAGGGACTGTCTCTATATGTTGCCAATTTGTACTTCCCAAGTGCTTAGTACAGTGCTGTGCACACAGTAAGCGCTCAATAGATACGATTGATGATGATGGTACATAGTAAACACTTAACAAATACCATATTATTCTCTTGACTGTAAGCTCAATGTGGACAGGGAATGTGTCTGTTTATTGTTGTATTGTACTCTCCCAAGAGCTCAGTACAGTCACAGTAATAACACTCAATAAACACGACTGAAGGAATGAACGAGGGGATCGCTGTAGTCTGGTCAGTGCCATGCGTCAGAGGTCGGGGGGCCGCCCATCTCGGGCCGGAGGTGGACTATGGAAGCAGTGTGGCTCAGTAGGAAAGAGCCCGGGCTTTGGAGTCAGAGGTCATGGGTTCAAATCCCGGCTCCGCCAATTGTCAGCTGTGTGACTTTGGGCAAGTCACTTCACTTCTCTGTGCCGCAGTTACCTCATCTGTAAAATGGGGACTGAGACTGTGAGCCCCATGAGGGACAACCTGATAATCCTGTAGCCTCCCCAGCACTTAGAACAGTGCTTTGAACATAGTAAGCGCTTAATAAATGCCATTATTATTATAATTATAATTAAACCTGAGCCACGGATAGAAAAAGGCCACGACTATCCTGGCCCATTTTGAAATAGCCACAAGTCCTAGCCTCCTCCCTCTCCCGGTCATTCATTCATTCATTCATTCATTCATTCGTATTTATTGAGCGCTTACAGTGTGCAGAGCACCGTACTAAGCGCTTGGGAAGGACACGTCTGCAACATATCAAGACGGTCCCTACCTAACAACGGGCTCACAGTCTAGAAGGGGGAGACAGACCACAAAACAAAACATGGAGACAGGTGTCAAAATCGTCAGAAGAAATAGAATTAAAGCTAGATGCACATCATTAACAAAATGAATAGGTCGATTGCATCCGGGACGATCGGATGGAATTTAAAAAAGAAAACAATCATTCTGTCTCACTTTTAAAAGAACCGTTGCCACCTGCCTGCTCTGTAAGAAAATCACCGACCGGGTCCCGTCAGAGAGGTAGGGAAGCACCACGGTCTAGTGGAAAGAGCACAGGCCTCGGAACCGGAGGAAGCAGCGTGGCTCAGTGGAAAGAGCCCGGGCTTTGGAGTCAGAGGTCGTGGGTTCAAATCTCGGCTCCTCCAATTGTCCGCTGTGTGACTTTGGGCAAGTCACTTCACTTCTCTGTGCCTCAGTTACCTCATCTGTAAGGTGGGGATTAAGACTGTGAGCCCCCCGTGGGGCAACCTGATCACCTTGTAACCTCCGCAGTGCTTTGCACATAGTAAGCGCTTAATAAATGTCATGATTATTATTATTATTTCGGAGCGATTGACTGAACGATCCCCTCTCCCCGACCTAGAACGAAGAGGGGAACGAGGAGGCCGTGGAGTCGGAGGACGACTTCGAGGAGATGAACCTGTCCCTCCTGTCAGCCCGGAGCTTCCCCCGGAAGGCCAGCCAGACGAGCATCTTCCTCCAGGAGTGGGACATCCCCTTCGAGCAGCTGGAGGTGGGCGAGCTGATCGGCAAGGGTCGCTTCGGCCAGGTCTTCCACGGCCGCTGGCACGGCGAGGTGGCCATCCGGCTCATCGACATCGAGCGGGACAACGAGGACCAGCTCAAGGCCTTCAAGAGGGAGGTCATGGCCTACCGGCAGACGCGCCACGAAAACGTGGTCCTCTTCATGGGGGCCTGCATGAGCCCCCCGCACCTGGCCATCATCACCAGGTGAGAGCCCCTCGCCACCCTCTCCCCTCGCCTGGCGCTCCTGGATGGGCAGTAATAATAATAATAATAATAATAATAATAATGATAATGTTGCTATTTGTTAAGCGCTTACTATGTGCCAAGCACTGTCCTAAGCGCTGGGGTGGATACGAGGTAATCAGGTTGTCAATCAATCAATCAATCGTATTTATTGAGCGCTTACTATGTGCAGAGCACTGTCCTAAGCGCTTGGGAAGTACAAATTGGCAACACATAGAGACAGTCCCTACCCAACAGTGGGCTCACAGTCTAAAAGAGCTACCATGAGGTAGCTCCCCACTCCTGAAACACATCATCTACAGTACCTACAAGGAATAAACTCCTTTACATCTGTCTCCTTCCAAACCCTCAACTTAATCATGTTTGAGGTTACTGCTTGAAGCTTCATCTTTGAAACATGGAAAAACTTTCTTGAAGCGGAGAAAGCAGGCTTACTTGGGGCTCACAGTCTTCATCCCCATTTTCCAGATGAGGCCCAGAGAAGTTAAGTGACTGCCCAAAGTCACACAGCTGACAAGTGGCGGGGCCGAGATTTGAACCCATGACCTCTCACTCCAAAGCCCGGGCTCTTTCCACTGAGACATGCCGCTTCCCAGTAATAAGAAGAAGCAGAACGGTGGTATTTGTGAAGCGGTTGCTGTGTGCCAAGCACTGTTCTAAGCACTGGGGGAGAGACAGCAGTCCCTGTCATTCATTCATTCAGTCGGATTTATTGAGTGCTTACTAAGTGCAGAGCACTGTACTAAGCGCTTGGAAAGTACATATCAGCACCAGAGACAATCCCTACCCAACAACGGGCTCAATAGCATCAAAATAGATCAGTAGAATTATAGATATATACACAATTATAGATATATACATATATAAACAAAACAAGTAGACAGGCATCAATAGCATCAAAATAGATAAATAGAACTATAGATATATACACGATTATAGATATATACATATATAAACAAAACAAGTAAATAGGCATCAATAGCATCAAAATAGATAAATAGAATTATGGATGTATGCACAATTATAGATATATACGTATGTAAACAAAACAAGTAGACAGGCATCAAAAGCATCAAAATAGATAAATAGAATTATAGCTATATATACACAATTATAGATATATACATATATAAACAAAACAAGTAGACAGGCATTAATAGTGTCAAAATAGATAAATAGAATTATAGATATGTACACAATTATACATATATATGTATATAAACCAAACAAGTAGACACGCATCAATAGCATCAAAGTAGATAAATAGAATTATAGATATATACACAATTATAGATATATACGTATATAAACAAAACAAGTAGACAGGCATCATAGCATCAAAATAGATAAATAGAACTATAGATATATACACAATTATAGATATATACATATATAAACAAAACAAGTAGCTAGGCATCAATAGCGTCAAAATAGGTAAATAGAATATAGATATATACACAATTATAGATATATACGTATATAAACAAAACAAGTAGACAGGCATCAATAGCGTCAAAATAGATAAGTAGAATTATAGATATATACACAATTATAGATATATATGTATATAAACAAAACAAGTAGACAGGCATCAATAACATCAAAATAGATAAATAGAATTATAGACATATACACCATTATAGATATATACACATATAAACAAAGAAGTAGACTGGCATCAATAGTGTCAAAATAGATAAATACAGCGTGGCTCAGTGGAAAGAGCCCAGGCTTTGGAGTCAGAGGTCATGGGTTCAAATCCCGACTCCGCCAATTGTCAGCTGTGTGACCTTGGGGAAGTCACTTAGCTTCTCTGTGCACCAATTACCTCATCTGTAAAACGGGGATTAAGACCGTGAGCCCCACGTGGGACAACCTGATTACTTTGTTCCCTCCCCAGCGCTTAGAACAGTGCTTTGCACATAGTAAGCGCTTAATAAATGCCATCATTAGAATTATAGATATATCCACAATTATAGATATATACATATATATACGCTCGAGCCCATATGGGGCTTGCGGTCTTAATCGAGAAGTGGCGTGGCTTAAGGGCTAGAGCCCGGGCCTAGGAGGTGGAAGGACCTGAGTTCTAATCCTGGCTCCTCTGTGTATCTGCTTTGTGTGATCTTGGACAAGTCACTTCACTTCTGTAGGCCTCAGTGACTTCATCTGGAACGGCGTTTGAGACTGTGAGCCCCACGTGGGATAGGGACCGTGTCCAACCTGATTGGCTTGTATCCACCCCAGCGCTTAGTACAGCGCCTGAAGCAGCATGGTTTAGTGGACAGAGCACATGCTTGGGAGTCAGAAGGACCTGAGTTCTAATCCTGCCACGTGTCTGTTTGTGACCTTGGACAAGTCACTTCACCTCTCTGGGCCTCAGTTACCTTATCTGTAAAAAGGGAATTAAGAGTGTGGAACCCACCTGGGACAGGGACTATGTCCAACCCGATTTGCTTGTATCCACCTCAGCGCTTAGTACAGTGCCTGGCACATAGTAAGCGTTTAACAAATACCATAATTGCTGTCGTTATTATTATTCTCTGGGCCTCAGTAACCTTTTCTCTAAAATGGGGATTAAAAGTGTGAGCCCCTTGTGGGACAGGGACTGCATCCAACCTGATTAACTTGTATCTACTCCAGCCCTTAGAACAGTGCTTGGCAGACAGTAAGCACTTAATAAGTACCGTCATTATTATCCATCTGCGCTTAGTACAGTGCTCTGCACACAGTAAGCGCTCAATAAATACGATTGATGATGATGATCAATCTCCATTTTACAGATGAGGTCACTGAGGTACAGAGAATTCATTCAGTCAGTCATATTTATTGAGCACTTACTGTGTGGAGAGCACTGTTTTAAGTGCTTGGGAGAGTACGGTACAACAATAAAGAGACACATTCTATTCCTACAGTGAGTGAGTGAAGTGACTTGTCCAAGGTCACACAGCAGACATGTGGCAGAGGTGGGATTAGAACCCACATCCTCTGACCCCCAGGCCTGGATATTTTCCATTAGGTCATGCTACTGAGTGAGCCTTGATCCCTTCTAGACCTTGAGCCTGTTGTGGGCAGGGATTGTTTCTATTTGTTGCTCAATTGTACTTTCCAAGCGCTTAGTACATTGCTCTGCACCCAGTGAGTGCTCAATAAATACTTTTGAATGAATGCATGAATGAAGTTCTAAGGAAATTTAAACTTCCTTTAGACTGCGAGCTCATTGTGAGCAGGGAATGTGGCTATTGTATTGTTCTATTGTCTTCTCCCAAGCGCTTAATACAGTGTTCTGAGCATGGGAAGCGCTCAATAAATACGACTGACTGTCTGTGGAGCCGGGTCTAGGGGCAAAAGGGACACTGATTTCTGTGCGGAAGGACGCTAAATAATAATTCGGGTATTTGGTGAGTACTTACTATGAGTCGAACATTGCGTAAGCAGTGTGGTCTAGTGGCTGGAGCCCGGGCCTGGGACCTGGGTTCTAATCCTGACTCCTCCACTCGTCTGTTGTGGGACCTGGGGCATGTCACTTCATCATCATCATCAATCGTATTTATTGAGCGCTAACTGTGTGCAGAGCACTGTACTAAGCGCTTGGGAAGTCCAAGTTGGCAACATCTAGAGACAGTCCCTACCCAACAGTGGGCTCACAGCCTAAAAAGGGGAGACAGAGAACAAAACTAAACATACGAACAAACTAAAATAGAATAGATATGTACAAGTAAAATACATAAATAAATAAATAGAGTAATAAATATGTACAAACATATATACATATATACAGGTAATCAATCAATCAATCAATCGTATTTATTGAGCGCTTACTGTGTGCAGAGCACTGGACTAAGCGCTTGGGAAGTCCAAGTTGGCAACATCTAGAGACAGTCCCTACCCAACAGTGGGCTCACAGTCTGAAAGGGGGAGACGGAGAACAAAACCAAACATACTAACAAAATAAAATAAATAGATATGTACAAGTAAAATAAATAAATAAATGAATAGAGTAATAAATATGTACAAACATATGTACATATATACAGGTGCTGTGGGGGTGTCACTTCTGTGTCACTCTGTGTGTGGCTCCCCTGTAAAATGCGGATTAAAATCCTTAAAATTAAAATCCTTGAAAGTAAAATCCTTCCCTTCCCCACAGCACCTGTATATATGTATATATGTTTGTACATATTTATTACTGTATTTATTTATTTATTTATTTTACTCGTACATATCTATTCTATTTATTTTATTTTGTCAGTATGTTTGGTTTTGTTCTCTGTCTTCCCCTTTTAGACTGTGAGCCCACTGTTGGGTAGGGACCGTCTCTATATGTTGCCAGTTTGTACTTCCCAAGAGCTTAGTACAGTGCTCTGCACATAGTAAGTGCTCAATAAATACGATTGATGATGATTGATGACTAAGACTGTGAGCCCAGTGTGTTTTGAGAGAACAGGCCGGCCAAGAATCAGCCACACTAGAACATTTTTCGGACACGGGGTGATTTTCCAAGGGAACATCAAACTAGATAATTCCCTGGCAAATAGTATATGAATGCACAGTGATACGTTCAAGCCAATTACTTGGTAATTACTATTAGAATGAACGAGTAATTCTCAGATCAGTTCGCGGGAATTGCGGAGTTGGGGCTCTCTAGGGAGGATTTTGGATTAAAAGAGAGAGAATAATCAGGTAGGTGTTCCCCTGACATTTCCCCCTCGTTCCTGTGAAATGAAAAGAGGTCTAGAATTACCCCGCTATCGTGTAAATGGAGTAATTACAGTGTGGTGACGGAAACTCGGGCTCCAGCAAAACAAGAGTGCTGGCCGTGACTTTATCGGAGCGGAATCTGGAGTCCGGCGGAAATAGGATTCGCCTCAGACTTGTCCGTCCCGTCTCTCGGTGGAGTTGGCTTTGACGGCGAGCTCTGTGATCGATACCTATTAGCCGCTAATGCGACTGTCCGTCTTCTTTGAGTCCAAGACACCTAGGAAGGAATTGGGTCACCCAATGTTGGTCCCGGGCTGAATCCCATTCCAAAGTCACGGAATACGGGTGGAGAAACCGCGGCCCAAGGTAAAGCGAGCAGGCCTACGTCTAATTTTGTCTTTGGAATCGTTCCTTATCGCATCGCGATGGCTTTTTTTTTGTAATGGTATTTAAGAGCTTACTCTGTACCATGCGTTCACTCATTCAGTTGTATTTATTGAGCGCTTGCGGTGTGCAGAGCGCTGTACTAGGCGCTGGGGTAGATACGAGCTAAACGTATCGTTAGACTGTGAGCCCACTGTTGGGTAGGGACTGTCTCTATATGTTGCCAATTTGTACTTCCCAAGCGCTTAGTACAGCGCTCTGCACACAGTAAGCGCTCAATAAATACGATTGATGGTGATGATGACACTTGTCCCTGTCCCATGTGGGACTCGTAGTCGTCATCCCCATTTTACAGATGAGAGGACTGGGGCCCAGAGAAGGGAAGCGATTTGCCCAAGGTCACACAGCAGACGAATGGCGGAGCCGGGATTAGAAGCTCACCGTGGGCAGGGAACGTGTCTACGAACTCTGTTTTATTGAACTCTCCTAAGCGCTTAGTACGGTCCTCTGCACACAGTAAGCGCCCAATAAATACCATTGATTGATTGACTGACTAGGTGCCCTGACTTCAGCATAGGGACAGCATATTTCCGAGGAGCCAGTGACAAGATTAGCTCTGGTTTGACCATACTAATAATTATGATATTTAAGCGCTTACTACATGCTAACCACTGTGGTAGATACAAGACAGTTAGATCAGATGCAGTCCCTGTCCCACATGGGGCTTACAGTTGGGAGTTAAAAGGAGAACAGTTATTAAATCCCCATTTTACAGAAGGGGAAACTGAGGCATCGAGAAGTAGCATGGCCTAGTGAGAAGCAGTGTGGCCTGGTTGTCAGAAGGACCTGGCTTCTAATCCCGGCCCCGCCACTCGTCTGCATTGTTGACCTTGAGCAAGTCATTTGACTTCTCTGTGCCTCAGTTCCCTCATCTGTACAATGGGGATTAATAACAATGATGATAGCATTTGTTAAGCACTTACTATGTGCAAAGCACTGTTCTAAGCACTGGGGAGGTTACAAGGTGATCAGGTGATCTTTTAGACTGTGAGCCCACTGTTGGGTAGGGACTGTCTCTATATGTTGCCAACTTGTACTTCCCAAGCGCTTAGTACAGTGCTCTGCACACAGTAAGCGCTCAATAAATATGATTGATGATAAATACGATTAATGAGGTTGTCCCACGGGGGGCTCACAGTCTTAATCTCCATTATACAGATGAGGTCACTGAGGCACAGAGAAGTTAAGTGACTTGCCCAAAGTCGCACAGCTGATAATTGGCAGAGCGGGGATTTGAACCCATGACCTCTGACTCCAAAGCCCGGGCTCTTTCCACTGAGCCACACTCCTCCTCGATTAAGACCGTGAGCCTCAGGTGGTACATGGACTGTGTCCAACCTGATTATCTCATATTCATTCATTCATTCAATCGTATTTATTGAGCGCTTACTATGTGCAGAGCACTGTACTAAATGCTTGGGAAGTACAAGTTGGCAACATATAGAGACGGTCCCTACCCAACAGTGGGTTTACAGTCTAGTAGAAGTCTCTATCCCAGCGCTTAACATGGTGCCTAGTAAGCGCTTATCAAATATCATTTTTAATAAAAGCTAGGTGACTGGCCCCAGGTCACTAAACTGGAAAGCGGCGGAGCCAGGATTAGAACCCAGGTCTCAGTAACCCCAGGCCTGGGCTCTTTCCACCAGGCCAAGCTGGTCAACTAATGTGTTTCCTCAGGAAAGACACTGTTCAGAGCAGATTTCAGTGAGATAAATTCCCCCCAAACTGAGAAGCGAGCAAGTCACTTCACTTCTCTGGGCCTCAGTTACCTTATCTGTAAAATGGGGACAAAGACTGTGAGCCCCCCGTGGGACAACCTGATCACCTTGTAACCTCCCCAGCGCTTAGAACGGTGCTTTGCAATTAGTAAGCACGTAATAAATGCCACTATTATTATTATTATTATTAATGGGAGAGGGAGAGGCAAAGCCCATTAATAATAATAATGATAATAATAATAATAATTGTGGCATTTGTTAAGCGCTTACTATGTTCCAGGCACTGGACAGCGTGCCTTAGTGGAAAGAGCCCGGGCTTGGGAGTCTGAGGTCATGGGTTCTAATGCCGCCTCCGCCTCTTGTCAGCTGTGTGACTTTGGGCAAGTGACTTCACTTCTCTGGGCCTCAGTTACCTCATCTGGAAAATGGGGATTAACACTGCGAGCCCTTCGTGGGACAATCTAATTACCTTGTATCTACCCCAGCGCTTAGAACAGTGCTTGGTACATAGTAAGCGCTTAACAAATACCAGCATTATTATTATTATTATTATTACAAGCAAATCACATTGGAAACAATCCCTGTCTCACATGGGGCTCATGGTCATTCATTCATTCATTCATTCATCCAATCGTATTTATTGAGCGCTTACTGTGTGTGGAGCACTGTACCAAGCACTTGGGAAGTACAAGGTGGCAACATATTCGTTCATTCATTCAATCGTATTTATTGAGCGCTTACTGTGTGCAGAGCACTGTACTAAACGCTTGGGAAGTACAAGTTGCCAACATATAGAGACGGTCCCTACCCAACAGCGGGCTCACAGGCTAGAAGGGGGAGACAGACAACAAAACAAAACATATTAACAAAATAAAATAAATAGAATAGTAAATATGGACAAGTGAAATAAATAGAGTAATAAATCTGTACAAACATATATACAGGTGCTGTGGGGAGGGGAAGGAGGTAGGGTGGGGGGGATGGGAATGGGGAGAGGAAGGAGGGGGCTGAGTGTGGGAAGGCTTCCTGGAGGAGGTGAGCTCACAGTAGGGCTTTGAAGGGAGGAAGAGAGCTAGCTTGGCGGATGGGCAGAGGGAGGGCATTCCTGGCCAGGGGGAGGACATGGGCCGGGGGTCGACGGCGGGACGGGCGAGAATGAGGCACAGTGAGGAGGTGAGCGGTGGCAGAGAAGCAGAGGAGCGGTCTTCATCCCCATTTTCCAGATGAGGGACCTGAGGCCCAGAGAAGTGAAGTGACTTGCCTAAGGTCACACAGCTGACAAGTGACCTTAGAGAAGCAGCGTGGCTCAGTGGAAAGAGCCCGGGCTTGGGAGTCGGAGGTCGTGGGTCAAATCCCGGCTCCGCCACTTGTCAGCTGTGTGACTTTGGGCAAGTCACTTCACTTCTCTGGGCCTCAGTTCCCTCATCTGGAAAATGGGGATGAAGACAGTGAGCCCCCCGTGGGACAACCTGATCACCTTGTAACCTCCCCAGCGCTTAGAACAGTGCTTTGCACATAGTAAGCGCTTAATAAACGCCATCATTATTATTATTATCATTAAGTGACGGAGGCAGGATTAGAAGCCAGGCCCATCAGAGTTGGTGGGCACGGAACGTGCTCACAATTAGTTCACAGCCGAAAGAGCTTATAGAGAAGAAACTCTCATTACTATGGTCCATCAATCAGTCAATCAATCAATCGTATTTATTGAGCGCTTACTGTGTGCAGAGCACTGTACTAAGCGCTTGGGAAGTACAAGTTGGCAACATAATAAATGCCATTTTTTAAAAAAAGGAAATATACGTATATATGTTTGTACATGTTTATTACTCTATTTTACTCATCCATATTTATTCTATTTATTTTTCGTTAATATGTTTTGTCTTGTTGTCCGTCTCCGCCTTCTAGACTGTGAGCCCACTGTTGGGTAGGGACTGTCTCTATATGTTGCCAACTTGGACTTCCCAAGGGCTTAGTGCAGTGCTCTGCACACAGTAAGCGCTCAATAAATAGGATTGAATGAATGAATGAACGTATGGTCACTGGCACATAGTAATTGCTTAACAAGTACCATCCCCCCCGTCCCCCTCTCCATCCCCCCATCTTACCTCCTTCCCTTCCCCACAGCACCTGTATATATGTATATACGTTTGTACATATTTATTACTCTATTTATTTATTTATTTATTTATTTATTTTACTTGTACACATCTATTCTATTTATTTTATTTTGTTAGTATTTTGTTTGATTTTGTTCTCTGTCTCCCCCTTTTAGGCTGTGAGCCCACTGTTGGGTAGGGACTGTCTCTATATGTTGCCAATTTGTACTTCCCAAGCGCTTAGTACAGTGCTCTGCACATAGTAAGCACTCAATAAATACGATTGATGGTGATGATGATGATCATTATTCTTACCAAGTACACAATTCCTCTCATTGTTACCCTTTGACACACTCCAAGCAGGGACGTGCTCCGCTCTCCCGGGGGAACTGTGGGAGAAATAATGGAAATAGGGAAGCAGAGGAGAATTTTTGCGGGCCCTGGCTAACATTCCCCAAAGAAGGGATTAATCGGGAAGGCCAGTGTGGGCTGGCCGCCGAATGCCACTTTATTAGCCAGACCTCAATGAGGCAGTGAGGAGAAAAGGCGCCTTTCGCTCCCATTGTGTCCCTCCTCCGAAGGTGTTTTGTTGGCTGGGGGCGAACAGGGGTGGTTATAATTGTCCTGCAGCCCAAGGATCATCACCATCATCATCAATCATATTTGTTGAGCGCTTACTGTGTGCAGAGCACTGTACTAAGCGCTTGGGAACTACAAGTTGGCAACATAATAAATGCCATTTAAAAAAAAAAGGAAATATACGTATATATGTTTGTACGTGTTTATTACTCTATTTTACTTATCCTTATTTATTGTATTTATTTTTCGTTAATACGTTTTGTCTTGTTGTCCGTCTCCCCCTTCTAGACTGTGAGCCCACTGTTGGGTAGGGACTGTCTGTATATGTTGCCAACTTGGACTTCCCAAGCGCTTAGTACAGTGCTCTGCACACAGTAAGCGCTCAATAAATACGATTGATGATGATGATGATGATATTTATTTTATTTGTACGTATTTATTCTATTTATTTTATTTTGTTCATATCTTATGTTTTGTTCTCTGTCTCCCCCTTCTAGACTGTGAGCCCACTGTTGGGTAGGGACTGTCTCTATATATTGCCAACTTGTACTTCCCAAGCTCTTAGTGCAGTGCTCTGCACACAGTAAGCGCTCAATAAATAGGATTGAATGAATGAATGAACGTATGGTCACTGGCACATAGTAATCGCTTAACAAGTACCATCATTATTCTTACCAAGTACACAAGTCCTCTCATCATCATCATCATCAATCGTATTTATTGAGCGCTTACTATGTGCAGAGCACTGTACTAAGCGCTTGGGAAGTACAAATTGGCAACGTATAGAGACAGTCCCTACCCAACAGTGGGCTCACAGTCTCATTATTACCCTTTGACGCACTCCAAGCAGGGACATGCCCCCCTTTCCCGGGGAACTGTGGGAGAAAGAATGGAAACAGGGAAGCAGAGGAGAATTTTTGCGGGCCCTGGCTAACATTCCCCAAAGAAGGGATTAATCGGGAAGGCCAGTGTGGGCTGGCCGCCGAATGCCACTTTATTAGCCGGACCTTAATGAGGCAGTGAAGAGAGAAGCCGCCTTTCGCTCCCATTGTGTCCCTCCTCCGAAGGCGTTTTGTTGGCTGGGGGCGAACAGGGGTGGTTATAATTGTCCTGCAGCCCAAGGATCGTCATCATCATCGTCAATCGTATTTATTGAGCACTTACTGTGTGCAGAACACTGTACGAAGTGCTTGGGAAGTACAAGCTGGTAACGTATAGAGACAGTCCCTACCCAGCAGTGGGCTCACAGTCTAAAAAGGATCATCATCATCATCAATCGTATTTATTGAGCGCTTACTATGTGCAGAGCACTGTACTAAGTGCTTGGGAAGTACAAATTGGCAACATATAGAGACAGTCCCTACCCAACAGTGGGCTCACAGATGGCCCAAGAGGTCGGTCAATAAGGTTGAGAAGCAAGCGTGCCCTAGTGAAAAGCACTAGCGAGAAGCAGGGTGGTTCAGTGGAAAGGGCCCGGGCTTCGGAGTCAGAGGTCATGGGTTCAAATCCCGGCTCCGCCAACTGCCAGCTGCATTACTTTGGGCAAGTCGCTTCACTTCTCTGGGCCTCAGTTACCTCATTTGTAAAATGGGGATGAAGACTGTGAGCCCCCCGTGGGACAACCTGATCACCTTGTAACCTCCCCAGCACTTAGAACAGTGCTTTGCACATAGTAAGCACTTAATAAATGCCATTATTATTATTATTATTAATAAAAGAGCCCGGGGAGTCAGAAGGACTTTGGTTCTAAGCCCGGCTCCACCGCTCGTCTGCTGCTGTGTGACCTTGGGCAAGTGAATTCACTTCTCTGGGCCTCAGTTCCCTCATCTGGAAAATGGGACTTGAGACTGTGAGCCCCGTGTAGGACGGGGACTGTGTCCAACCTGACAATAATAATTAAGGAGAATGATGGTATTTGTGAAGCACTTGCTATGTGCTGAGCACTGTTCTAAGCGCTGGGGTGGATACAAGGTGATCAGGTTGTCCCACATGGGGCCCACAGCCTTCACCCCCATTTTACGGTTGAGCTGAGGGACAGAGAAGTTAAGCGGCTTGCCCAAGGCCACAAAGCTACAAGTGACAGAGCCGGGATTAGAACCCACATCCTCTGACTCCCAAGCCCGGGCTCTTTCCACTAAGCCACGCTGATGAGCTTAGTGGAAAGCAGAGAAGCAGCATGGCGCAGTGGAAAGAGCCCGGACTTTGGAGTCAGAGGTCATGGGTTCAAATCCTGCTTCTGCCACTTGTCAGCTGTGTGACTCTGGGCAAGTCACTTCCCTTCTCTGTGCCTCAGTTTCCTCATCTGGAAAATGGGGATTAAGACTGTGAGCCCCCCGTGGGACAACTTGATCACCTTGTAACCTCCCCAGCGCTTAGAACAGTGCTTTGCACATAGTAAGTGCTTAATAAATGCCATCATCATCATCATCATGAGCTTGGATCTACCCCAGGGCATAGTACAATGCCAGGCATGTAGTAAGCACTTAACAAATACCATAAAAAATAAGGTATTTAAGCAGTGTGGCTCAATTAAAAGAGCCCGGGCTTTGGAGTCAGAGGTCATGGGGATGAAGACTGTGAGCCCCACGAGGGACAATCTGATCACCTTGTATCCCCCCAGCGCTTAGAACAGTGCTTTGCACATTGTAAGCACTTAATAAATGCCATCATTATTATTATTATTATTATAGGACCCCATTTTATAAATTTAGAATTTTACAAATTTCGAAAGCCCGCGGAGCCTCGCTTCCTTGGAAAAACCGTGCTCAAACAGTTGTAAGGCTGGTTTTAAGATGATATATGATAAGACTGTGAGCCCCATGTGGGACAACCTGATTGCCTTGTATCTACCCCAGCGCTTAGAACAGTGCTTGGCACATAGTAAGCGCTTAACAAATACCATCATTATTATTATACTGCATCCACCTCCACCTCTTCGCCCACCTGAAGGTTAGAGGAGACACCCCACCGGGCAAGGTTAATTCTGTTTATTCTGACGACTTGACACCTGTCTACATAGGTATATATGTATATATATTGATTGATTGGATTACCCAAATGTAATATAATGACGAGCCATGTCATGGGCCAGGACTTAAAACTCGTCATTCATTCATTCAGTCATATTTATTGAGCACTTACTGTGTGCAGAGCACTGGGCTAAGCGCTTGGAAAGTACAATTCGGCAACAGACACTCCCTTCAATCATATTTATTGAGCGCTTACTGTGTGCAGAGCACTGGACTAAGCGCTTGGGAAGTACAAGTCGGCAACACATAGAGACGGTCCCTACTCAACAGTGGGCTCACAGTCTAGAAGGGGGAGACCGACAACAAAACAAAACATATTAACCAAATAAAATAAATAGAATAAACACGTACAAATAAAATAAATAAATAGAGTAATGACAGTGGCGATCCCTACCCAACAACGGGCTCTCGGTCCAGAAGGGAGGTCGGTTTCCTCCACTATTGAAAGAGCTGAGTCGGTTTCCCTTTTGAAATCTCAGCTGAAAAGGGTCTTTGTCTGTGGCTGCTTTTAATTGTGTTGGAATGGAGAGAGCCCTAGGCCTGTTGTGAAGGGAGAACTATAAATGGACGGTATTATTAGAAATAGCGTTATTAAGGCTTCTTCATCCCCATTTCCCGTGCGCGGGCGGAGAAGGTCCCAGGCGGTTCGACCTTCTTGGGTCATCATCGTCATCAATCGTATTTATTGAGTGCTTACTATATGCAGAGCACTGTACTAAGCGCTTGGGAAGTACAAATTGGCAATATATAGAGACAGTCCCTACCCAACAGTGGGCTCACAGTCTAAAAGGGGGTCCTGATGGGTTGAGAGGCAGTGTGGTCTAGTGGACAGGGCCTGGGAATCATCTCCCCCATCTTACCTCCTTCCCTTCCCCACAGCACCTGTATATATGTATATATGTCTGTACATATTTATTACTCTATTTATTTATTTATTTTACTTGTACATATCTATTCTATTTATTTTATTCTGTTAGTATGCTTGGTTTTGTTCTCTGTCTCTCCCTTTTAGACTGTGAACCCACTGTTAGTATGTTAGTATGTTTGGTTTTGTTCTCTGTCTCCCCCATTTAGACTGTGAGCCCACTGTTGGGTAGGGACCGTCTCTATATGTTCCCATCTTGTACTTCCCAAGCGCTTAGTCCAGTGCTCTGCACACAGTAAGCGCTCAATAAATATGATTGATTGATTGAGAAGAACCTGGGGGTTGCCAACTTGTCCTTCCCAAGCGCTTAGTCCAGTGCTGTGCACACAGTAAGCGCTCAAGAAATACAACTGAATCAATCAATCAATCGTATTTATTGAGCGCTTACTATGTGCAGAGCACTGTACTAAGCGCTTGGGAAGTACAAATTGAACGAATGGGTTCTAATTTCACTTCTGCCACTTGTCGGCTGTGGGATCTTCATTCGTTCATTCATTCATTCATTCAGTAGTATTTATTGAGCGCTTACTGTGTGCAGAGCACTGGACTAAGCGCTTGGGAAGTCCAAGTTGGCAACATGTAGAGACGGTCCCTACCCAACAAGGGGCTCACCGTCTAGAAGGGGGAGACGGAGAACAAAACAAAACATGTGGACAGGTGTCAAGTCTTGAGAAGCAGCGTGGCTCAGTGGAAAAGAGCCCGGGCTTTGGAGTCAGAGGTCATGGGTTCAAATCCCTCTCCCCCCATTGTCAGCTGTGTGACTTTGGGCAAGTCACTTCACTTCTCTGGGCCTCAGTTACCTCATCTGTAAAACGGGGATGAAGACCGTGAGCCCCCCCGTGGGACAACCTGATCACCTTGTAACCTCCCCAGTGCTTAGAACAGTGCTTTGCACATAGTAAGCGCTTAATAAATACCATCATTATTATTATTATTATCTTGGCCCAGTCACTTCACTTCTCTGGGCCTCATTCATTCATTCATTCATTCACTCAATCGTATTTATTGAGTGCTTACTGCGTGCTCATCTGGAAAATGGGGATGAAGACTGTGAGCCCCATGTGTGACAGGGACTGTGTCCAACCCGATTTGCTCATACCCACCTCAGAGGATAAAGCAGGGTGGCTTAGTGGCTAGAGCCTGGGCCTGGGGCTCAAGGTCATGGGTTCTAATCCTGGCTCCGCCACTTGTCTGCTGTATTACCTTGGGCAGCCAGTTACCTTCTCTGTGCCTCAGTTAGCTCATCTGTAAAATGGGGCTTAAGACTGTGAGCCCCAAGTGAGACAAACTGATTACCTTGTATCTACCCTAGTGTTTAGAGCAGTGTTTGGCACATAGTAAGCGCTTAACAAATGTTATTATTATTATTATTGTACCTGGAATATGGTGAGCACTTACAAATACCACAGTCATTATTATTATTATCATAGTACAGTGCTCCGCACACAGTATGCGCTCAATAAATACGATTGAATGAATGAATGAATTATTACTAGATCTGAGCCCTGGGGAAGCAGTGTGGCCTTGTCCTAGTAATCATAATAATAATGTTGGTATTTGTTAAGCGCTTAGTATGTGCCAAGCACTGTTCTAAGCGCTGGGGGGGATACAAGGTAATCAAGGTTGTCCCACGTGGGGCTCACAGTCTTCATCCCCATTTTACCGATGAGGGAACTGAGGCCCAGAGAAGTTAAGTGACTTGCCCAAAGTCACACAGCTGACAAGCGGTGGAGCCGGGATTCAGATAGAGCACAGGTCTGAGAGCCTGGGTTCTAATCCTGGCTGTGCCACCTGTCCGCTGTGTGACCTTGGACATGTCACTTCACTTCTCTGCCTAGTTACCTCTCTGTAAAATGGGGAGAAGCAGCGTGGCTCAGTGGAAAGAGCCCGGGCTTTGGAGTCAGAGGTCGTGGGTTCGAATCCCGGCTCCGCCACATGCCTGCTGCGTGACCTTCGGCAAGTCACTTCACTTCTCTGAGCCTCAGTTCCCTCATCTGGAAAATGGGGATGAAGACTGTGAGCCCTGCGTGGGACAACCTGATCACCTTGTATCCCCCCAGCGCTTAGAACAGTGCTTTGCACATAGTAAGCGCTTAACAAATGCCATTATTATTATTATTATTATTTAGACTGTGAACCCAGTGTGGGACAGGGACCACATCCAATCCAATCACCTTATATCTACACCGGCGCTTAGCACAGTGCCTGGCACCTAGTAAGCGCTTAACAAATATCACGGTTATCATTATTCCGTGGTTCGAGCCCGGAGGATGTGGCGGAGCAGAGCTGTCCTCGGAACTGGTGTCCCTTTGAAACCCAAAGCTCATTCAGCTATGAATCTGTGAGTTCGCAGCAGGTGCGAATTGAATCTCTGGCGTCTTCCACGCGTCGCTCTCCTCTCTCTGTAGACGCCGAAGGGACGCGAGTTGGCTGGGAGAGGGAAGGTGTTGGATCTCTGCATTCTCACCATCTCGGGAAATCACGGAGCCCGGAGTTTCATCTGAAGCCCTCGCCCCCTCCCTGGGGCTCCTGTTTCGTCCCTTTTCTATTTTCCGCTTTCGGGCCCCTGCCTAAAAGCATTTAAGATAATTAAGCCCATAAATCTTATAATAAATAGCTATTGATTCGCTGTCAGAGGGCATATGAGGATTGATTGACCAAAGGGAATACTGTTTTCCTCAATCAATAAGGAGCCAGGAGGATAAATAAATCTTGATAATGACTGACAAAAGGAAAGTCAATAGGTGTATTAATCTATACACTGGGGGAGTATGGGGGGGACACATATATCCCCTTTTGAGAAATAACCATTGCCTGTGGATAGAAGAGGAGAAAGAAAAGCCACTGGGAAAAATCCACTTTGGCCGGTGGTGAGCAAACAGGCCACAAAACAGTAATCCTTGGGGCCTTGACTCGCAAGATCTATGTCAATCCGTCTGTGGTATTTATTGCGCGTTTACTGTGTTCAGCGCACTGTACTAAGTGCTTGGGAGACTATAATATCACACAGTTGGTAGACAGATTCCCTGCCCATGTGTCCCAGGGGAAATCGGTCAATCAGTGGTATTTCTTGAGTGGTTACTGTGTGCAGAGTACTGTACTAAGCGCTTGGGAGAGGACAGTACGAAAGAGTGCATTCAGTCATATTTACTGAGCGCTTACTGTATGCAAAGCGAGGAGCAGCGTGGCTCAGTGGAAAGAGCCCAGGCTTGGGAGTCGGAGGTTGTGGGTTCTAATCCTGGCTCCGCCACTTATCAGCTGTGTGACTCTGGGCAAGTCACTTCAATTCTCCGTGCCTCAGTTCCCTCATCTGAAAAATGAGGATGAAGACTGTGAGCCCCACGTGGGACAACCTGATCACCTTGTATCTATTCCAGTGCTTTGAACAGTGCTTGGCACACAGTAAGTGCTTAACAAATACCATGATCATCATCACTGTACTAAGCTCTTGGGAAAGTACAATATAGCAATAAACAGACACATACTCTGCCCACAGTGAGCTTACAGTTAAGGGGAGGGAGACAGACATTAATAGAAAGAAAGAAGTTAATTAATCCCCATTTTATAGATGAGGAAAGTGAGGCCCAGGGAAGTGAAGTGACTTGCCCTAGGTCACTCAGCAGAAAAGTGGCAGAGCCAGCGTTAGAGAGGTCATGGGTTCTAATTCTGGCTCTGAGAAGTGTCTGCTGTGTGCCTTTGAGACTGTGAGCCCGTTGTTGGGTAGGGACCGTCTCTATATGTTGCCTTCTTGTACTTCCCAAGTGCTTAGTACAGTGTTCTGCACACAGTAAGTGCTCAATAAGTATGGTTGATTGATTAGAGCCCACGACGTTTTGATTCCCAGGCCTGGGCTCTACCCAAAAGGCCATACATTTGGCAAGTAGATTAACTGGGACAGCTGAGAGTGAGTGAGGAGTGGAGGATGACAGCAAGATTACAGGCTTCTAGGTAGGTAGAGAAGCAGTGTGGCTCAGTGGAAAGAGCCTGGGCTTTGGAGTCAGAGGTCATGAGTTCAGATCCCAGCTCCGCCAATTGTCAATCAATCAATCAATCGTATTTATTGAGCGCTTACTGTGTGCAGAGCACTGGACTAAGCTCTTGGGAAGTCCAAGTCGGCAACATCTAGAGACGGTCCCTACCCAACAGTGGGCTCGGTGGTGATGGGGATGGGGTATTAAAGCACATACGGAGTTCAGGCTCATTCATTCAATCATATTTACTGAGCGCTTACTGTGTGCGGAGTGCTGTACTAAGCGATTGGGAAGGACAATTCAGCAACAGATAGAGATAATCCCTGCCTACAATGGGCCACAGTCTAGAAGGGGGGAGACAGACATTAAAACGAGTAGACGGGCATCAGTAGTAACAATATAAATAGAATTATAGATATGTACACATCATTAGTCATTTCTAGACTGTGAGCCCACTGTTGGGTAGGGACTGTCTCTATATGTTGCCAACTTGTACTTCCCAAGCGCTTAGTCCAGTGCTCTGCACACAGTAAGCGCTCAATAAATGTGATTGATTAATAAAAATAAATAGAATTATAATTATAAATACGTACAAGTGCTGTGGGGCAAATGGAGAGAGGGAGTCGGGGGAATGGGAGGGGGAGCTGAGGAAAATGGGGCTCAGAGTGGGAAGGCCTCCTGGAGGAGGTGAGCTCTCCTTTGAAGGGAGGAAGAGAGCTAGTTTGGCGGATGTTTGGAGGGAGGGAATTCCGGGCCCGGAGAAAGATGTGGGCCGGGGGTTGATGGCGGGACAGGAGAGAAGGAGGCCTAGTGAGGAGGTGAGTGGCGGCAGAGGAGCGGAGGGTGCGGGCTGTGATGGACAAGGACAGAAGGGACGGGAGGGACGAGGGGGCGGCCGGATGGACAGCCTGGAAGCCCAGAGTGAGGAGTTTTTGCTGCTATTTGATGCAGTTGACTAGGTAATACAGAAGGGAGGGAGAATAGGGTGTGGCGGGAGGTGAGAGGCTAATCTGGGAAGGCTTCCCGGAGGAGACGGCAGAACTTGAACCCATGACCTCTGACTCTGAAGCCTGTGCTCTTTTCCACTGAACCACGCTGCTTCTCCTAGAATAGTAGGAGAATAGTATAGTAATAATAGTATAGCTCAGCACTTAGAGCAGTGCTTTGCACATAGTAATAATAATGTTGGTATTTGTTAAGCGCTTACTATGTGCAAAGCACTGTTCTAAGCGCTGAGCACTGTTCTAAGCGCTTAATAAATGCCATTATTATTATTATTATAGAATAGTAATAGAACAGTAAATATATCCTCTCCGGGGATGAATTATTAGGGCTTTTTGGTGGCTTCTCATTTCTGCTCATTTCAAGAACTCCAAATGGATTCATGTGTATTAATTAGCTCATCAGTCCACAGGTCACCGCTGTACTTCCCAAGCGCTTGGTACGGTGCTCTGCACACAGTAAGCGCTCAATAAATACGATTGAATAAATGAATAAATACGATTGAATGAATGAATAAATATGATTGATTGAATGAACGAATGATTGACTTTATTTTATCATACACCTGTCCACGTGTTTTGTTGTCTGTCTCCCCCTTCTAGACCGTGAGCCCGCTGTAGGGTAGGGACCGTCTCTATCTGTTGCCAACTTGGACTTCCCAAGCGCTTAGTACAGTGCTCTGCACACAGTAAGCGCTCAATAAATACGATTGAATGAATGAATGAATGAACTTCCCACACAACCGTGCCTGTAGCGCCTGCCGGGTGAAGGGTTTTATTTTTGTATTGATTTGATTTATTTTATTTTGTCTATTTGGAACGTATCGTTCTCCAGCCTTAATGGGGGCCTCTCTCCCTGGGTGGGCGTGATTAACAGCATGGCTCAGTGGAAAGTGCCCGGGCTTTGGAGTCAGAGGTCATGGGTTCAAATCCCAGTTCTGCCAATTGTCAGCTGTGTGACTTTGGGCAAGTCACTTAACTTCTCTGGGCCTCAGTTCCCTCATCTGTAAAATGGGGATGAGGACTGTGAGCCATACATGGGACAACCTGATCACCTTGTATCCCCCCAGCGCTTAGAACTGTGCTTCTCACATAGTAAGTGCTTAACAAATACCATTATTATTATTAACAATTATGGTATTTGTTTAGCGCATAGTATGAGCCGGGATTTGAACCCCTGACCACTGACTCCAAAGATTTTGTACAGATTTATTACTCTATTTATTTTACTCGTACATATTTACACATTCTATTTATTTTATTTTGTTAATATGTTTTGTTTTGTTGTCTGTCTCCCCCTTCTAGACTGTGAGCCCGCTGTTGGGTGGGGACCGTCTCTATTTGTTAATAATAATAATGATGGCATTTGTTAAGCGCTTACTATGTGCAGAGCACTGTTCTAAGCGCTGGGGAGGGATACAAGGTGATCAAGTTGTCCCACAACTTGTACTTCCCAAGCGCTTAGTACAGTGTTCTGCACACAGTAAGTGCTCAATAAATATGATTGAATTAATGAATGAATGTGTCAGGCACTGTACTAAGCACTGATTAGATGAGCAGCAATTCTGAACTCATTGTGCCTGCAACTTTCAGGGTTTTGTAGCATTTCGTACAGAAGCTGGCACATAGTGAGTGCTTAACCTGAGAAACAGCATGGCATAATAATATTGATAATAATAATAGCATTTATTAAGCGCTTACTATGTGCAAAGCACTGTTCTAAGCGCTGGGGAGGTTACAAGGTGATCAGGTTGTCCCATGGGGGGGCTCACAGTCTTCATCCCTTGTACTTCATAACTTGTACTTATGTTGCCAACTTGTACTTCCCAAGTGCATAGTACAGTGCTCTGTACACAGTAAGCACTCAGTAAATACGATTGATTGATTCATCCCCATTTTACAGATGAGGTAACTGAGGCCCAGAGAAGTGAAGTGACTTGCCCAAAGTCACCCAGCTGACAATTGGCGGAGCCGGGATTTGAACCCCTGACCTCTGACTCCAAAGCCCAGGCTCTTTCCACTGAGCCACGCTGCTTCTCTAAAATACTGAGTCCTTCGAGCCGGAGTCGAACCTGCGACCTAAGGATGTCTAAGTACGTCTACTACAGTCCTCTGCTCTACCAACTGAGCTATCGAAGGCTCTTCTTTGGTGGCGATTGGAGAGAAACAGGGCTTGGGAGTCAGAAGGTCATGGGTACCAATCCTGGCTCCACCATTTGTCTGCTGTGTGACCTTGGACAAGTCACTTCACTTCTCTGGGCCTCAGTTCCCTCATCTGGAAAATGGGGATTGAGACCGTGAGCCCCATGTGGGACAGGGACTGTGTCCATCTCAATTTGCTTGTATCCACCCCAGCGCTTAATACAGTGCCTGGCACATAGTAAGTGCTTAATAAATACCATCATGATATTATTATCATGATATCTGTAAAATGGGGATTGATTGTGAGCCCCACAAGGAGCAACCTGATCACCTTGTATCCTCCCCAGTGCTTAGAACAGTGCTTTGCACATAGTAAGCACTTAACAAATACCAAAATTATTATTATTATTATTATTATTATTATTATTATTATTAAACAAAACCACAATTCTTATTATTAGACTTTTTTCATGATCCTTAGCCTGCATCTTTCCAGGTTGAAGACTCCCATCTCTTTCACTCTGTCCTCCAAAAGAAAGATCCTTTCTCCCCCTTTTCATCATGGCTGCCCTCCCCCAGCTTTATTTATTCACTCAATCATATTTATTGAGCGCTTACTGTGTGCAGAGTGCCGTACTAAGCGCTTGGGAGAGTACAAAGTAACGATAAACAGACACATTCCCTGACCACAGTGAGTTTATAATCTAGAGAATAATAATAGCAGGATCTATTTCTAGACTGTGAGCCCACTGTTGGGTAGGGACCGTCTCTATCTGTTGCCGAATTGTACTTTCCAAGCGCTTAGTACAGTGCTCTGCACACAGTAAGCGCTCAATAAATACGATCGAATGAATGAATGAATCTGTTAGGTGCTTACTGTAGGATAAGCACTGGACTAAACGCTCGGGTAAATGGGGCACCCACCTTAGGGATGCAGCGTGAATTTGTGGATAGAGCCCGGGCCTGGTACTCAGATGGTCCTGGGTTCTAATCCCGACTCTGCCATTTACTGTGTGACCTTGGGAAAGTCACTTCACTTCTCTGTAAACTCACTGTGGGAAGGGAATGTGCCCGTTTATTGTTGTATTGTACTCTTCCAGGCACTTAGTACAGTGCTTCGCACACAGTAAGCACTCAGTAAATACAATTGAATGAATGAATGAATTCTCCATGCCTCAGTTCCCCCTTCTGTGAAATGGGTATTAAGACTGTGAGCCCTATGTGGGACAGAGACTGTGTCCAAACAAGTGACCTTGTATCTAGTCCAGTGCTTAGTACAGTGCTTGGTGCATAGTACAGCATGTCCCAATGGAAAGAGCCCGGGCTTTGGAGGCAGAGGTCATGGGTTCAAATCCCGGCTCTGCCAGCTGTCAGCTGTGTGACTTTGGGCAAGCCACTTCACTTCTCTGAGTCTCAGTGCCCTCATCTGGAAAATGGGGATTAAGACCGTGAGCCCTCCGTGGGACAACCTGATCACCTTGTAACCTCTTTAGTGCTTAGAACAGTTGTAAGCGCTTAATAAATGCCATCATTATTATTATTATTATAGTAAGCCCTTAACAAATACTATTATTATTATTATCACTATTATTATTATTATTCAGGATAATCAGGACCATATGGGGCTCTTAGACTAGTAGGAGGGAGAATTGGGACTGAATCCTGAGTTTGCACATGAGGGAACTGAGCCCACTGTTGGGTGGGGACTGTCTCTATATGTTGCCAACTTGTACTCCGCAAGCATTTAGTACAGTGCTCTGCACACGGTAAGTGCTCAATAAATACGATTGATTGCTTGATTGATTAAGTGACTTGCCCACAGAACAGACAAGTGGCAGAGTCAGGATTAGAACCCAGGGCCTCTGTCTCCCAGGCCAATGTTCTTTCCACTATGTCATGCTGCTCTTACAGTGGACAATTACTGCTTAATGTTTTCAATCCCCTTTGGTAAAAATAATGATGACTGCGGTATTTGTTGAGTATTTCCTCTGTGCTAAGCACTATACTAAACCCTGGGATCGTGTGGCTTTGTGGAAAGGGCCCGGGCTTGAGAGTCAGAGGTCGTGGGTTCGAATCCAGCTCCACCACTTGCCTGCTGTGTGACCTTGGGCGAGTCACTTCACTTCTCTGTGCCTCAGTTGCCTCATCTGTCAAATGGGCCTCAGTTCCCTCATCTGGAAAACGGGGATTAAAACTGTGAGCCCCACACGGGACAACCTGATCACCTTGTAACCTCCCCAGCGCTTAGAACAGTGCTTTGCACATAGTAAGCGCTTAACAAATACCATCATCATCATCATCATCATCAAATGGGGATGAAGACTGTGAGCCCCACGTGGGACAATCTGATGACCTTGTATCTACCCCAGCGCTTAGAACAGTGCTTGCCACATAGTGAGCACTTAACAAATACCATTACTATTCAAGTGCTTAATACAGTGGCTTCCAGTGCTTAGTACAGTGCCTGGCACACAGTAAGCACTTAACAAATACCATAATTATTAATTATTATTATAGATGGAATAAGATTGGACACAGTCACTGTTCCACATGGGGCTCAAAGTCCAAGGGGGAGGGACAACAGGTGCTTATTATTATTTCTCATAATAATACTAATACAAAGTCCCCCTTGGACTTTGAGCCCCATGTGGAACAGTAAGTGTCCAATCTTATTATGCACTTAACAAATACCATAACAATACTAATGATACTAATCATTATCATTACTAATTATCATTATCATTAGTATTGTTATGGTATTTCTTAAGTGCATACTATGTGCCAGGCACTGTACTAAGCACTGGTGTGGATATAAGCAAATCAGACAGGACAATAATAATAATGATGGCATTTGTTAAGCGCTTACTATGTGCCAAGCACTGTTCTAAGCGCTGAGCACTGTTCTAAGCACTGACAAAGTCCCTGTCCCTCATGGGGCCCACAGTCTCAATCCCCATTTTGCAGATGAGGTTAATGAGGCCCCGAGAAGCAAAGTGACTCGCCCAAGGTCACGCATCAGACATGTGGTGGAGCCGGGATTAGAACCCACGTCCAATTAAATCCCAATTGAATCCCAATCTACGGATGAGAAAACTGAGGCCCAGAGACGCAATTTCCCCAAGGTCTCCCAGCAGGCGAGTGTCAGATCCAGGATTAGAAGCCTGGTTTCCCGACTTCCAAGGCTGGCCTGTGATCTTTTCACTAGGCTATGCTATTCTTTTTCCTTTTCTGTGGGTAGCCCCCAACAGGAGGTGGGATTAAAAATAAAAAAATGTCGTACACTGGCATTTTGGAGTTATTTTACAGGACCTTATTCGTGGCGCCGGTCCCGGACTCTGCTAGAATATCCATCCACGGCCCGGCGCCTGGCAAGCGTGGTCTGAAATGAATATAAATAGCCATCTGCTACCAAGGAGACTGGACGGTAGTTCGGCTAACAACTGAGCTTTAGCCGTCAGGCTCCGCAGTCTTATTAAGGTCACGTCTCCTCCGAGAGGACTTCCCCGATTAAATCTTCTTTCCCCTTCCTTCCTCTCCCCTTTTTTTTTTTTTAAAGACCTCATCTCTAAAATGAGGACTAAGACTGTGAGCTCCACGTGGGACAGGGACTGTGTCCAACCTGATCACCTTGTAACCTCCCCAGCACATAGTTTGCACATAGTAAGCGCTTAATAAATGCCATTATTATCATTATTATTATTTGCTTTTATCCATCCCAGGGCTTACGTACAGTGCCTGGCATGTAGTAAGCGCTTAACAAATACCACAATTATTATTATTATTACTTGTTTAGTGCTTGGTATGTGCCGAACACTATGCTAAGCACTGGGATAGATATAATGCGGTCACATCAGAACCAATCTCTGTCCCACATAAGATCCAAAGCTCTAAAGGGAAAAGGGGGAAATGGGTATTTTATCCTTATTTTACAGTTAAGGAAACTAAAGCACGGAGAAGTTGTGACCTTTTTTTATGGTGTTTATCAAGAGCGCCAATCACTGTTCTAAGCACTGGAGTACATACAAGCTAATCAGGTGGGGCATAGTTCGGGTCCCACATGGGGCTCACAGTCTTAAACCCCATTTTACAGATGAGGTAACTGAGGCTCAGAGAAGTGAAGTGACTTGCCCCAGGCCTCCCAGCAGAGGTGTGGAAGGGTTGGGGTTAGAACCCGACTTCCACTTCTGTGGTATTTCCAAGCCATGCTGTTTCTCACATTAATTTTTTGATAGTACGGTTATGCTGCCACCATAATCTAAAAAAATTGGTATCCATGGTGTTTATTGAGCACTTATGGTGCGCAAAGCATTGTATTAAGCACATTCATTCAGTCGTATTTATTGAGCGCTTACTGTGTGCAGAGCTCGTGGGAGAGTACAGTACAGCAGAGTTGGTAGACACATTCCCTGCCCACAAGGAGTTTTCAGTCTAGAAGGGGAGACAGATATTATTCAATCAATCGTATTTATTGAGCGCTTACTGTGTGCAGAGCACTGTACTAAGCGCTTGGGAAGTACAAGTTGGCAACATATAGAGATAGTCCCTACCCAACAGTGGGCTCACAGTCTAAAAGACTCACTCAATCGTATTTGTTGAGCACTTGTCGTCTGCAGGGCACTTTACTAAGTACTTGGGAGAGTACAGTACAATAATAAATAGTGACATTCCCTGCCCACAACGAGGTTACGATCTAGAATGGGGGAGACAGACATCAATACATCAATATAAGTAAATAAAATTATGGAACATAGGAAAATAAGTTGTGAATGTAGACCTAAGGATTGTGAGGCTGAAAGTGGGATGACTATCACAATACTTATAGGGGACAGATCCAAGCGAATAGATAATAATAATAATAACAATGATGGCATTTATTAAGCACTTACTATGTGCAAAGCACTGTTCTAAGCGCTGGGGAGGTTACAAGGTGATCAGGTTGTCCCACGTGGGGCTCACAGTCCTAATCCCCATTTTACAAATGAGGTCACTGAGGCCCAGAGAGGCTAAATGACTTGCCCAAAGTCACATAGCGGACAATTGGCGGAGCAGGGGTTTGATGGCACCCAAGGAGGAGAGAGTAGAGGAAAGGAGGGTTTAGTTGGGGAAAAACTCTTGGAGGAGATGGGATTTTTGTAAGGCCTTTCAAAGGATGAGAGTGGCAGTCTGTGGGATATGAGGCATTCCAGGCCAGAGGCAGGATGTGGGTGATTGGAGATAGATGAGACGATGGGACAGTGCGTAGATTGGCATTAGAGGAGCCAAGTGTGCGGGCTGGATTGGAGGAGGAGAGCAGCCAGGTGAGGTAGGAGGGGGCGAGGGGATGGATGGCTTTGAAGCCGATGGTGATGAGTTCCTGTTGGATGCGGAGTTGGGATGGGTAACCACTGGAGGGTCTTGAGGAGCGGGGAAACATGAGCCAAATGGTTTCATTGAAAAATGATCCGGACAACAGAGTGAAGTGTGGACTGGAGTGGGGAGAGACAGGAGGAGGGGAGATCAGCAAGGAGACCAATGATAATAATAACTGTGGTATTTGTTCAGCGTTCACTGTGTGCCCGACATTGGGCTGGATACAAGCAAAGCAGTTTGGAAACAGTCCCGCATGGGGCTCCCCATTTCCCATTCCCCATTTCCATTTTCCATCCCCATTTTCCACGAGGTAACTGAGGGCTGGAGAAGTGAAGTGACTTACCCAATGTCACCCAGCAGATGAGTGGCAGAGCCGGGATTAGAAATCACCACCTTCCGTCTCCCAGACCAATGCTCTATCCAATCAATCAATCAATCAATCAATCGTATTTATTGAGCGCTTACTGTATGCAGAGCCTGTACTAAGCGCTTGGGAAGTACAAGTTGGCAACATATAGAGACAGTCCCTACCCAACAGTGGGCTCACAGTCCATCCACTCAGCCATGCTGCGGAAGTCAAGGGGGGGATAGGATAAGAGTTCAGATCAATCCAGTAGTAGATGGAGGGAGAGGAAAAGGAGGATTTTAGCAGTAATTTGGAGATAGTAGGCTACAACTCAGAGCTGCTCCTCAACCCCGAGAAGGTCTAGGAGCCAGAATACTACTACTACTACTAATAATAATAATAATAATAGCATTTATTAAGTACTTACTATGTGCAAAGCACTGTTCTAAGCGCTGGGGAGGTTACAAGGTGATCAGGTTGACCCACGTGGGGCTCAGAGTCTTCATCCCCATTTTACAGATGAGGTAACTGAGGCACAGAGAAGCTAAGTGACTTGCCCAAAGTCACACAGCTGACAAGTGGCAAAGCCGGGATTTGAACCGATGACCTCTGACTCCAAAGCCCAAGCTCTTTCCACTGAGCCACGCCGCTTCTCAAGGAATGAAGTTGCCCTGCTCTTCTGCTCAGTCTTCTAGTCTACCCTGAGCTTCCCTTTTTTTCCTGGTATCTGTTAAGCGCCTACGATGCATCAGACACTCTTCTCGAATTCAGGATCTTGGCACGTGCTCACTGTAAGTCCCGGCAGCCTCCAGCGCACATGCAAAATGATAATAATGATAATGAAGGCATTTATTAAGTGCTTACTATGTGCAAAGCACTGTTCTAAGCGATGGGAAGTTTACAACGTGATCAGGTTGTCCCATGTGGGGCTCACAGTCTTAATCCCCATTTTACAGATGAGGTAACTGAGGCCCAGAGAAGTGAAGTGACTTGCCCAAAGTCACACAGCTGACAATTGGCGGAGCTGGGGTTTGAACCCATGACCTCTGACTCCAAATCCCGGGCTCTTTCCACTGAGCCAAGATGCACAATGTGTAGGGACTTCATGTTCCAGAAGCAGGTGGGGTTGTATGCCTTCCCATCATCATCATCATCATCAATCGTATTTATTGAGCGCTTACTATGTGCAGAGCACTGTACTAAGCGCTTGGGAAGTACAAATTGGCAACATATAGAGACAGTCCCTACCCAACAGTGGGCTCACAGTCTAAAAGGGGGAGACAGAGAACCCTTCCTAGTTGCTGATGCCAGGAGGGAATTTTAATCCATCCCCGGTGGGATTATCCCGCTGCTGTTGGGAGCACAGCACTTACTCTAGATCAGACGCTTATTTATTCATATTAATATCCATTTCTCCCTTCAGGCCGGAAGCTCACTGTGGACAGCGAATGTGTCTACCAACTGTGTGCTATCGGACTCTCAGAGAAGCAGCCTGGCTCAATGGAAAGAGCACGGGCTTGTGAGTCAGAGGTCATGGGTTCAAATCCCAGCTCCCCCAATTGTCAGCCGTGCGACCTTGGGCAAGTCATTTAACTGCTCTGTGCCTCAGCTACCTCATCTGTAAAAATGGGGATTAATAATAATAATGATGATGGGATTTATTAAGCGCTTACTATGTGCAAAGCACTGTTCTAAGCGCTGGGGGGGATACAAGGTGATCAGGTTGTCCCATGTGGGGCTCACAGTCTTAATCCCCATTTTACATATGAGGGAACTGAGGCTCAGAGAAGTGAAGTGACTGGCCCAAGTTCACACAGCAGACATGTGGCGGAGCTGGGATTCGAACCCATGCCCTCTGACTCCAAAGCCCGGGCTCTTTCCACTGAGCCACGCTGCTTCGCTTAAGACTGTGAGCCCCCCATGGGACAAGCTGATCACCTTGTATCCTCCCCAGCACTTAGAACAGTGCTTTGCACAGAGTAAGCACTTAACAAATGCCATCAACATCATCATCATCAATCAGTCATATTTATTGAGCGCTTACTGTGTGCAGAGCACTGTACTAAGCGCTTGGGAAGTACAAGTTGGCAACATATAGAGACGGTCCCTATGTCATCCCAAGCGTTTAGTCCAGTCCTCTGCCCACAGCAAATATGATAGATTGAGCGATACTTTCCAGCTTGATGCTCTCCACTATTAGCCTATCATATTGACTATGATGAAACCCCCCAGCAAATCTCATACAACCTCTGGGGGAGTAGACAAGCACTCTGCCCAGGCCACACTGTCAGCTGCTGCTTTTTTTTTAAAATGGTATTTGTTAAGTGCTTACTTACTATGTGATAAGCACTGTTCTAAATGCTGCGGTAGCTACCAGCTAATCTATCTGGACACAGTCCATATCTCAGGAGATCCCAGTCTTCATCTCATTTTACGGAAGAGGAAACCGAGGCTCAGAGAAATCAATCAATCAATCAATCGTATTTATTGAGCGCTTACTATGTGCAGAGCACTGTACTAAGCGCTTGGGAAGTACAAATTGGCATCACATAGAGACAGTCCCTACCCAACAGTGGGCTCACAGTCTAAAAGAAGTGACTTCCTTCCTCTCCCCCTCGTCCCCCTCTCCATCCCCCTCATCTTACCTCCTTCCCTTCCCCAAAGCACCTGTATATATGTATATATGTTTGTACATATTTATTACTCTATTTATTTATTTTACTTGTACATATCTATTCTATTTATTTTATTTTGTTAGTATGTTTGGTTTTGTTCTCTGTCTCCCCCTTTTAGACTGTGAGCCCACTGTTGGGTAGGGACTGTCTCTATATGTTGCCAACTTGTACTTCCCAAGCGCTTAGTACAGTGCTCTGCACACAGTAAGCACTCAATAAATACGATTGATTGAAGTGACTTGCCCAAGGTCACCCAGCAGACAAGTGGTGGAGCCGGGATTTGAACCCATGACCTCTGACTCCAAAGCCCGGGCTCTTTCCACTGAGCCACGCTGCTTCTCCACGAAGTGCCAGACACTGTACTAAGTGTAATGGGGTGGATACAAGCACCCCACTGTACTGGGGTGGATGCAAGCAAATCAGGTTGGACACAGTCCCTGTCCCACGTGGGGCTCACAGTCTCGATCCCCACTTTCCAAGTGAGAAGCGGCGTGGCTCAGTGGAAAGAGCCCGGGCTTTGGAGTCAGAGGTCATGGGTTCAAATCCCGGCTCCACCAATTGTCAGCTGCGTGACTTTGGGCAAGTCACTTCACTTCTCTGCGCCTCAGTTCCCACATCAGTAAAATGGGGATGAAGACTGTGAATCCCCCATGGGACAACCTGATTGCCTTGTAACCTCCCAAGCACTTAGAACAGTGCTTTGCACATAGTAAGCACTTAATAAATGCCATCATTATCATTATTATTATTATTAAATGGTGGAGCCGGTATTAGAACCCAGGTCCTTCTGGGCTGGGCTCTATCCGCTAGGGCAATCTCTCTTTATTGCTGAATTGTACTTTCCAAGCGCTTAGTGCAGTGCTCTGTACACTGTAAGTGCTCAACAAATATAATAATAATAATAATAATAATAATAATAACATTTATTAAGCACTTACTATGTGCAAAGCACTGTTCTAAGCGCTGGGGGGGTTACAAGGTGATCAGGTTGTCCCATGTGGGGCTCACAATCTTAATCCCCATTTTACAGATGAGGTCACTGCGGCCCAGAGAAGTGAAGTGACTTGCCCAAAGTCACACAGCTGACAAGCGGTGGAGCCGGGATTTGAACCCACGACCTCTGGCTCCCAAGCCCGGGCTCTTTCCACTGAGCCACGCTGCTTCCTTAGTAGTATCCATTCAAATATGATTGAATGGTTGTGTAAACTCAGAGCAACCTTATTGCAAATAATCATAATAACAATTATGGTATTTGTTAAGTGTTTACTATGTACCGGGTACTGTACCAAGTGCTGGGGTGGTTACAAGTTAATTGGGTTGGACACTGTTCCTGTCCCAAGTAGGGCTCACAGACTTCTTCCCCATTTTCCAGATGAGGTAACTGAGGCACAGAGAGGCAAAGTGACTTGCCTAAGGTCACACAGTGGCTGCTAAGTGGCTCTCAGACAAGTGGCTCCCAGACTGAGCCCCCCTTTTCCTCCGTTTCCCCTCCCCTCCCCATCGCCCCGACTTGTACTTCCCAAGCGCTTAGTACAGTGCTCTGCACACAGTAAACGCTCAATAAATACGATTGATTGACTGCTGTACCCCCCTCTCCTCCCCACAGCACTTGTGCCTATCTGTACTTATTTATAATTATAATTCTATTTATTTTTATTAATAGTGTGTATGTATCTAAAATTCCATTTATTTATAATGATGCTACTGATGCCTGTTTACTTGCTTTGATGTCTGTCTTCCCCCTTCTAGACTGTGAGCCCGTTGTGGGCAGGCATTTATTGCTGAATTGTTCTCTCCCAAGCACTTATTACAGTGCTGTACACACAATAAGCGCTCAATAAATAGGACTGACTGAATGAATGAAAGTAGTGGAGCTGGGATTTAAACCCATAATAATAAAGATGGTGTTTATTAAGCGCTTACTAAGTGCCAAGCACTGCTGTTCTAAGCGCTGGGATAGATACAAAGTGATCAGGTTGTCCCACGTGGGGTTCACAGTCTTAATTCCCATTTTACCGATGAGGTAACTGAGGCATAGAAAAGTTAAGTGACTTGCCCATAGTCACACAGCTGACAAGTGGTGGAGCTGGGATTAGAACCCATGACCCTCTGACTCCAAGGACCGGCTCTTTCTACTCCGCTATGCTGCTTCCCATGCTGCAAAGACATTAATTAATTAATGATGACATTTGTTAAGTGCTTACTATGTGCCCAGCACTTTTCTAAGCAGTGGGGTAAATACAAGTGCTTTGCACATAGTAAGCGCTTAATAAATGCCATTATTATTATTATTATTATTACAAGGTAATGATGATGATGATGGCATTTATTAAGCACTTACTATGTGCAAAGCACTGTTCTGAGCGCTGGGGCGATACAAGGTAATCAGGTTGGCCCCCGTGGGGCTCACAGTCTCAATCCCCATTTTACAGATGAGGGAACTGAGGCGCAGAGAAGGGACAGACAAGCAGAAAAGCGGCGGAGGCGGGATTAGAACCCAGGACCTCGGACTCCCAAGCCGGTGGTCTTGCCACTAGGCCATGCTGCTTACATTTCAGGTTTCAGTTGGCCAATTTTGGACCTCTTTAATCTTCCCAGTTGCCCTTTGTGACCTCTTTATTAGCATGAATGGTCTAATGCCTCTGACACATTAAACTCTTTATGGAGCCCTTTAATCTTCCCATTCAAATTCAGCCCCGGTAGAGACCTGGCTTCCCCCAGCCCCGGCTGGCTGTGGTTTTAAAAAAAATAAAATAAATCCTGTCGCATGAGGTAAAAATTGCTATTTCATCACTCTCCGCCTCCCTGCTTTAAAGGGAAACTAATAGCAAACACAAGGAGCCCGGATTTATTTCCGGCCCTGGGTGAGTTTGGCATTTTTGGGTCTGGGGCCAGAACAGACTTGTCTTGAAGTCAATTCACTGATTAATCGTGGTATTTGTTAAATTCTTACTCTGGGCCAAACAGGGGTTCTCATCCCGGCTCTGCCCCTTACCTGTTGTGTGACCTTGGCCAAGTCATTTAACTCCACTGGGCTTCAGCTTCCTCATCTGTAAAATGGGGATTCGATACTTATTCTCCCTCCCCCTTTAATCAGTCGATAAATGATATTTCTTCATTCGTTCGTTCAACCGTATTTATTGAGCGCTTACTGTGTGTAGAGCACTGTACTAAGCGCTTGGGAAAGTATAATACAACAATAAACAGACACATTTCCTGCCCACAATGAGCTTGTAGTTTAGAAGGGGAGACAGACATTAATATAAATAAATGACAGATACAGACTTAAGTGGGGCTGGGGGGCAGGGGGTCAATCAATCGTATTTATTGAGCGCTTACTGTGTACAAAGCACTGTACTAAGCGCTTGGGAAAGTATAATGCAACAATAAACAGACACATTTCCTGCCCACAATGAGCTTGTAGTTTAGAAGGGGAGACAGACATTAATTTAAATAAATGACAGATACGGACTTAAGTACGGCTGGGGGGCAGGGGATCAATCAATCAATCGTATTTATTGAGCACTTACTGTGTGCAGAGCACTGTATTAAGCGCTTGGGAAAGTATAATACGACAATGAACAGACACATTTGCTGCCCACAGTGAGCTTTTAGTTTAGAAGGGGAGACAGACACTAATTTATATAAATGACAGATACGGACTTAAGTGGGGCTGGGGGGCAGGGGATCAATCAATCAGTCAATCATATTTATTGAGCACTTACTGTGTGCAAAGCACTGTACTAAGCGCTTGGGAGGTACAAGTTGGCAACATATAGAGATGGTCCCTACCCAACAGTGGGCTCACAGTCTAGAATAAATAAAGGGAGTTGGAGAAGAGGAAAGGAGGGCTTGGTCAGGGTTTATTGAGTGCTTACTCTGTGCAGAACACTGAGCTAAATGTTTGGGAGGGTACAATACAATAAAGTTAGTAGATACTGCATCCCTACCGTCAAGGGGCTCATTAAGGAATAAGCAACTAAACTGTGTAACTTGAAACATTATCCGACCTGGACTTCACTCATTCAACCATATTTATTGAGCACTTACGGTGTGCAGAGCACTGTACTAAGCGCTTAGGAAGTACAATTCAGCAACAAATAGAGACAATCCCTACCCACAGCGGATTTCACTGGCACTGTCCTCTCCTGTATCTCCTCCTATCTCTGTGGCCACTCTCTCTGAGTCTCTTTTGCGGGTCATTCGTTCATTCAATCATTTATTGAGCGCTTACTGTGTGCAGAGCACTGGACTAAGCGTTTGCAAAGTGCAATTCAGCAATAAGGAGAGACAATCCCTGCCCACACTGGGCTTACGGTCTAGAGGTGGGGAGACAGACATCAAAACAAGTAAAGAGGCAACAATGTAAAGAAATAGTATTATAGATATATACACATCATCTAGACTGTGAGCCCACTGTTGGGTAGGGACTGTCTCTATATGTTGCCAACTTGTACTTCCCAAGAGCTTAGTACAGTGCTCTGCACACAGTAAGCGCTCAATAAATACGATTGATGATGATGATGATGACTGTCTCTATATGTTGCCAACTTGTACTTCCCAAGTGCTTAGTACAGTGCTCTGCACACAGTAAGTGCTCAATAAATACGATTGAATGAATGAATGAATGAAGTGGGGAGAGACAGGATGATGGGAGATCGGAGAGGAGGCTGATACAGTAATCCAGACGGGATAGGATGAGAGCTTGAATGAGCAGGGTAGCGGTTGGGATGGAGAGGAAAGGGCGGATCTTGGCCATGTTGCGGAGCTGAGGCCGGCAGGTTTTGGTGACGGCTTGGATGTGAGGGGTGAACGAGAGAGCGGAGTCCAGGATGACACCAAGGTTGCGGGCCTGTGAGACGGGAAGGATGGTAGTGCCGTCAACAGAGATGGGAAAGTCAGGGAGAGGGCAAGGTTTGGGAGGGAAGACAAGGAGCTCAGTCTTCGACATGTTGAGCTTTAGGTGGCGGGCGGACATCCAGATGGAGATGTCCTGAAGGCAGGAGGAGATGCGAGCCTGGAGGGAGGGGGAGAGAGCAGGGGCAGAGATGGAGATTTGGGTGTCATCAGCGTAGAGGTGATAGTTGAAGCCGTGGGAGCGAATGAGGTCACCAAGGGAGTGCCTGTAGATAGAGAACAGAAGGGGACCAAGAACTGAACCTTACTTAAGGCCAACTGTGTGCTTATTGCCGGCCAATATTGTCAGTTCAAAAACTTTCAGAGATAAACACACACGCACACACACACACACACACACACACACACACACACACACACACACGTGTGTGTCCTGGGAGTCTGAGGATCTAATTTCTCACCTGGCTCCACCACTTGTCTGCTTTGTGTGACCTTGGACAAGTCACTTTTCATTTTTTTTCATGGTTTTTGTTAAGCGCTTATTACTGCATCAGAGGTCATGGGTTCAAGTCCCGGCTCCACCGCTTGTCAGCTGTGTGACTTTGGGCAAGTCACTTCACTTCTCTGTGCCTCAGTTACCTCATCTGTAAAATAGGGATTAAGACTGTGAGCCCCCCTATGGGACAACCTGATCACCTTGTAACTTCCCCAGTGCTTCGAATAGTGCTTTGCACATAGTAAGTTCTTAATAAATGCAATTATTATTATTATTATTATTATTACTGCCAGGCACTGCACTAAGTGTTAGGGTAGATGCAAGCTAATCAGGCTGGACACGGTCCCTGTCCCATTTGGGGCACGCAATCTTAATCCCCATTTTCCAGGTGAGGTCACTGAGGCCCAGAGAAGTGAAGTGACTTGCCTATGGTCACACAGCGGACAAGCGTCGAAGCCAGGATTAGAACGCAGAGTCCTTCTCAATCAATCAATCAATCGTATTTATTGAGCGCTTACCGTGTGCAGAGCACTGTACTAAGCGCTTGGGAAGTACAAGTTGGCAACATAGAGAGACAGTCCCTACCCAACAGTGGGCTCACAGTCTAAAAGTCCCTTCTGACTCCCAGGGTCGCTTCACTTCTCTGGGCCTCAGCGACCTCATCTGGAAAATGGGGATGAGGATTGGGAGCCCCCTGTGAGACCAACTTTATTGACTTGTATCTACCGCAGCCATCAGTACAGTCCCTGGCACATAGTAAGCGCTTAGTGTATGCCATAAAAACATAAACATATAGGCAAGTTCACACACCCATCCACCCCCACACCACTCCCCTCACACACCGAGTCCAATCCGCAATGTTAATTGACAGCTCAGGGGAAAACATCAATGTGTGATAAATAGAAAAGGGCTGAGATTGACCAGGAAAGAAATGTTATTTTCGAGCTGTTAACTCATAATGGAGGGCCCAATAAAATCCGTGTGATCATTTCCCCGATCTGTCTGGATGAAATAATTTATGAATTTCCATCCCGGAGCCTTGCCATTTTCTGCTAATGTTGATGTAGATGGTGTCGGCCGAATCCCCGTGATTTGTGGGTCTGAGGTAAAGATCCTAGCCCCGTGACCGTTTCCTAGATGATGATTTTTCAGGAAAAACCCCCCTCCCCAACCCCTGCCCTTCTGAAGAACATTAGTGTTAACTGCTCATTAAGAAGCGGTGTGGCCTAGTGGATAGAGTCTGGGTTTGGGAGTCAGAAGGACCTGGGTTCTAATCCCTGCCCCACTGCTTGTCTGCTGTGTGACCTTGGGACAGTCACTGCACTTCTCTGGGCCTCAGTTCCCTCATCTGGAAAATGGGGATGAAGACCGTGAGCCCCAAATGGGACAGCCACTGTGTCCAGCCCATTTGCTTGTATCCACCCCAGCGCTTAGTACTGTACGTGGCATATAGTGAGTGCTCAAGAAATAACACAATTATTATATATTATATTATATTATATTATATTATATTATATTATATTGTATTATATTATATTATATTATATTATATTATATTATTATATTATATTATATTATATTACATTACATTATATTACATTATATTATATTACATTACATTATATTATATTACATTATATTATTATATTATATTATTTTATATTATATTATATTACATTATATATTATATTATATTATATTATATTATATTATATTATATTATATTATATTATATTATATTATGTTATATTATATTATATTATATGTTATGTTATATTATATTATATTATATTATATTATATTATATTATATTATATTATTATATTATATTATATTATTATATTATATTATATTATGTATATCATGTTATGTATCATATTATATTATATGTTATGTTATATTATATTATATTATATTATATTAGATTACAATATAATATTATGTTATATTATATTATATTATATTATATTATATTATGTTATGTTATATTATTATATTATATTCTATTATGTTATATTATATTATATTATTACTAACAGACCTGTTAGTCAGAGGACCTGGGTTCTAATCCTGATCTGTCAATTGCTTGTGGGATGAACTTGGGTAAGTCACTTCAATTCTCTGTGCCTCAGTTTCCTCAAGTGTAAAATGGGGATTAAATACCAGTTCTCCCTTGTAATAAGAATGGGAGCACCAAGTGGAGCAGGGATTGTATCAAACTTGATATCCAAGTGTTTAGGGTATAATAATAATGATGGTATTTGTTAAGCGCTTACTATGTGCAAAGCACTGTTCTAAGCGCTGGGTTAGTTCTTGACACCTTCATTCGTTCATTCATTCATTCATTAAATCATATTTATTGAGTGCTTATTGTGTGCAGAGCACTGTACTAAGTGCTTGGAAAGTACAATTTGGCAACAGATAGAGACAGTTCCTACCCAACAACAAATACAATAATAATAGAGAAGCAGCGTGGCTCAGTGGAAAGAGCACCGGCTTTGGAGTCAGAGGTCATGGGTTCAAATCCCAGCTCAGCCAATTGTCAGCTGTGTGACTTTGGGCAAGTCACTTCACTTCTCTGTGCCTCAGTTACTTCATCTGGAAAATGGGGATTGAGACTGTGAGCCCCCTGTGGGACAACCTGATCACATTGTAACCTCCCTAGCGCTTAGAATGGTGCTTTGCACAGAGTAAGTGCTTAATAAATGCCATCATTATTATTATTGTTAATAGTAATAAGACGAAAAGAGGCTAAACCTTGGGAGTCAGAGGATGGGGTTCAGTTTGGTCTGTATGCAAGCTGAGGCTTTTTAGGCTGGCCAAAAAAATAATAATATTCGTGGTATTTCTTAATCATCATCAGTGGCATTGGATTGATCGCTGCCTACAGGGGACTGTACTAAGCACTGGGGAGAGGGCAGTCGACCAGAGTCAGCAGACACATTCCCTACCCACAATGAGCTTACAGTCTTGATGGGGGAGAGAGACAGCAATACGAATAAATAAATAATGTATTTATTTCTTGAGAAATGATTCATTTCTCATCCCCCGGGCCTGGAATGTCATCCCCCGGGCCTGGAATGCCCTCCCTCTGCCCATCCGCCAAGCTCGCTCTCTTCCTCCCTTCAAGGCCCTACTGAGAGCTCACCTCCTCCAGGAGGCCTTCCCACACTCAGCCCCTTCCTTCCTCTCCCCCTCATCCCCCTCTCCATCCCCCTGTCTTACCTCCTTCCCTTCCCCACAGCACCTGTATATATATATATATGTTTGTACATATTTATTACTCTATTTATTTATTTTACTTGTACATATCTATTCTATTTATTTTATTTTGTTAGTATGTTTGGTTTTGTTCTCTGTCTCCCCCTTTTAGACTGTGAGCCCACTGTTGGGTAGGGACTGTCTCTATATGTTGCCAACTTGTACTTCCCAAGCGCTTAGTACAGTGCTCTGCACACAGTAAGTGCTCAATAAATACGATTGATTGATTGATTGATTTCTGAAGCGCTAACTAGGTGCCCCATTCTGTGGCAAGTGCTGGGGTAAGAATAATAATAATAATGATGGCATTTGTTAAATGCTTACTATGTGCAAAGCATTGTTCTAAGCGCTGGGGGGGATACAAGGTGATCAGGTTGTCCCACTTGAGGTTCACAGTCTTAATCCGCATTTTACAGATGAGGGAACTGAGGCTCAGAGAAGTTAAGTGGCTTTCCCCAGGTCACACAGCAGATGTTTGGCGGAGCCGGAATTCGAACCCATGACCTCTGACTCCAAAGCCCGGGCTCTTTCCACTGAGCCACGCTCAGTCTGATCAGATCCAGTTTGCCGATCCAGAAATGGGGACCAGCCTGGGTTCAGAAATCAATAGATACTTGAGACTTGAGGAAGGGATTGTGTGAAATGGCCTTTCCTTGACTTCCGCCCACCGTTTTGAGAATGGACCCAGAGAATTCCTGATTGGCTCTGGGTTTTGAGATCATTTCTTCCTTCCTTCATTCAGTTGGATCTATTGAGCGCTTACTGTGTGCAGAGCACTGTACTAAGCGATTGGGAGCGTCCAATACAACAGCTGTAATACTCTATTTTCTGGCTGGAAGAAATTAATACATTTATAGGAAGTTTACTGTGACTTTCTCTAGGGATACTAACTGCCACAGCCAACAAACCACAGCCAGGACCATATAAAGCTGCGGTCTTGGAAAATGCTGATGCTAAAGAAATCTTACTGATCACGTGGCCTATAAATTTAGCTCAATAAATGCGATTGAATGAGTGGATGCCTGCTGGCGCGTTTCCCCGTCTGTCTCCCCCCTGTCTGGACTGTGAGCCCATTGTGGGCAGGAATTATCTCTCTTTGTTGCTGAATTGTACTTACCCAGCGCTTAGTACAGTGCTCTGCACACAGTAAGCGCTCAATAAATACCATTGAATTAATGAATAAGTGAATCTCTCCCACAGATCCACTTGGGAGAGACACAAGCTGAGGTCTGAAGCTCCCAGGGCATGCCCATCATCAGACAGGGTCCAGCCCACCCGTAGTACCACTGACTCACTGGCCCCAAAAGAAACTAGGCTACGGCTAAAAGAAACCAGGCCGCGGGCTTTGTTCTGTTCTGTTTCACCATTTTTTAAATGGTATTTTCTTAACCACTTCCTATATGCCAGGCACTGTATTAAACAGTGGAGTAGATACAAAATAATCAGGTCTGACACTTAATAATAATGTTGGTATTTGTTAAGCACTTACTAAGCGCTTCTAAGCGCTGGGGAGGGGAATACAAGGCAATAAAGGTTGTCCCACGTGGGGCTCACAGTCTTAAACCCCATTTTAATTTAATGATGATGGCATTTATTAAGCGCTTACTATGTGCTAAGCACTGTTCTAAGCGCTGGGGGGGATACAAGGTGATCAGGTTGTCCCACGGGGGGCTCACAGTCTTAATCCCCATTTTACAGATGAGGTAACTGAGGCTCAGAGAAGTGACTTGCCCAAGGTCACACAGCAGACACGTGGAGGAGTCGGGATTAGAACCCATGACCTCTGACTCCCAAGCCCGCACTCTTTCCACTGAGCCACGCTGCTTCTCTAGGGAGGAGGGAGAACAGGAGGACTGAGGCACAGAGAAATTAAGCGACTTGTCCATTTTACAGATGAGGGAACTGAGGCCCAGAGAAGTGAAGTGACTTGCCCAAAGTCACACAGCTGACAAGTGGTGGAGCCAGGGTTGGGACCCATGACTTCTGACTCCCAATCCCGTGCTCTTTCCACTGAGCCATGCTGCTTCTCTAATTATTTATTTTATTTATTTAAATGGTATTTTGTGAAGCCTTTACTATGTGCCAGGCACTGTACTAAGCACTGGGGTAGATACAAGGTAAGCAGATTGGACACTTGTTTATTATTTATTTTGTAGAATTTTGTTAAGTGCTTCCTATGTGGCAGGCAATGTACTAAGCGCAGGGTTAGATACAGGCTCATGTGTATGGGGCTTACACTCTTAATCCCCATTTTACGGATGAGGGAACTGAGGAACAGAGAGGTGAAGGGACTTGCCCAAGTATATAAACAATATACGTGGCGGAGGCAGGATTAGAACTCAGGTCCTTCTGAATTCCAGGCCCCAGCTCTATCTACTATTGCAAAATAATCTGGTTTCACTCCCAGCGGTTGTTGGCGATCCCTTAAACCCAGTGAGATGGGGTGCGACAGAGGAGGAAGAGACGGGCAGAGAAGCAGCATGGCCTAGCGGAAAGAACGCGGGCTCGGGAGTCAAAGGACCTGGGTTCTAATCCCGGCTCTGCTAAATGCTGGCTGTGTGACCTTGGACAAGTCGCTTAACTTCTCTGTGCCTCAGTGTTCCTGTTCTCCCTCATCCCTAGAGAAGCAGCGTGGCTCAGTGGAAAGAGCCCGGGCTTTGGAGTCAGAGGTCATGGGTTCAAATCCCGGCTCCGCCACGTGTCAGCTGTGGGACTTTGGGCAAGTCACTTCACTTCTCTGGGCCTCAGTTACCTCATCTGGAAAATGGGGACGAAGAGAGTGAGCCCCACTTGGGACAACCCGATTACCTTGTATCCACCCCAGTGCTTAGAACAGCGTGTGGAACATAGTAAGCGCTTAACAAATACCATCATTATTCCCCCTTCTAGACTGTGAGCCCATTGTTGGGTAGGGACCGTCTCTATATGTTGCCAACTTGGACTTCCCAAGCGCTTAGTACAGTGCTCTGCACACAGTAAGAGCTCAATAAATACGATTAAATGAATGAATGAATATTACTGAATACCTACTGTGCTTAAAGCACTTTTTTAAGTCCGTAGGAATGTATGGATGAAGTAACACGGTTCCTGCCTTCAAGGAGCTTATCATTAAGTTTTTTTTATGAGAAGGAGTGTGGCTCAGCGGCAAGAGCCCGGGCTTGAGAGTTGGAGGTCATAGGTTCTAATCCCGGCTCCCCCACATGTCTGCTGTGTGACCTTGGGCAAGTCACTTCACTTCTCTGGGCCTCAGTTACCTCATCTGTCAAATGGGGATTAAAACTGTGAGCCCCCCGTGGGACAACCTGATCACCTTGTAACCTCCCCAGCGCTTAGAACCGTGCTTTGCACATAGTAAGTGCTTAATAAATGCCATTATTATTATTATTATTATTACTTAGAGTGTGAGCTCCATATGGGACAGGGACTATGTCCAACCTAATTGACTTGCATCTACACCAGTGCTCGGAACAGTGTTTGGCCCATTGTAAGCGCTTAACGGATACTATAAAAAAGGAGGGGGAGGGCAGAGAACATGGTGTATGTGGAGCATTCCCCGCGTCGAGATGGTGAGGAGAATGGCAATGGATCGGACGTTCCTGGAGCTGGTACATAAAGCAGGATACAGAGCTGACCCCTGGTCCTGGAAAAAAAGGAAGTTTCCCTCCAATTTAGACCGTTAGCCCAACGAGGGATGGGGTCTGACATCTACCCCAGTGCTTACAACAGTGCTTGGCACATCGTAAGCACTGAACAAATACCCCTAGTATTACTATTATTATTAGAGAGAAGCAGCGTGGCTCAGTGGCAAGAGTCCGGGAGCTTGGGAGTCAGAGGTCATGGGTTCTAATCCCGGCTCCACCGCTTGTCAGCTGTGTGACTGGGTGAGTCACTTCACTTCTCTGGGCCTCACTTCCCTCATCTGGAAAATGAGGTTGAAGGCTTTGAACCCCACGTGGGGCAACCTGATTACCGTATATCCCCCGCAGCGCTTAGAACAGTGCTCGGCACATAGTAAGCGCTTAACAAATGCCAATATTATCATTATTATTATTAATAACAATAATCCAGCTGGGCTTTTCTACTGGATCCAAGAAGCTGGCCCAAAGCAAGCAATTTGTAAAAGGCCGAAAGGAAACATTTAGGGACATCACCGGGGAATGTTTTTTCCGCATCCTCTTCCCCCGAGTCTCTGCAATTTTTTAGAGTCCCCCCAAATTTTGATGATGGTATTCGTTGACCGCTTACTCTATGCCAGGCACTGGACTAAAGGATACTGAGTTGGTCACAGCCCCTGTCCCGTGTGGGGCTCACAGCCTCAATCCCCGTTTCATAGATGAGGGAACTGAGGCCCAGAAACGTCAAGTGACTTGCTCAAGGTCACACAGCAATGTGGCGGAGGCCTAATGTCCTAATTCCCAGGCCCGGGATCTAGCCACTATGCCGTGCTGCTTCTCAGAAATGAAGAAGGGCCACAATATTACCCCATTCTGGCGTCTTGTCCCTGTGACTTTGAAATCGGGTCTTGGAGGGGACTGATGGCCCTCTGAATTGCAACAGATTCCCCAGGTGTATTCGGGATCTAATGGAAATCTCTGTTAACAGGACTACATCAGGGTGTTTTTTAAATCTTTCCCCTGAAGACGCAGAATCGTCTCGTAACACCCCAAAAGGGCAGAGAACCTGTGCTTTTAATCTCTCCGGACGTTTATTTTCTGTTTTAAATGATTGAGAGGTGAGGGCATATCCCAGAGTGATGGGTTGTTTTGGTTTTTTTTTTTTTTATTCTACAGAGAGGCAGGAGAAAGCTATTAACAAAAGCATGAAATTGAATCTGGCTTTTCTACAGAATCCCGCTGGACTTGAGCTCTCTCAAGTGAGGACATGGCTCGGATCAGGGCAAATCAGGGCGGTGAACTTGACGACTGGTTTTCTTAAGCCCCCCGAAACACCCCTCCACCCCCCAACTCCAGCCAGCAGCTCCCTTTCATTTTCCAGGGGAATTTAAGCCTAGTTCAAACATCTTATCTGAGCACTTCTCTTTTTCTTCACGTCCTCTTCGAATCCCGGTTCGGCTACTTGCCTGCCGGGCGACCTTGGTCAAGTCATTTAACTTCTCTGTGCCTCAGTTGCCTCATTATTAATGTCTGTCTTCCCCTCTAGACTGTCAGCTCCTTGTGAGCAGGGATGGTGTCTGTTTATTGTTCTATGGTTCCCCCCCAAGTGCTTAGTACAATGTTCTGTGCACAGTAGGGGTTCAAAGCTCCTTGTGAGCAGGGAATATGGGCAGGGAACGAGAAGCAGCGTGGCTCAGTGGAAAGAGCACAGGCTTTGGAGTCAGAGGTCATGGGTTCAAATCCTGACTCTGCCAATTGTCAGCTGTGTGACTTTGGGCAAGTCACTTAACTTCTCTGTGCCTCAGTTACCTCATCTGTAAAATGGGGATTAAGACTGTGAGCCCCCCGTGTGACAACCTGATCCCCTTGTAACCGCCCTAGTGCTTAGAACAGTGCTTTGCATATAGTAAGCACTTAATAAATGCCATTATTATTATTATTATTTATTGTTGTATTGTACTCTCCCAAGCGCTTAGTACAATGCTCTGCACACAGTAATGGCTCAAAGCTCCTTGTGAGCAGGGAATGTGTCTGTTTATTGTTTTATTGTTCTCCCCCAAGCGCTTAGTACAGTGCTCTTCACACAGTAAGGGCTCAAAGCTCCTTGTGAGCAGAGATGGTGTCTGTTTATTGTTCTATGGTTCCCCCACCAAGTGCTTAGTACAGTGTTCTGCACACCGTAGGGGGTTCAAAGCTCCTTGTGAGCAGGGAATGTGTCTATTTATTGTTGTAAATATACAACAATATATTTCCTTCCCTTCCCCACAGCACCTGTATATATGTATATATATTTGTACATATTTATTACTCTATTTATTTATTTTACTTGTACATATCTATCCTATTTATTTTATTTTGTTAGTATGTTTGGTTTTGTTCTCTGTCTCCCCCTTTTAGACTGTGAGCCCCCTGTTGGGTAGGGACTGTCTCTATATGTTGCCAATTTGTACTTCCCAAGCGCTTAGTACAGTGCTCTGCACATAGTAAGCGCTCAATAAATATGATTGATTGATTGATTGATTGTATTGTACTCTGCCAAGAGCTTAATACAATGCCTTGCACACAGCAATGGCTCAGAGCTCCTTGTGAGCAGGGAATGTGTCTGTTTATTGTTTTATTGTTCTCCCCCAAGCGCTTAGTACAGTGCTCTTCACACAGTAAGGGCTCAAAGCTCCTTGTGAGCAGGGATGGTGTCTGTTTATTGTTCTATGGTTCCCCCCCAAGTGCTTAGTACAGTGTTCTGCACACAGTAGGGGGTTCAAAGCTCCTTGTGAGCAGGGAATGTGTCTATTTATTGTTGTATTGTACTCTGCCAAGAGCTTAATACAATGCCTTGCACACAGTAATGGCTCAGAGCTCCTTGTGAGCAGGGAATGTGTCTGTTCATTGTTTTATTGCTCTCCCCCAGGCGCTTAGTACAGTGCTCTTCACACAGTAAGGGCTCAAAGCTCCTTGTGAGCAGGGATGGTGTCTGTTTATTGTTCTATGGTTCCCCTCCAAGTGCTTAGTACAGTGTTCTGCACACAGTAGGGGGTTCAAAGCTCCTTGTGAGCAGGGAGTGTGTCTATTTATTGTTGTATTGTACTCTGCCAAGAGCTTAATACAATGCCTTTTACACAGTAATGGCTCAGAGCTCCTTGTGAGCAGGGAATGTGTCTATTGTTTTATTGTTCTCCCCCAGGCGTTTAGTACAGTGCTCTTCACACAGTAAGGGCTCAAAGCTCCTTGTGAGCAGGGAATGTGTCTGTTTATTGTTGTATTGTACTCTCCCAAGTTTTTAGTAAAATGTTTTGCACACAGGAAGGGCTCAGAGCTCCTTGTGAGCAGGGAATGTGTCTGTCCATTTTCCTATTGAACTCTCCCGTGTGCTTAGTACAGTGCTCTGCACAGAATAAGTACTCAATAAATACGATTGACTGACTAAAATGGGGATTCAAAACCCATTTCCTCACCCCCTTGAAATGTGAACCTCACGGGGGAGGAGGACTGTGTCCGAAAGGATTATTTTGGAATCTAATCATCATCATCATCATCATCATCAATCGTATTTATTGAGCGCTTACTATGTGCAGAGCTCAGAGGTTGACCCATGGTGCTTTAAAAATATTATTATTATTCTCATTATTCCTCTCTGTCAATTAGCTTTGAGGTTTGCCAACCCGGTCTGAAGTTTCCACCCTACTCTCTCCTCCCTCTCCCCTACCGGTTTCCACTGCTCTCCCTAAAAGCCATCCATCACATCAAGTTTCTCCCAGCTTTCTCCCGCCGTCACCTTTCCCATTTTTCTCCGTGGCGAGTAAACAATAGTTAATCTTTATTATGAAACCGGTGTGTTCTTTCCTGTCAGGCGGGCAAACGAACGGTGTGATGGAAAGGGTGAAGAAAACACATTATGTGACTGACAGGACATTAGACACTGGTGCACTCCAGTTCTGTTTCTTAATCAGGTTTTTCTCCGCGAGGGGTTTTGAGGAGGGAGGAAGGGGAGGGGAGCGTGCTGAACTTTCCCTTTTGGATAGCTCATTAGCTCTGGCCTCTCCTGGGAGAATGTTAGTAGGCCACGCTAGTTAGATTGTAAACTCCTTAATTGTGGTTTTAAGCGCTTAGTATGGGTCAAGGGTTACGCTTCGTGCTGCTGTAGCTGCCAACTCCTCGCCCACGTCCTGCCTCTGGCCTGGATGCCCTCCCTCCTCAAATCCCACAGACAATGACTCTCCCCCGCTTCAAATCCTTATTTAAGGCCCATCTCCTTCCAGAGGCCTTCCCTGGCTAAGTCTTCCTTTTCTTCTTCTCTCACTCCCTTCTGTGTCAATCAATCAATCAATCAATCAATCAATCGTATTTATTGAGCGCTTACTGTGTGCAGAGCACTGTACTAAGCGCTTGGGAAGTCCAAGTTGGCAACATATACAGTCCCTACCCAACAGTGGGCTCACAGTCTAAAAGGGGGAGACAGAGAACAAAACCAAACATACTAACAAAATAAAATAAATAGGAAAAATATGGAACGCTTCACGAATTTGCTTGTCATCCTGACTTGCTCCCCTGATTAATGATGGCATTTATTAAGCGCTTACTATATGCAAAGCACTGTTCTAACCCCTCCCAGCCCCACACCACTTATGTCCATATCTGTCATTTATTAATCTGTATTCATGTCTGTCTTCCCCTCTAGCCTGTAAGGTCATTAGGGGCAGGGAATCTGTTTATTGTTGTATTGTACTCTCCCAAGCACCTAGTACAGTGCTTTGCACACAGTAAGCGCTCAATAAATACGAATGAATGAATGAATGAGTGAATGAATGTAGAAAATCAGGTCTCACACAGGCTAGCAGTCTAAGTAGAAGGGAGTAGGGTCCTCTTGGGCTCCGAGCCTAGTCCACCCCAAAAAGGGGGTCACCCCCACCATCTGCACCATTTGAAGCAGCTTGGCTCAGTGGAAAGAGCCCGGGCTTTGGAGTCAGAGTTCATGGGTTCAAATCCCGGCTCTGCCAATTGTCAGCTGTGTGACTTTGGGCAAATCACTTAACTTCTCTGTGCCTCAGTTCCCTCAACTGTAAAATAGCGATTAAGACTGTGAGCCCCCCGTGGGACAATGTGATCACCTTGTAACCTCCCCAGCACTTAGAATAGGGCTTTGCACATAGTAAGTGCTTAATAAATGCCAGTATTGTTACTATTATTATTATTATGAGAAATCAATTGGGGAAGGCCTCCTGGTTGAGAGTGATTTCAGGAGGGCTTTGAAGATGGGGCGAATGTTTGTGTGATGGGTGTGAAGCGGGAGGGAGTTCCAGGGAGAGGGAAGAAGATTAGCAAGAGTTTGGAGGCAGGAAAGAATGAGCCACTTGAGTAGGTTAGTTTGAGAGGAGCAATAAGTGATAGCTGGGGTGTAGTGAGAAAAGAGAGTGGAAAAGTGTGTGTGTGGGGAGAGAGAGAGATGAGGAAACTGAGGCACAGAGAAGTTAAGGCAGATGTTAATAAGAAATTTATAATATATAATTTAAAGAGGTGTAGTAATGATCATAATTATGGTATTTGTTAAGAGTTTACTATGTATCAGGCACTGTGCTAAGTGCTGAGGTGAATACAAGCAATTCGGGTTGGACGCAGTCAATCAATCAATCAATTGTATTAATTGAGTGCTTACTGTGTGCAGAGCACTGTACTAAGCTCTTGGGAAGTACAAGTTGGCAACATATAGAGACAGTCCCTACCCAACAGTGGGCTCACAGTCTAGAGGACAGTCCCTGTCCCAGTCTCAATCCCCATTCTACAGATGAGGTAACTGAGGCCCAGAGAAGTGAAGTGACTTGCCCAGGGTCACACAGTAGACAAGAGGTGGAGCTCGGATTAGAACCTATGACCCTCTGATTCCCAAGCCCGGGCTCTAACCACTGTGCCATGCTTCTCCTTGACTGGACTTGACTAGAACTAGCGAATAATATTCACTGGTGGACTAATAGTAATGATAATAAGAATAATGATAATAATAATTTGGTAATTGTTCAGCACTTGTTATGTGCCGGACACATCTAACCAATGGAACAGATGCAAGATAATCAGGTCAGACACATTTTTGATCCCTTAACACAAACCGTAATTATTCTTATTATAATTAATATCTCTGACCCACACGAGGTTTACAGTCTGGAGGGGAGGGGAAACAGGAATTGGATCCCTATTTTAAAGCTCAGTCAGGCAGTGAGCACTTACTGGTCAGAAAGAACTGTACTAAATGCTTGGGAGAGTACAATATTCATTCAATCATATTTATTGAACACTTACTGGGTACGGAGAACTGTGCTAAACATTTGAGACAGTACGATAGTGAGTCAGTGAGTGCTCAGTCAGTGAGCACTTACTGGCCAGAGAGAACTGTACTAAATGCTTGGGAGAGTACAATATTCATTCAATCATATTTATTGAACACTTACTGGGTACGGAGAACTGTACTAAACGTTTGAGACAGTACAGTAGTCATTCAGTCATTTCTTGAGTGCTTACGCTGTGTAGAGCACTGTACTAAACACTTGGGAGAGTATGGTAGTCATTCAGTCATATTTATTGAGTGCTTAGTGTGTACAGAGCACTATAATAAACACTTGGGAGAATATGATAGTCATTCAGTCGTATTTAATCTGATAGTCATTCAGTCTTATTTCTGGAGAAGCAGCGTGGCTCAGAGGAAAGAGCGCAGACTTTGGAGACAGAGGTCAGGGGTTCAAATCCTGACTCCACCAATTGTCAGCTGTGTGACTTTGGGCAAGTCACTTCACTTCTCTGGGCCTCAGTTCCCTCATCTGTCAAATGGGGATGAAGACTGTGAGCCCCCCATGGGACAACCTGATCACCTTGTAACCTCCCCAATGCTTAGAACAGTGCTTTGCACATAGTAAGCGCTTAATAAATGCCATCATTATTATTATTATCATTTCTTGAGTGCTTACATTGTGCAGAGCACTGCACTAAGCTCTTCGGAGAGTACAATACAACAACTAAAAGGAAAATTCCCTGCCCACAAAGAGCTTACAGTCTAGAGGATGAGCTTATGTAACAGAGTGGGAAGACTTGTTCCCTGCCCACACTGAATCTAGCTGAGGAAACCAAGGCCCAGAGAAATGAGAAGCAGCATGGCCCAATCCAAGCTCTGCCATATATATAGGTATAGATATATATAGATATAGTTATAGATAGATATAGGTACAGATATAGATAGATAGATGATAGATAGATAGATAGATAGATAGATAGATAGATAGATAGATAGATAGATAGATAGAGAAGCAGCGTGGCTCATAGAGAAGCAGCATGGCTCATTGGAAAGAGCACGGGCTTTGGAGTCAGAGGTCATGAGTTCAAATCCCGGCTCCACCAATTGTCAGCTGTGTGACTTTGGGCAAGTCACTTAACTTCTCTGGGCCTCAGTTACCTCATCTGTAAAATGGGGATTAAGACTGTGAGCCCCAAGTGGGACAACCTGATCACCTTGTATCCTCCCCAGCGCTTAGAACTGTGCTTTGCACATAGTAAGCGCTTAACAAATGCCATCATCATCCTCATCATATATGTAAACTGTGTGTTAAGCGCTGGGGTGAATACGAACAAATCCGTTTGCACACAGCTCCTGTCCCATGTGGGGCTCACAGTCTCAATCCCCATTTTACAGGTGAGGTAACTGAGGCCCAGAGAAGTGAAGTGATTTGCCCAAGGTCCTCAGCAGACAAGTGGCAGAGGCAGGATTAGAACCCATGACCTTCGGACTCTAGCCAGTAAGCCATGCTGCTTCTCTAAATGTTTAAGAAAATTCAATAGAATTGGTAGACATGATCCTGGCCTTCAAGTAGATTAAAGTGTGCTGTATGCAGAACACTGTATTGAGTGTTGGAGGGGGTAATAATAATAAAATAATAATAATAATAATAATAATAATAATAGTAATGGTATTTGTTAAGCACTTACCCTGCGTCAAGCACTGTTCTAAGCACTGAAGTAGATACAAGACCCTCAGGTTGTCCCACGTGGGACTCACAGCTTAATAATAATAATGATGGCATTTATTAAGTGCTTACTCTGTGCAAAGCACTGTTCTAAGCGCTGGGGAGGTTACAAGGCAATCAGGTTGTCCCACAGGGGGCTCACAGTCTTAATATACAGATGAGGGAACTGAGGCCCAGAGAAGTGAAGTGACTTGCCCAAAGTCACACAGCTGACAATTGGCGGAGCGGGATTTGAACCCATGACCTCTGACTCCAAAGCCCGGGCTCTTTCCATTGAGCCACAATGCTTCTCTAAAGCCAGTAGTCACAGTTCTTGTCTTCAGGGAGTTTTCAGTCCACTGTGTGCAGGGTACTGTACTGAGCGCTTGGAAGAGGATAATATAGTGGACATGATCCTTTTCCTGAAGAAGCTAATAGCCTACCATGTGAGGAGAGCTTGGGAGAGAATCCAGTTGAGTTAGTGGACAGGATCCTATGCTTATAATCTACTGTGTGCAGAGCACTGTACTGAGCATTTGGTAGAGTACAATACAGTTAATAATAATGAGCCCCTTCCTTCCTCTCCCCCTCGTCCCCCTCTCCATCCCCCCCATCTTACCTCCTTCCCTTCCCCACAGCACCTGTATATATGTATATATGGTTGCACATATTTATTACTCTATTTATTTATTTATTTTATTTGTACATATCTATTCTATTTATTTTATTTTGTTAGTATGTTTGGTTTTGTTCTCTGTCTCCCCCTTTTAGACTGTGAGCCCACTGTTGGGTAGGGACTGTCTCTATATGTTGCCAATTTGTACTTCCCAAGCGCTTAGTACAGTGCTCTGCACATAGTAAGCGCTCAATAAATACGATTGATTGATTGATTGATTAATAAAGATAATAATAATGATGGCATTTGTTAAGTGCTTATTATGGCCCAAGCGCTTTTCTAAGTGCTGTGGGGGGTTAGATACAAGGTGATCAGTTTGTCCCACGTGGGGCTCACACTCTTCATCCCCATTTTCCAGATGAGGTAACTGAGGCACAGAGAAGTTAAGTGACTTGGCCAAAGTCACCCAGCTGACAAATGGCAGGTCCGGATTAGAACCCATGACCTCAGGCTCCCAAGCCTGGGCTCTTTCCACTGAGCCACGCTGCTTCTCTTAGTTAGTAGATATGATCTCTGCCCTCAGGGGGCTTACAGACTAGCAGAGGAGACAGAAGTTAAAATGAAAGAAAGGGGAATCAACCGAGTATATAGAGATGGGAACAAGCGATCTTTATGCTCCTTAATGATAATAATAATAATATGGTACTTGTTAAGTGCTTCCTATGTGCCATAGTACTAATGTGGTATGATGGTTTTTTTTTGATATCATTTATTAAGCACTTACTATGTGCAAAGCACTGTTCTAAGCACTGGGGAGGTTAACAAGGTGATCAGGTTGTCCCACGGGGGGGCTCACAGTCTTCATCCCCATTTTGCAGATGAGGGAACTGAGGCCCGGAGAAGTGAAGTGACTTGCCCAAAGTCACACAGCTGATTGGTGGTGGAGCTGGGATTTGAACCCAGGACCTCTGACTCCAAAGCCCGGGCTCTTTCCACTGAGCCACGCTGCAAATCCCAATTACTATGTTCTAAGCGCTGGGGTGGATACAAGTTAGTCAGGTTGGACACAATCCTTTTCCCACATGGGGCTCACAGTCTTAACCCCCATTTTACAGATGAGGTCACTGAGGCCCGGAGAAATCAAGTGACTTGCCCAAATTCACACATCTGATAAGTGGCGGAGCCGGGATTAGAACTCACAACCTCTGACTTCCAAGCTCGTGCTCTTTCCACTGAACCACACTGCTTCTCAAACTTCTTTCGAAGTTGATTTTTTCCAGTGAAGCAAAGAAAGAGGATCTTGAAGTGAAACTCTTCACATCTTAGAGAACGCCAGGGAGGGTGAAGATTTCCGGCCCTCAAGGGCTGCTTTCTCGGATTTAGAGTGGGTTTCTTCCCAACAATTACCGTTATTATTGTCATTATTATTATTATTATTATGACAGCTGAGTATTTCTCACTGGTGATTTTAGAGTTCGGGGGAATTGGTTTCGAGCAGTTGTTTGATGCATTTACATTCACTCACCTTTCAGGGGCTTTGGTGGAACATGAAAAATGCAAATGCTTTCTTATTGAGGAGAAAGAGAAAAATAAATCACTCATGATGACTCTGTCCTTCATCGAAACCCAATCTAAGGGTGTCATTTAAGGATGGGAAATGAGTCTTATATTCAGAAGGGTTCTTTGATTCTTTGCTGTCTAGAAGAGACTGAATTTGGCATTCTCTCTTGTTGAGCCCCTTCTCACACGATAACAACTGTGGTGTCTGTTAAATGCTTATTATGTGCCAAACACTGTGCTAAGCACTGGGATTAGGTACAAGATAATCAGGTACGACGCAGTCCGTATCCTTCCTCATAGATTCATTCAGTCGTATTAATTGAGCGCTTACTGTGTGCTGAGCACTGGACTAAGCGCTTGGGAAGTACAAGTCGGCAACATATAGAGACGGTCCCTACCGAACAATGGGCTCACTCCCAGATTAAGAATGAGGGGGAACAGGTAGTGAGTTCTCAAGAGGTCATGGGTTCTAATCCTGGCTCCGCCACCTGTCTGTTGGATGACCTTGGGTGAGTCACTTCACTTCTCTGGGCCTCAGTGACCTCATCTGTTAAGAGGGATTGAGATTGTGAGCCCACTGTTGGGTAGGGACTGTCTCTATATGTTGCCAATTTGTACTTCCCAAGCACTTAGTACAGTGCTCTGCACATAGTAAGCGCTCAATAAATACGATTGATGATGATGATGATGATTGTGAGCCCCACTTTATTTTATTTTATTTTGTTAGTATGTTTGGTTTTGTTGTCTGTCTCCCCCTTCTAGACTGTGAGCCCACTGTTGGGTAGGGACTGTCTCTATATGTTGCCAGCTTGTACTTCCCAAGCGCTTAGTACAGTGCTCTGCACACAGTAAGCGCTCAATAAATGCGATTGATTGATTGATTACCCCAGTGCTTAGAACAGGGAGCCCATTGTTGGGTAGGGACTGGCTCCCTATGTTGCCGATTTGTACTTTCCAAGCGCTTAGTACAGTGCTCTGCACACAGTAAGATCTCAGTAAATACGATTGAATGAACAGTGCTTGGCACATAGTAAGCGCTTAACAAATACCATCATTATTATTATTTTACAGAAGAAACCGAGACTCAGAGAAGTGAAGTGACTCACCCAAGGTCACACTTGTTGGCACTAGAACTCAGGTCCTCTGACTCCGAGGCCCAAGCTCTTTTTCATAGGCCATATTTTCTAATTAACAAGAGAAAACACTTTGTGTGATAAGATTATAGGGTGTCCTTGCTGCTATCTGCATCAGAACTTGCTAAGCCCTAATTTCATGCACAATACAAATAATAATAGTGATATTAGGATGATTATTATTAGCATGCACCCTGGGTTGATCCTGATTCATTTTTCTTTACCTAGACTTTCTTCAATAATAATAATAATGATGGCATTTATTAAGCGCTTACTATTTGCCAAGCACTGTTCTAAGCGCTGGGGAGGTCACAAGGTGATCAGGTTATCCCAAGGGGAGCTCACAGTCTTAATCCCCATTTTATAGATGAGGTAACCGAGGCCCAGAGAATTGAAGTGACTTGCCCAAAGTCACATAGCTGACAATTGGTGGAGCCGGGATTTGAACCCGTGACCTCTGACTCCAAAGCCCGGGCTCTTTCCACTGAGCCACGCTGCTTCAAGACTAAGCACTTGAGAAAGGAAAACAGAGCTGATAGGCACAGAGAGGCTGGGGAGTCAGATGGACCTGAGTTCTAATCCAGCCTCTGCCACTTGTCCGCTCTGTGACCTTGGGCTAGTCACTTCACTTCTCTGGGCCTTAGGTACCTTCATCTGTAAAATGGGGATTGAGAATGTGAGCCCCATGGGGGACAGGGACTGTGTCCAACCTGAGAAGCTTGTATCTACCCCAGTGCTTACTAAGGTACCTGGCACATAGTAAGTGCCTAACAAATACCATAAAATAAAATAAAAACACACATTTCCTGCCCCAGACAGACTTTCGGTCTAGTCCTCTACGCTGCCAATTGTAGGCCCTCTTGCTCTTTACAAATTGGTCAGTTAGTCGTATTTATTGAGCGCTTACTATGTGCAGAGCACTGTACTAAGCACTTGGAAGAGTACAACAGAACAGCAGAACAGACACATTTCCTGCCCACAACGAGCTTAGAGGGGGAGATCTCCTGTTCAGGGAGAGACTTCTCCCTGATCAAATACCGTAAACAAATACCATTTTACAGGGGAGGAAACCGAGGCCCAGAGAACAGAAATGACTTGCCCAGGGTCACACAGCAGGTAATTGGCAGAGCCGGGATTAGAACCTATGACTTTCTGACTCCTAGCCAATGTTTATTCCATTAGGCCACATCATCTCCATCTCAGTAGGCCACACTGCCTCTCATTAGGCCACTCTGTCACTCATTTGGCCGCTCCGCCGCTCACAGTTCATCATTCATTCAGTCATTGCGTTGTATGTGTTGGGCATTTATTGTGTGCAAAGCACTGTACTGAGCACTTAGCATTGTAGGCCACTCAGCCCCTCGCTAGGCCATTCTGCCCCTCACAAAGCCACTCTGCCTCTCACTAGGCCACTCTTCCTCTCAAAAGGCCACTTTGACTCTCACTGGGCCACTCTGTCCCTCAGTAGGCCACTCTGCCTCTCACCATTCATCATTCATTCAGTCAGTCGTATTTGCAGCGGGGCTCACTGGAAAGAGCCCGGACTTTGGAGTCAGAGGTCAGGGGTTCAAATCCCGGCTCCGCCAATTGTCAGCTGTGTGACTTTGGGCAAGTCACTTCTCTGGGCCTCAGTTCCCTCATCGGTAAAATGGGGATGAAGACTGTGAGCCCCAAGTGGGACAACCTGATCACCTTGTATCCTCCCCAGCGCTTAGAACAGTGCTTTGCACATAGTAAGTGCTTAACAAATGCCATCATTATTATTATTATTATTTGTTGAGCACTAATTGTGTGCAAAGCACTCTACTAAGCACTTAACACCGTAGACCATTCGGCCCCTCACTAGGCCACGGTCTCTCTCTAGGCTGTGCCTCTCACTAGGCCATTCTGCCCCTCACAAGGCCATTCTGCCCTTCACAAGGCCACTCTTCCTCTCAAAAGGCCACTTTGACTCTCACTGGGCCACCCTGTCTCTCACTAGGCCAGCCTGCCCCTCACTAGCCCACTCTGTCCCTCGGTAGGCCACTCTGCCTCTCACCATTCATCGTTCATTCAGTCAGTCGTATTTGTTGAGCGCTTATTGGGTGTAAAGCACTCTTTACACACAAGAGAAGCAGCGTGGCTCGGTCGGGCTCTGGAGTCAGAGGTCGTGGGTTCAAATCCCAGCTCTGCCAATTGTCAGCTGTGTGACTTTGGGCAAGTCACTTCACTTCTCCTTGCCTCAGTTCCCTCATCTGTAAAATGGGGGTGAAGACTGTGAGCCCCCTGTGGGACAACCTGATCACCTTGTAACCTCCCCAGCGCTTAGAACAGTGCTTTGCACATAGTAAGCACTTAATAAATATTATCATTATTATTACTAAGCACTTAGCACTGGAAGTGCCTCGTCCCCTCACTAGGCCATGTTCTCTCTCTAGGCCACTCTGCCTCTCACAAGGCCGTTCTGCCCCTCACAAAACTATTCTGCCCCTAGGCAGGCCACTCTTCCTCTCAAGAGACCACTTTGCCTCTCACTGGGCCACGCTGCCTCTCAACTAGGCCATTCTGTATATGTGTATATATGTTTGTACATATTTATTACCCTATTTATTTATTTATTTTACTTGTACCTATCTATTCTATTTATTTTATTTTGTTTGTTTGGTTTTGTTCTCTGTCTCCCCCTTCTTGACTGTGAGCCCACTGTTGGGTAGGGCCTGTCTCTATATGTTGCCAGCTTGTACTTCCCAAGTGCTTAGTACAGTGCTCTGCACACAGTAAGCGCTCAATAAATACGATTGATTGATTTATTCTGCTTCTCACTGGGCCACTCTGTCTCTCAGTAGGCCACTCTGCCTCTTACTAGCCCATTCTTTCTCTTACTAGGCCACTCTGCCTCTCAACGGGCAACTCTACCTCTACCTATGCCACTCTGCCTCTAACTCTGCCACTTTACCTCCCACTAGGCCACTCCGTCTCTCAGTAGACCACACTGCCTCTCAGTAGACCACGCTGCCCCTCGCTCGGGCCAAACTGCCTCTCGTCAGGCCACTTTGACTCTCAGCTCACTGCCCTCCTGCATTGTTTGAGATGCTCTGTCTATAAAATACATGTTCTGTCCCGCCTGAGTGGGTACACCCTATTGCCAAGCCTCAGTGCTGGCAGACTGATTGCATTCCCTGGCTTCATTGTTAATGTGTAGAACATTGGGTCAAACCACCGGGCAGGAACTGTTTCCACTCTGGTTTCCATGGTTCCCGGAATCGAAAATATCCTGGGAGGGTTTCAGTGGGAGCTGCGCCTCTTCTGCGCCTGCTTTCCGATTTTTGGGTCCTGCCCGGAATCCAAGGGCTTGAGTCCCACCCAGGCCTTCTGGGATCAGGAGACCATAATCCTTTTGAAGTGTTTGAAATGCCACCTGGCTCCGAGGCAGGGGAATAGATGGGTTGACCTCTAACCCGAGGGCTTGAGTCTCTCCTAAGCCCATCTGGGATCAGAAGACCAGAAGCCTTTTGAATCATTTGAAATAATAATAGTAATAATAATCATGGTATTTGTTAAGGGCTTACTATGTGCCAAGCACTGTTCTAAGAGCTGGGGTAGATACAAGGTAATCAGGTTGTCCCACGTGGGACTCACAGTCTTCATCCCTATTTTTCAGATGAGGTAACTGAGGCAGAGAGAAGTTAAGTGGCTTGCCTAAGGATACACAGCAGACAAGTGGCAGAGGTGGGATTAGAACCCATGACCTCTGACTCCCACTCACTCATTCATTCATTCAATCGTATTTATTGAGCACTTACTGTGTGCAGAGCACTGTACTAAGCGCTTGGGAAGTACAAGTTAGCAACATATAGATACGGTCCCTACCCAACAGCGGGCTCACAGTCTAGAGTCTAGAACTCCCAAACCCATGTTTTTGCCACTAAGCCACGCTGCTTCTCTAATGCCATTTGGCCTGAGACAGGGGGATGTTGTGTGCAGGGCACTGTACTAAATGCTTGGGAGAGTACATTACAGCACTAAACAGACACATTCCCTGACTCTGTCCTGGAACGTACTCCCTCCTCAAATCCGACAGACTTTCCCCCGCTTCAGATCTTACTGAAAGCCCATCTTCTCCAAGAGGCCTTCCCTGACTAAGCCCTCCTTTCCTCATCACCTTGACTTCTTGTACTTCCCAAGCGCTTAGTACAGTGCTCTGCACACAATAAGTGCTCAATAAATATGATTGCATAAATGAATGACTTGCTCCCTCTCTTTATCCCCCCTCCCAGCTCCACAGCACTTATGTCCATAAATGTCATTTATTTCTTTCCATAAATGTCTGCTTCCCCCTCTAGACTGTCAGTTCATTGTGGGAAAGGAATGTGTCCGTTTATTGTTCTGTTGTACTTTCCCAAGTGCTGTGGCTAGTGGAAAAGAGCCCGGGTTTTGGAGTCAGAGGTCATGGGTTCAAATCCCAGCTCCGCCAATTGTCAGCTGTGTGACTTTGGGCAACTTCTCTGTGCCTCAGTTCCCTCATCTGTAAAATGGGGATTAAGACTGTGAGCCCCCCATGGGACAACCTGATCACCTTGTAGCCTCCCCAGCGCTTAGAACAGTGCTTTGCACATAGTAAGCGCTTAATAAATGCCATCATTATTATTATTACAGTGCTCTGCACACAGTAAGTGCTCAATAAATATGATTGATTGACTGACCTAGAGCGGCGGGGGAGAGCAATTGAAGGGGACTCTTACAGACTCCTCTCTGGGGTCGGCCCAGGTGTTTTTAGGTAAAGGAATAAACACACGTCATTTAAGAGCTTTCAGCGGCAGTGTTTATGTCCTGCTCCCCCCATTCAGGAAGATGAAGTGTCCTCCGGCCTGAAGAACCGCTCGCTTTCCCGGGCTGACGAGCCCCGCTTTCAGTCAGCCAAGTGGCATAAATATGAAGGAAATATGAGGCTTCGGGGATTGACAGGAAAATAGGCCCGAGCTCCGTCCTGTTGAGAACCTCCAGAGAGACAGGGAATTTGGGGGCATTTGAGTCCTGGAAACGGCTCAGCGGCTTCAGACTGACTCGATTCTCTGTCCAACCTCCCGTCCCATCCATCTGACGGGAGGAAGAGGACGGGAACATTTCTAAATTCCCCCAGCCTGGCGGAGGTAGGATGGGCTCGCGGCTAAAGTCATCATATTTATTGAGCGCTTATTGTGTGCAGAGCACTGCCCATCATGAGCTTACGGTCTGTGAGAAGCAGCAAGGCTTAACGGCAAGAGCCAGGGCTTGGAAGTCAAAGGGCGTGGGTTCTAATCCCGCCTCCACCGCTTGTCTGCTATGTGACTTTGGGCAAGCCACTTAACTTCTCTGGGCCTTAGTTATCTCATCTGTAAAATGGGGATAAAGACTGTGAACCCCATGTGGGACAACCTGATTATCTTGAATCTACCCCAGCGCATAGAATAGTGCTTGGCACATATCATTATTATTTTTAGAGGGGCAGACAGACTTTTATATAAAAAAATAAATTATGGATATGGACGTAAGTGCTGTGGGGCTGGGGAGGGGGTAGTGAATAAAGGGAGCAAATGGGGGGACACAGAATGGAGGGGGAGATGAGGAAAAGTGGGGTTTAGGTCTAGGAAGGCCCTTGGAGGAGACGGGCCTTCAATAAGGCTTTGAACCCCGGGAGAGGAATCGTCTGTCTGATATGAGGAGGAAGGGCATTCCAAGCATCAGCGGGATAGATTAAGGAAGTACTGGAGAAGTAGCGTGACTCAGTGGAAAGAGCACGGGCTTTGGAGTCAGAGGCCATGGGTTCAAATCCCTGCTCCATCAATTGTCAGCTATGTGACTTTGAGCAAGTCAATTCACTTCTCTGTGCCTTAGTTCCCTCATCTGTAAAAATGGGGATTAAGACTGTGAGCTCCCCATGGGACAACCTGATCGCCTTGTAACCTCCCCAGTGCTTAGAACAGTGCTTTGCACATAGTAACTGCTTAATCAATGCCATTATTATTATTATTTTTATTATTATTTCCCCAGAGAACAGTGTTTGGCACCTAGTAAGATGCACCAAGTACCATAATTATTTATTGGGTAGTTACAGTGTGCAGAGCACTGTACCCAAACCCAAATATATCCCTCCCCAGACCCAAGACTTATCCCCTCTTTCCCTTCACCTCTCTCCTGACCCCCAGATCATCAATAAAAATAATTCAGTCATTCATTCAATCGTATTTATTGAGCGCTTACTGTGTGCAGAGCACTGTACTAAGCGTTTGGGAAGTGCAAGTTGGCAACATATGGAGACGATCCTTACCCAACAGCAGGATCACAGTCTAGACAGGGGAGACAGACAACAAAACAAAACATATTAACAAAATAAAATAAATAGAATTAATATGTACAAATAAAATACAGTAATAAATATGTACATACATATATACAGGTGCTGTGGGGAGGGGAAGGAGGTAAGGCAGGGGGCTGGGGAAGGGGAAGGGGGGGAGAGGAAGGAGGGGCTCAGTGTGGGAAGGCCTCCTGGAGGAGGTGAGCTCTCAGTAGGGCCTTGAAGGGAGGAAGAGAGCTAGCTTGGCGGATGTGCGGAGGGAGGGCATTCCAGGCTAGGGGAAGGACGTGGGCCGGGGGTTGACGGCGGGATGGGCAAAAACAAGGTACAGTGAGGTGGTTAGCAGTGGCAGAGGAGCGAAGGGTGCGGGCTGGGCTGGAGAAGGAAAGAAGGGAGGTGAGGTAGGAGGGGGCGAAGGGATGGACAGCCTTGAAGCCAAGAGTGAGGAGTTTTTTCCTGATGCACAGGTTGATTCGTAGCCACTGGAGATTTTTGAGGAGGGGCGTAACATGCCCAGAGCATTTCTGCACAAAGATGATCCGGGCAGCAGCGTGAAGTATAGACTGAAGTGGGGAGAGACAGGAGGATGGGAGATCAAAGAGGAGGCTGATGCAGTAATCCAGTCAGGATAGGATGAGAATATATATATATATATATACACACACACACATATATATATATACACACACACACATATATATATACACACACACACACACACACATATATATATATATACGTGTGTGTGTATATATATATGTATATATCTATACATATACACACACATATATGTGTGTGTATATGTATAGATATTTATATGTATATGTATATATTGATTTATATTGATGCTACTGATACCTGTTTACTTGTTTTGATGTCTGTCTTCCCCCTTCTAGACTGTGAGCCCACTGTGGGCAGGGATTGTCTCTATTGTTGATTTGTACTTTCCGAGCGCTCAGTACAGTGTTCTGCGCACAGTAAGTGTTCAATGAAACACGATTGAATGAATGAATGAACCCAGGTCCTTCTGACTCCCAAGCCCGTGCTCTGTCCACTAAGCCAAGCTGCTTCTCCAGAAGGAGCCACCGCGCTTTTCCCTGCAGCAAATTTACTCCGAGATTTACTGCAGCAAATTTACTTGATCCGACTCAGGTGAAATCCAAACCGAAAGGGATTAGAAAGGAGGGGCAGAGGCCCGCTGCCTGATGTTGTTTGGGCCCACGGGTTGCGTGAGGGTGTTCGTTAGGAATTTCATCTCTGGCTCTCGACAAGTGAGATTGTTTTAATGGTATTTATTGAGAGCTAAGCGCTGGGGAAAGGACAAGTTAATCAAATCGGGCACTGTACCTGTCCCCTGTGGGGCTTGTAATCTAAGTAGAGGAAGATAAATTCTTGTCACAATAAGAATGGATTGATAACAGCGAAGTTACAAATTCCCCAGGACAAGATAGCATTGCACCAATTTATAACTGCCTGACTTCCCCATTAGACCCTAAACATGGTAGTACTGTGGCCTAGCGGATAATCTCGACTCTACCGCTTGTCTGCTGTGCGACCTTGGGTATGTCACTTCACTTCTCTGGGCCTCCATTTTCTCACCTGTAAATTGGGGGCTCAATATCAGTTCTCCCTCCTACTTAGACTGTAAGCTTCATATCGGAGGGACAGGAACTGTGTCCAACCTGATTATCTTGTATCCACCCCAGTGCTTAACACAGTGCTCAGTGCGTGGTAAGTCCATACCAAATATAGACTGTGAGCTCGTCCTTTAGACTGTAAGTTTGTCATGGGCAGAAATGTGTCTGTTGTTGTATTGAACTCTCCCAAGCGCTTAGTACAGTACTCTGTATTAATAAATTTTAATTTTATTGTTGATAAAAACATTGAGGAAGAGGAGGAAGAGGTCTGGACATGAGTGCAAGTAGTAATAGTACTGGTAGTAGTTGTAATAGCACTAGTAATAGCATTAGTAGTTTTAGTAGTAATAATAATGGCATTTATTAATTATACCATAATTTATTTATTATGAATGAATATTCATTCAGTCATATTTATTGAGCACTTACTATGTGCAGAGCACTTTACTAAACGCTTGGGAAGTACAAGTCGGCAACATATAGAGACGATCCCTACCCAACAACGGGCTCACAGTCTAGAAGGGGGAGACAGACAACAAAACATATTAACCAAATAAAATAAATAGAATAGTAAATATGTACAAGTAAAATAAATAGAGTAATAAATCTGTACAAACATATATACAGGTGCTGTGGGGAGGGGAAGGAAGTAGGGTGGGGGGGATGGGGAGAGGGAGAGGAAGGAGGGGGCTCAGTCTGGGAAGGCCTCCTGGAGGAGGTGAGCTCTCAGTAGGGATTTGAAGGGAGGAAGAGAGCGAGCTTGGCGATAGAGCCCGTCTTCTAGACTGTGAGCCCGTTGTTGGGTAGGGACCGTCACTATATGTTGCCCACTTGTACTTCCCAAACGCTTAGTACAGTGTTCTGCACACAGTAAGCACTCAATAAATACGATTGAATGAATGAATGAATAATATTACCAACAATAATGATGAGAACACTCTTCAAAGGCAGGGGTGGCAGTTTATACCTCATATATATGGTCCTTAAGTCCCCAGTACAGTGCTCTGCAACAATAGGCAATCAGTCAATTTTATTGTTGATAAAAACATTGAGGAAGAGGAGGAAGAGGTCTGGACATGAGTGCAAGTAGTAATAGTACTGGTAGTAGTTGTAATAGCACTAGTAATAGCATTGGTAGTTTTAGTAATAATAATAATGACATTTATTAAGCACTTACTATGTGCAAAGCACTGTTCTAAGTGCTGGGGAGGTTACAAGGTAATCAGGTTGTCCCCCGGGGGGCTCACAGTCTCAATCCCCATTTTCCAGATGAGGTAACTGAGGCACAGAGAAGTTAAGTGACTTGCCCAAAGTCACATAGCTGACAATTGGCGGAGCAGGGATTTGAACCCATGACCTCTGACTCCAAAACCCGGGCTCTTTCCCCTGAGCCACTCTGCTTCTCCAATAGTACTTCTTCTACTCTCTAATAGGAGTAGTAGAAGTCCTATTCATTCTTTCATTCATTCAGTCGTATTTATTGAGCACTTACTGTGTGCAGACCACTGTACTAAGCGCTTGGAAAGTCCAATTCGGCAACAAAGTGAGACATTCCCTGCCCACAACGGGCTCACAGACTAGAAGTGGTAGTAGAACTAGTAGAAGCAGCAGTGTGGCTCAGTGGAAAGAGCCCGGGCTTTGGAGTCAGAGGTCGTGGGTTCGAATCCCAACTCTGCCACACGTCTGCTGTGTGACCTTGGGCAAGTCACTTAACTTCTCTGAGCCTCAGTTACCTCATCTGTAAAATGGGGATGAAGACTGTGAGCCCCACATGGGACAACCTTATTACCTTGTTTCCCCTCCCCAGCGCTTAGAACAGTGCTTTGCACATAGTAAGCGCTTAACAAATGCCATCATTATTAGTAGAAGCAGTAACAGAAGTCACAGTAATATTAATTATTATTATTATTATCAGTAGTAGTCCAGTGCTCTGCACACAGTAAGCACTCAATAAATACAATTGAATGAATGAATGAATAGTGATGGTAGCAGTAATAGTAGCAGAAGTACTAAAGGTATTCATTGAGCGCCCACTGACGTTTCTGGCTTCTGCGTCTGGGAAGAAGCAGCGTGGCTCAGTGGAAAGAGCCCCAGCTTGGGAGTCAGAGGGCATGGGTTCAAATCCTGGCTCCACCACTTGTCAGCTGTGTGACTTTGGGCAAGTCACTTATATACTCTGTGCCTCAGTTACCTCCTCTGTAAAATGGGGATTAAAAGTGTGAGCCCCACGTGGGACAACCTGATGACCTTGTATCTACCCCAGAATCAAATCGGGCACTGTACCTGTCCCCTGCGGGGCTTGTAATCGGAGCAGAGGAAGATAAATTCCTGTCACAATAAGAATGGATTGATAACAGCAAAGACAAGATAGCATTGCACCAATTTATAACTGCCTGACTTCCCCATTAGACTCTAAGCATGGTAGTAATAATAATAATAATAATAATAGTATTAAGTGCTTACTATGTGCAAAGCACTGCTCTAAGTGCTGGGGAGGTTAACAAGGTGATCAGTTGTCCCACGGGGTACTGTGGCCTAGCGGATGGAGGCCAGGCCTGGGAGTAAGTGATCTGAATTCTAATCTATTCTATTCGAACATAGTAAGCGCCTAACAAATACCATTATTATTATTATTATTATTATGTCAGAGACAGGGATGGTGACATACACACACACAAACACAGTCTCTCAAACGGTCACACACCCCATAAAGGGAACTAAGTTGTGATGAGCATCGCTGTGACCCTGGCACCCCGAAAGCATTCCGGTATCTTATTTGTGCACCTGTCTTGACACATGACATGAAGCAAGGCATGCAGATATGTGAGCAGAATGTGTGACAGCAGGAAACCCCCTGCAGCTGTTGTGGGGAGAGAGAGAGAGAGACACGAAGTGGGATTGTGTATGTGGGGGTTGAGGCCGGGCGGGAGGAGAGGCGGGAGGTGTAAGGAAGACAATAATAATAATAATGGCATTTATTAAGCATTTACTATGTGCAAAGCACTGTTCTAAGCACTGGGGAGTTAACAAGGTGATCAGGTTGTCCCATGTGGGGCCCACAGTCTTAATCCCCATTTTACAGATGAGGGAACTGAGGCTCAGAGAAGTGAAGTGACTTGCCCAAAGTCACACAGCCGGGATTTGAACCCATGACCTCTGACTCCAAAGCCCGGGCTCTTTCCACTGAGCCACGTGCTGGAAGATAGTTCTCTGAGAGAGTCCCACACGAGGCTCACACTCTGAAGCAGTACTGTGTAGGGGATAGAGAACCCGAGCCTGAGAGTCAAAAGGTCATGGGTTCTAATTCCGGCTCCGCCATTCGTCTGCTGCGTGACTTTGGGCAAGTCACTTCACTTCTCTGGGCCTCGGTGACCTCATCTGTAAAATGGGGATTGAGACCGTGAACTATCCACCCCAGCGCTTAGTACCATGCCTCGCATGTAGTAAGCACTTAACAAATACCGTAATTATTATTAGTCTTATTGTTATAATTAATGGGGAAGGAGGTTGAGGATTTTACAGGTGGGCGATGGAGCTGAGAACGGCAAAGATAAAACATTGCGAACCGCTCCGGTGTGGCTAGAGATCACCAGAATGTGGGCGGCTCCTTTAGAAGTTTAGTAGTTGCCTGCCAAGAGGCACAATCAGCGTGGCTCAGTGGAAGGAGCCCGGGCTTTGGAGTCAGAGGTCATGGGTTCAAATCCCAACTCTGACACTTGTCAGCTGTGTGACTTTGGGCAAGTCACTTCATTTCTCTGGGCCTCAGTTACCTCATCCGCAAAATGGGGATGAAGACCGTGAGCCCCCCGTGCGACAACCTGATCACCTTGTAACCTCCCCAGAGCTTAGAACAGTGCTTTGCACATAGTAAGCGCTTAATAGAAAAGGCCATCATCATCATTCATTCAATCATATTGATTGAGCATTTACTGTGTGCAGAGCACTGTACTAAGCGCTTGGGAGAGGACAATACGATAATCTCTATATGTTGCCAACTTGTACTTCCGAAGCGCTTATACAGTGCTCTGCACACAGTAAGTGCTCAATAAATACGATTGAATGAATGAATGAACAATGAAGAGACGCATTCCCTGCTCACAATAAGCTAATCGAATCCAAGTTCTGCCTTCCAGTCGCATTCTGTGCCTCAGTTTCCTCAACAACTGTAAAATGGGAATTCAATCCCTGTTCTCCCTCCTGTTTAGACTGTGAGCCCCACGTGGGACAGGGATCATGTCTGACCGGATTAACATATCCACCCTACAGGCCCCAAGACATATTCTCTTGCTTGCCTCCTCTTTCAGACAATGACTCTCCCTCCATTCAAAGCCTTATTTAAGGCCCATCTCCTCCGAGAGGCCTTCCCAGACTAAGCCCTCCTCTCCTCCCTCTCCCTTCTACGTCACCCTAAACTTGCTTTCTTCATAATAATAATAATACTTGGCATTTGTTAAGCGCTTACTATGTGCAAAGCACTGTTCTAAGCGCTGGGGAGGATACAGGGTGATCAGGGTGTCCCACGTGGGGCTCACAGCCTTAATCCCCATTTTACAGAAGAGGGAACTGAGGCCCAGAGAAGTTAAGTGACTTGCCCAAGATCACACAGCAGACGTGTGGCGGAGTCGGGATTCGAACCCATGACCTCTGACTCCAAAGCCCGGGCTCTTTCCACAGAGCCACGCTGCTTCATCCCCCCTCCAAGCACTTATGTCCACATCCGTAATTTATTTATTTCTATTAACATCTGTCTCCCCCGCTAGACTCTAAGCTCGTTGTGGGCAGGGAATGTGTCTGTTATATTTTTATAGTGTTCTCTCCCAACTTAGAACAGTGCTTTGCACATAGTAAGTGCTTAGTAAATGCCATTATTATTATTAAGTGGTGGAGCCAGGATTAGAACCCAGATCCTTCTGACTCCCGGGCCTATGAGCTAGTAGGCGCTTAACAAATATTATTATTATTATTATTATTACTTATATTATTACTGGAGAAGCAGCATGGCTCAGTGGAAAGAGCCCGGGCTTTGGAGTCAGAGGTCATGGGTTCAAACCCCAGCTCCGCCAATTGTCAGCTGTGTGACTTTAGGCAAGTCACTTAACTTCTCTGTGCCTCAGTTACCTCATCTGTAAAATGGGGATTTAGACTGTGAGCCCCCCTGTGGAACAACCTGATGACCTTGTAACCTCCTCAGCACTTAGAACAGTGCTTTGCACATAGTAAGTGCTTAATAAATGCCATCATTATTATTACTAGGCCAAGCCACTTCCTCAGTGATGGTCTCTCACTCCCTTCCCTCTCGCACCTCAGCGCGAGCCGTCCATTCACAGGCTGAAATTTGGGGGATACAGGCCGGAAAACCTTTTCAATCAATCAGTCAATCAATCATATTTATTGAGCGCTTACTGTGTGCAGAGCACTGTACTAAGCGCTTGGGAAGTACAAGTTGGCAACATGTAGAGACAGTTCTAGACTCGATTCCTCCAGCCAGCAATCATCACCCCACTCTGCCAGGAGTAGCTAACTCATGGTATGAATTCCCCACGAGTACTTTGGGGGTGGCTAAAACTTGGTTAATTTCTTTCGGATGGAATTATCCAATTCCATCCGACTGCTCCTGGGGGCGAAGAGTCAATATCCAAGTCCACCGCGTCATTTGATTTTATTCTTTTCCGCGTCGTTCTGAAGAATCCACGTCATTCCACCCGGGAGGCGGAGGGGAGAGATGCGTCTCAGGAGAAACGATTCAGCTGATGCCGTCGATACTTTGCGTATTTCGAGGACCGTTTTGTCTCTGTCACTTTCCTGTCGCTCCTCCGTGAACCCGCTTCTCCATAACTCTTCATTCCCCCGTCACGCTCGGCCGGGCCCCGGTTTTCTCCCTCCGCTCGTTTTTCTGGCGTTTTCCGTTGATATAAAGTGAACACGGCGTTTTTTGATTATGAAGCTGAGATCCTCTGGTTTAATATCCGAGCCGGTGGATGCACAAACAACTCGGATGAGGTCTGGGGGGTCGGGAGGTGGTCTGGAGTCAAAATTTGATACGTTGTGCAGATCGTCACTTCAGGTGGGATGGATTTGCCAAAAGGGGAATGGGAAAAGTGTCACTGGTCGGGTTTGGAGGTTTGAAAGTGAGGAAAATGAGGGAAGATGGCGAGGGGCCTGTGGAATCAATCAGTCAGTGCTATTTATTGAGCATTTACTGTGTGTAGAACACTGTACTGAGAGCTTGGGAGAGTACATTACAACAGAGTTGGTTTAGATACCTTCCTCAGAATCAGAAAAATGGAATTATCATTAATATTATTAGTAATAATAACAATAATGGTATGTGGCAAGCATCATGCTCAGCATTAGAAGCAATGCAATCAATCAATTAATCAATCAATCGTATTTATTGAGCGCTTAATGTGTGCAGAGCACTGTACTAAGGGCTTGGGAAGTACAAGTTAGCAACATATAGAGACAATCCCTACCCAACAGAGGGCTCACAGTCTAGAAGGGGGAGACAGAGAACAAAACCAAACATATTAACAAAATAAAATAAATAGAATAGATATGTACAAGTAAAATAAATAGAGTAATAAATATGTACAAACATATATACATATATACAGGTGCTGTGGGGAAGGGAAGGAGGTAAGACGGGGGGATGGAGACAAGCAGGATAGGTATAGTCAGAAATCGAAAAGCAGTGTGATCCAGAGGATAGAGCCTGGGCCTGGGAGAAGGATCTGGGTCTGCTAGATGACCTTGAACAAGTCATTTCACTTCCTCTCTGCCGCAGTTTCCTCATCTGTAAAATGAAGATTAAGACTGTGAGCCCTCCGTGGGACAGGGACTGTGTCCAACCTGATTAGGTTGTGTCTACCGTAGCGATTAGTACAGTGCCTGGCACATGGTAAGTGCTGAACAATTACCATTAAAAATCAGAAATAAATCAGAAATCCTTTGGGACAACGTGACTGTGCCTAAATTTGAGACAAAGAAAAGAGTACTGCCCTCACCCGGATCCCAGATCTAGAATCCCGAATTCTCTTCTAGTACCCTAGATGGTACAACATGAAGCATTTTTGGTTGATGAAAGCCACCCTCTAGCCTGTATTCATTAATTCATTCAATAGTGTTTATTAAGCATTTACTGTGTGCAGAGCACTGTAATAATAATAACAATAATAATAATGTTGGTATTTGTTAAGCGCTTACTATGTGCCAAGCACTGTTCTAAGCATGGGGGTACCTACAAGGTAATCAGGTTGTCCCACGTCCGGCTCACAGTCTTCATCCCCATTTTACAGATGAGGGAACTGAAGCACAGAGAAGTGAGGTGACTTGCCCAAGGTCACACAGCTGACAAACGGCGGAGCCAGGATTACAACCCACTGTACAAAGCTCTTGGGAGAGTACAATGCAACAATAAACAGTGACATTCCCTGCCCCAAACGAGCTCACAGTCTAGAAGTGGGGAGATAGATATCAATACAAATAAACAGAATTACACATATGTATATTTTTATATACGTATATGTATATATTTATGTATATTTATATATATATGAGAGGGAGAGGGGAAAGAGCAAAGAAAACAAGTCAGGGCAAAACAGAAGGTAGTGGGAGACAAGGAAAAGTGGGGTTTAGTCTGGGAAGGCCTCTTGGAGGAGATGGGTCTTCAGTTAGACTTTAATAATAATAATAATGATGATGGCATTAATTAAGCCTCCCTATGTGCAAAGCACTGTTCTAAGCGCTGGGGAGGTTACAAGGTGATCAGGTTGTCCCACTGGGGGCTCACAGTCTTAATCCCCATTTTACAGGTGAGGTAACTGAGGCACAGAGAAGTGAAGTTCTATTTATTTTATTTTGTTAATATGTTTTGTTCTCTGTCTCCCCCTTCTAGACTGTGAGCCCACTGTTGGGTAGGGGCCGTCTCTATATGTTGCCAATTTGTACTTCCCAAGTGCTTAGTACAGTTCTCTGCACACAGTAAGCACTCAATAAAAACGATTGAATGAATGAAGTGACTTGCCTAATGTCACCCAGCTGACAATTGGCAGGGCCAGGATTTGAACCTACGACCTCTGACTCTAAAGCCCGTGCTTTTTCCACTGAGCCATGCTGCTTTGAAGTGGGGAGAGGCATCATTTGTGGGATTTGAGGGCGTTCCGGGCCAGAGTTGGGACTTGAGCCAGGGGTCGACCGTGAAACAGGAGAGATGGAGGCCCAGGGAGAAGGTTAGCGGCACCAGAGGAGCGGAGAGTGCGGGCTGGGTTGAAGGAGAGAAGTGAAATGAGTTAGGAGGGAGCAAGGTGATGGACTCCTTTAAAGCCAATGGTGAGGAGTTTTTGTAATTCATTTATTTGCATTGATGTCTGTCCCCCCCCCCCCCCCACTCTAGACTATAAGCTCATTGTGGGCAGGGAATGTGTCTGTTCACTATTGTATCGTCTTCTCCCAAAAGCTTAGTAGAGTGTGCTGCATACAGTAAGCGAAACTATTTCTCTTCCCTGATTGAAACCCATGCCTATCACCCTCGCCAGTAGTTCCAGCCATTTAACTCCTTCCTCAGGCCCCCTGTCTCTCTCCTCCCCCATCCCTTGCCCCCAATGATCTGGCCATCTACTTCATTAAGAAAATTAACACCATCAAGTGTGAGCTCTCCAAAATCACCCTTCCCCCTCCTCCATTCCCACCTCCTCTCGGCCCCTTTTTCAATTTTCCATCCTTCCCAGCAGTTTTTCGAGAGACAATCTCTTGCCTCCTCTACATGTGCATCGGACCCCATCCCTTCCTTTGCACCTTAGAAAAACTCTCGCCCCTTCCCTCCTTCCCTCCTTAACTACCACCTTCAACAACTCACTCTCCAATGGCTTCTTCCCCACTGCCTTCAAACATGCCCACGTCTCCCCCATCCTAAAAAAAAACCCTCCCTTGACCCCACATCCCCGTCCATTGATCTCCCCATCTCCTTCCTACCCTTCCTCTCCAAACTCCTTTGAGCGAGTCATTCTACAATCACTGCCTCAATTTCCTCTCCTCCAACTCTCTCTTGGACCCCCTCCAATCTGGCTTCCATCCCCTTCCTTCTACTTAAACCACCCTCTCGAAGGTCGCCAGTGACCTCCTTCTTGACAAATCCAACTGCTCCTACTCTATCCTAATCCTCCTCCACCTCTCGGCTGCCTTTGACAGTGGACCATCCCCTTCTCCTCGATACTTCCCCGTCACTGTGGACGGCACAACCGTTTTGAAGTCTGTCTCCCCCCTCTAGACTGTAAGCCCATTGTGGGTGGGCATTATCTCTCTTTATTGCTGTATTGTACTTTCCAAGCACTTAGTTCAGTGCTCTGCACACAGTAAGAGCTCAATGAATATGACTGAATGAATAAATGAAGCACTCAATAAATACGATTGGGTGACTGAATGAATAAATCTAGAAAAGGGAGGGAAGGGTGGACAGGGTCCAGGGGCGAGAGATAGCTGAAATCTGCTAACTTGCTGAACGTGATCAATTTTACAGCTATGAAACTCGAAGCCAGCGTGGCGATTTTGCCAGACTTATTCCAGAGGTCAGGTATTTGCCCAGTTCTTGCCGATAATGAGCGGAGGTGGGTGTTCAGAAAAGAGATAAGTGCTCAGAGAGAATTAAAGGCAAAATCCACCCACGTCTGGCTCCTTAAAATTCCAGTGTCACTGTGATTTTAATTGGCAATATGTCCTGGCTCCCTCCCCCACTTCATCAATTGCTATTGGAGAGCAGTGGGGGAGGTGTCTCTATCTTAGCAGTCGCTAGCTTGGACTAGGAGCAGTGTGCTTAGTGAGTAGAAGGTGGGCCAGAGAGTCAGAAGGCCCTGGGTTCTAATTCCGGCTCCGCCACTTTCGTTCATGCATTCATTCAATTGTATTTATTGAGCGCTTACTGTGTGCAGAGCACTGTACTAGGCGCTTGGGAAGTACAAGTTGGCAACCTATAGAGACGGTCCCTACCCAACAACAGGCTTACAGTCTAGAAGGGGGAGACAGACAACAAAACAAAACAGATTAACAAAATAAAATAAACAGAACAAAACTGATTAACAAAATACAATAAATAGAATAGTAAATATGTACAAGTAAAATAAATAGAGTAATAAATCTGTACAAACATATAAACAGGTGCTGTGGGGAGGGGGAGGAGGTAGGGCAGGGGGTGGAGGGGGGAGAGGAAGGAGGCGGCTCAGTTTGGGATTGTCTGCTGTAGGACCTTGAGCAAGTCAGTTTTCTTCTCTGTCTCTCAGTGACCTCATCTGAAAAATGGGAATTAAGATGGGGCGTCCCATGTAGGACACGGACTGTGTCCAACCTGATTGTGTTGTAATGACTTCAGCGCTTAGTACGGAGTCTAAGTGCTGAACAAAGTACCGAGAGAAGCAGAAACATGCCTCACCCCGCCTCGTTGCAGGCAGGGAACGTGTCTGCCAACTCTGTAAAATTGTACTGTCTCAAGTGCTTTCCACTGAGCCACGCAGGGAAGCAGCGTGGCTCAGTGGAAAGAGCTGGGCTTGGGAGTCAGAGGTCATGGGTTCAAATCCCAGCTCCGCCACTTGTCAGCTGTGTGACTTTGTGCACATCACTTCACTTCTCTGCCTCAGTTCCCTCATCTGTGAAATGGGGATGAAGACTGAGCCCCCTGTGGGACAACCTAATTACCTTGTATCCTCCCCAGCGCTTAGAACAGTGCTTTGTACATAGTAAGCACTTAACAAATGCCATTTTTATTATTATTATTAAGCGCTTAGTACAGTGCTCTGCATGCAGTAAGCGCTCAATAAATACGGTTGATTGATTGCTGGTTGTCAGGGCTGGGACTGCAGCATTGCAGATTCAGTGGGAAACCAACCCTCTCTTTATTTTCAACATCATCTGGGCTTTTCCAGGGAATGTGTATGCTGGTTCTGCTGTATTGTTCTCCCTCAAGCGCTTAGTACAGTGCTCTTTACATAATAAGTTCTCAATAAATACCATCGATCGATTGATCGATTCTCTGGTGTGCTTCTGAGCTTCTGGGGCTCCAGACTGTAGCTCTCATCTTTGACGTAAAGTGGAAAGAGCACCTTCCTGGGAGTCAGAGGACCTGGGTTCTAATCCAGACTCTGCCACATGTTGGCTGTGTGTCCTTGGGCAACTTAGTGGATAGAGCACAGGCCTGGGAGAAGCAGCGTGGCTCAGTGGAAACAGCTCGGGCTTTGGAATCAGAGATCATGGGTTCAAATTCTGGCTCCGCCAATTGTCAGCTGTGTGACGTTGGGCAAGTCACTTCACTTCTCTGGGCCTCAGTTACCTCATCTGTAAAATGGGGATGAAGACTGTGAGTCCCCTGTGGGACAACCTGATCACCTTATAATCACCCCAGCACTTAGAACAGTGCTTGCACATAGTAAACACCTAATAAATGCCATCATTATTATTATTATTATCATGGGTTCTAATCCCGGCTCTGCCACTTGTCTGCTGTATGACCTTGGACAAGTCACTTCACTTCTCTGGGTCTCATTTCCCTCATCTGTAAAATGGGGATTGAGACGATGAGTCCCACTTGGGTTAGGGACTGTGTCCAGCCTGATTTGCTTGTATCCACCCCAGTGCTTAGTGCAGTACCTGGCACATAGTAAGTGCTTAATAAATACCATAACTATTATTATTATTATTTTTAAGTCACTTCTCTTCTCTGGGCCTCAGTTCTCTCATCCATAAAATGTGGATCCCGCATTCCAAGGAGGACAGGGACTGTGTCCACTCTGATTACGTTGTATCCACCCCAGCGCTTAGAACGGTGCGTGGCACATAGTAAGCGCTTAACAAATGCCATAATCACCTGTCGCCTTCTTGTTTTTCAGCCTATGTAAGGGAAGGACGCTCTTCTCCGTGGTGAGGGACGCGAAAATCGTCCTGGACGTCAACAAGACGCGGCAGATCGCTCAGGAGATTGTCAAGGTACATCAGGATATCCTCCTCCTTCCTGCCCCTTGCCCGCTTCCAAATAATCCCTCACCCCAGAACTTCATACTAGCCCAAGGACATAAGTCCAGGCAGGGATGAAATACATTCAGTTGGACCTAAAGGAAATGAGGCTGTGAAGACAAAGAAACCTACTTTAAATACAGACCCTCTCCTCACCTCCGACCATTCATTCATTCAATGTCGTATTTATTGAGCGCTTACCGTGTGTAAAACACTGTCCTAAGCACTTGGGAGAGTATGAAACAACAACAAATGGTGTAGCCCCACTGGTTAGATCTCCTGACGCCCATTGTTGCCAACTTGTACTTCCCAAGTGCTTAGCACAGTGCTCTGCACACTGTAAGCGCTCAATAGATAAGATTGAATGAATGTAAGAATGTCTTGAGTCACTATAGCGTTTGTATCATCACAAAGCTCGCTGTGGGCAGGGAATTCATTCAGTCATATTTATTGAGCGGTTACGGTGCGCAGAGCACTGCACTAAGCGCTTGGGAGATTGCAGTACAACAATACAGTGACACATTCACATTCCCTGCCCACAATGAGCTTACAGTCTAGAGGAGGAGACAGGCATTAATAGGAATAAATAAATTAACACATATATACACAAGTGCTGTGGGGCTGAGGAGTAGGGTGAATCAGGGAAGAAAATCAGGCTGATGCAGAAGGGAGAGGGAAAAAAGGAAATGAAGGCTTAGAGAAGCCCTCTTGAAAGAGATTCATTCATTCATTCAGTCATATTTATTGAGCGCTTACTGTGTGCAGATCACTGTACTAAGTGCTTGGGAAGTACAAGTTGGCAACATATAGAGACGGTCCCTACCCAACAGTGGGCTCACAGTCTAGAATGTGCCACTTAGTACAGAAAAAGTCAGAGGTCATGGGCTCAAATCCCGGCTCCACCAGTTGTCAGCTGTGTGACTTTGGCAAGTCATTTAACTTCTCTGTGCCTCGGTTCCCTCATCTGTAAAATGGGGATGAAGACTGTGAGCCCCCCGTGGGACAACCTGATCACCTTGTAACCTCCCCAGCACTTAGAACAGTGCTTTGCACATAGTAAGCACTTAATAAATGCCATCATTATTATTATTATTATTATTACAGTGCTCTGCACACAGTAAGCACTCAATAAATATGATTGAATGAATGAACGAATGCCTTCAGTAAGGCTTTGAAGGTTGGGAGAGTCATTGTCAGATTCATTCAGTCGTGTTTATTGAGCGCTTACTGTGTGCAGAGCACTGGACTAAGTGCTGTCGGGTAGAAAATTAGGGAGGGCATTCCAGGCCAGAGATGGGATGTGGGCGAGAGGTCGGCGGGGAGAGAGACGAGATGAAGGGACGGTGAGTAGGTTGGCATTAAACGAGTGAAGTGTGAGGGCTGGGTTAGAGTGAGGAAGGAGCTAGGGACTGTCTCTATATGTTGCCAACTTGTACTTCCCAAGCGCTTAGTACAGTGCTGTGCACACAGTAGGCACTCAATAAATGTGATTGATTGATTGATTGAAGGAGGGGGCGAGGGGATCGGCGACTTGAAAGCCGACGGCGAGGACCTCCGACGGGATGTCATCCGGATGCATCCTTACTTCCCATCCAAACGTACCACTTAAGGTCTCCACCCGGCCTCGAGCTCCTCTTTCGCCGTCATTCATCTGTCGGCAATTCGGTGATTTTCATTCATTCCCAGTGCTTTCCTAATGATCAAATATATTGTCTTTAGACGAGAGCACCTCTCCCTACCAAATGTTCCCTGCATTCGTTCATCGTTTACTTCGGCTCCATGTTATTCATATTAATGTCCTGCCTCCCCCTCTAGACAGTCAGCTCGGTGTGGGCGGGAGATGTGTCTGCTCATTCCGCGGCATTGCTCTCCCTCCGGCGCCTAGTCCAGTGCTCTGCACATAATAAGCGCTCTATAAATACGGTCGACTGAGCGATCGATGTTCGCCTCGGTAGGGACGAACACTTTTTCAACTAGTTCTCGGCCCATGTGCTTGGGAGGGAGGCACGGCAGTGGAATTGGGAATTTTCTGGAGTCGGAGGGGAGGCCTCAATAAATACAATGAATACAGTTGAATTGAATTGGGAAGCAGCGTGGCTCAGTGGGATGAGCACGTGCTGGGGAGTCAGAGGTCATGGGTTCAAATCCCTGCTCCGCCACTTGTCAGCTGTGTGACTTTGGGCAAGTCACTTCACTTCTCTGGGCCTCAGTGACCTCATCTGTAAAATGGGGATGAAGACTGTGAGCCCCTCGGGGGACAACCTGATCACCTTGTAACCTCCCCAGCGCTTAGAACAGTGATTTGCACATAGTAAGCCTTAATAAATGTCATTTAAAAAATTGAATGAATGAATGAAACGACCTGATCCCTCCACAGGTGTAGAAAGTGTCTCCGACCGAACCTGGCCTTCAGAAGATCAGGCTGTAAACTCCCTCATATTAATAATAATAATAATAATTTCGGTATTTGTTAAGCACTTACTATGTGCAAAGCACTGTTCTAAGAGCTGGGGAGGATACAAGGTGATCAGGTTGTTCCATATGGGGCTCACAATCCTAATCCCCATTTTACAGATGAGGTAACTGAGGCACAGAGAAGTTAAATGACTTGCCCAAGGTCACACAGCTGACAAGCGGTGGAGCTGGGATTTGAACCTATGACCTCTAACTCCCAAGCCTGGGCTCTTTCCACTGAGCCATGCCTCAGGACCATGAGCTTACTGTGGGCAGGGAATGTATCTGTTTATTGTTCTGTTGTAATAACAACAATAATATTTCTGGTATTTGTTAAGCACTTACTCTGTGTCAAGCACTGTTCTAAGCGCTGGGACAGATGCAGGCTAATCGGGTTGGACACAGTCCCTGTCCTGCATGGGGCAAATGAGCCCACTGCTGGGTAGGGACCGTCTCTATATGTTGCCAACTTGTACATCCCAAGCGCTTAGTACAGTGCTCTGCACACAGTAAGCGCTCAATAAATTTGATTGATTGATTGATATGTTTGTACGTCTTTATTACTCTTTTTTATTTGTACCTATTTATTCTATTTATTTTATCTTGTCAGTATGTTTTGTTTTGTTGTCCAACTTGTACTTCCCAAGTGCTTAGTACGGTGCTCTGCACACAGTAAGCGCTCAATAAATACAATTGATTGATTGATATGTTTGTACGTATTTATTACTCTATTTTATCTGTACATATCTATTCTATTTATTTTATCTTGTTAATATGTTTTGTTTTGTTGTCTGTCTCCCCCTCCTAGACTGCGAGCCTGCTGTTGGGTAGGGACCGCCTCTATATGTTGCTAACTTGTACTTCCCAAGCGCTTCGTACAGTACTCTGCACACAGTAAGCGTTCAATAAATACAATTGATTGATTGATATGTTTGTACGTATTTATTACTCTATTTTATCTGTACATATCTCTTCTATTTATTTTATCTTGTTAATATGTTTTGTTTTGTTGTCTGTCTCCCCTTCCTCGACTGTGAGCCCGCTGTTGGGTAGGGACCATCTCTATATGTTGCTAACTTGTACTTCCCAAGCGCTTAGTACAGTACTCTGCACAAAGTAAGCACTCAATAAATATGAATGAATAACTGGAGGGATCAATCAATCAATCCACCAATCAATCAATGGTATTTATGGAGCACTTATTGTGTTCAGAGCACTGGACTAAGCACTTGGGCGAGTAGAATGTAGTAAAGTTGGAAGACTTTTTCTCTGCCTACAAGGATTTTCCAGCACAGAGGGGGAGACAGACATGAATAGAATAAAGTTACAGAGGCAAATGCAAGGCAGTAAGTTTTGGCATTTCTTTTAATGGTATTTGTTAAGCGCTTACTATGTGCCGGGCACTGTTCTAAGCACCGGGGTAGATACAAGATATTCAGGTTGGACACAGTCCCCCATCTCCCACGGGGCTAGTGATCTTAATCCCCCATTTTACAGTCGAAGTCACCGAGGCACAGAGAAGCAGCGTGGCTCAGTGGAAACAGCACAGGCCTTGGAGTCAGAAGTCATGGGTTCAAATCCCGGCTCCGCCAATTGTCAGCTCTGTGACTTTGGGCAAATCACTTCACTTCTCTGTGCCTCCGTTACCTCATCTGTAAAATAGGGATTGAAACTGTGAGCCCCCCGTGGGACAAGCTGATCACCTTGTAACCTCCCCAGTGCTTAGACAGTGCTTTGCCCATAGTAAGCGCTTAATAAATGCTGTCATTAAATGCTATCATTAAGTGAAGTGGCTTGCCCGAGCTCACACAACAGACAGGCCGGGATTAGAACCCGCTAACCACTAGCCCACACCTCTACTCCTACTAGGAGGAGAAGCCACTTCTCTGTGGGAATTAAGTTTCTTTTCCACATCCTTCTGCATTTCGCCCAAGTCACTGAGATACCCGCAGCACCCTCATTGTCCAGAAAGAGAAAACAAGGGGTTTAACGATCCCTTTTCTCTCCCCCATTGTTCTTTCCAGACTAATCGTTTCAGTCGGGGACCGACTTGGGCGATAAGACGTTGTCACCAAGTGTCTCGGTCTCCCGGGAGCTCTGAATTATGACTCTCCCGTCTGGCTGTCCAACCCACGATGAAAGGGACGGAGAACAAAAAAGAGCCATCCGTTTCTTGAGAACGCGTGGCTGGAGAATGAATCAGTTTGTCCCATTAATCTCTTCTGATGAAGAGAGGGCTCTGGTCTCTCTTTGTTGCCAATTTGTACTTCCCAAGCGCCTAGTACAGTGCTCTGCACGTAGTAAGCGCTCAATAAATACGATTGATGATGATGATGATGATGGTAGAGCCTCCATCAAGGTGGTTTCCGGGTGGGGGATCGCGTGGATGGTGGGAGAGGTGGAAATTGCGGTGTTGGAGAGGCGCTTACTATGTTCTGAGCACTGGGCTGAGACGGATAGCGCTTAAAACAGTGCTTTGCACATAGTAAGGGCTCAATAAATACCATTATTATTATTATACGACATCCTCAGGTCAGACACAGCCCCCGGCCCGGGCGTGGTGGATGACAGTCTAAGTTGGAGGGAGAACAGATCAATCAATCAATCAATCGTATTTATTGAGCGCTTACAGTGTGCAGAGCACTATACTAAGCGCTTGGGAAGTCCAAGTTAGCAACATCTAGAGACGGTCCCTACCCAACAGTGGGCTCACAGTCTAGAAGTGGGGCGGGGAGAGAAGCAGCGTGGCCTAGTGACTAGAGCCTGGGCTGGGAGTCAGAAGGGCCTGGGTTCTAATCCTGCCTCCGCCACCGGTCTGCTGTTGGACCTGGGACGAGTCACTTCACTTCTCTGCGTCTCAGTGACTTCATCTGTAAAATGGGGATTAAGATTGTGAGCCCTATGTCCACTGTGTCCAACCTGTTTAGTTTCTACTTTGGTGCTTAGTACAGTGCCTGGCACATAGTAAGCATGTAACAAATACCACGATAAAAAAAAGTTGTCTACTGGCCATTTTACTGTTGAAGAAACTGAGACAAATACCAATTAAAAAAAAACTAGCCCATGGTGAGTGAGCTAATGAGGAGCATTTTACCAGTTATTCATTCATTCAATCATATTTATTAAGTGCTTACTGTGGTCAGAGCACTGTACTAAGCAGTGTGGCTCAATGGAAAGAGCTCGGGCTTGGGAGTCAGAGGTCATGGGTTCAAATCCTGCCTCTGCCAATTGTCCGCTGTGTGACTTTGGGCAAATCACTTCGCTTCTCTGTGCCTCTGTTCCCTCAATAGTAAAACGGTGATTAAATACCCATTATTCCTCCAACTTAGACTGTGAGCCCCATGAGGGACAGGGACTGTGTCCGACCTAATTCACTTGGACTTAACCCATTGCTTAGAACAGTGTTTGACACATAGTAAGCGCTTAACAGAGAAGCAGCCTGGCGTAGTGGATAGAGCACGGGCCTGGGAGTAATAATAATAATAATGATGGTATTTGTTAAGCGCTTACTATGTGCAAAGCACTGTTCTATGCGCTGGGGAGGTTACAAGGTGATCAGCTTGTCCCACAGGGGACTCACAGTTTTAATCCTCGTTTTACAGATGAGGTAACTGAGGCACAGAGAAGTTAAGTGACTTGCCCAAAGTCACACAGCTGACAGTTGGCGGAGCCGGGATTTGAAAGAAGGTCATGGGTTCTAATCCTGGCTCGACCACTTGTCTGCTGTGTGACCTAGGACAAGTCATTTCACTTCTCTGGCCCTCAGTTCCCTCATCTGTAAAAGGGGGATTGAGACTGTGAGCCCCATGGGGGACAGGGACTGTGTCCAACCCCAATTTGCTTGTATCTACCCCAGCACTTAGTAATAATAATGATAATGATGGTATTTGTTAAGCGCTTACTATGTGCAAAGCACTGTTCTAAGCACTGGGTAATAATAATAATGATGGCATTTGTTAAGTGCTTACTATGTGCAGAGCGCTGTTCTAAGCGCTGGGGGGGATGCAAGGTGATCAAGTTGCCCCATGTGGGGCTCACAATCTTAATCCCCATTTTACAGATGAGGTAACTGAGGCTCAGAGAAGTTAAGTGACTTGCCCAAGGTCACACAGCAGACATGTGGCAGAGCGGGGTTTTGAACCCATGACCTCTGACTCCAAAGCCCGGGCCCTTTCCCCTGAGCCACGCTGCTTCTCTGGGTACAGTGTACTTCTCAGGGTACAGTGCCTGGCACATAGTAAGTGCTTAATCAATCAATCAATCAATCAATCGTATTTATTGAGCACTTACTGTGTGCAGAGCACTGTACTAAGCGCTTGGGAAGTACAAGTTGGCAACATATAGAGACAGTCCCTACCCAACAGTGGGCTCACAGTCTAAAAGGGGGAGACAGAGAACAAAACCAAACATACTAACAAAATAAAATAAATAGAATAGATATGTACAAGTAAAATAAATAAATAGAGTAATAAATATGTACAAACATATCATCATCATCAATCGTATTTATTGAGCGCTTACTATGTGCAGAGCACTGTACTAAGCGCTTGGGAAGTACAAATTGGCAATATATAGAGACAGTCCCTACCCAACAGTGGGCTCACAGTCTAGACAGGGGAGACAGAGCTCAAAACAAAACAAATTAACAAAATAAAATAGAATAGATATGTACAAGTAAAATAAATAAATAAATGGAGTAATAAATATGTACAAACATATATACATATATACAGGTGCTGTGGGGAAGGGAAGGAGGTAAGACGAGGTAAGGTAAGATGAGGTAAGAGGTAAGATGAGGAGGAGGAGGTAAGATGAGGTAAGAGGTAAGGTAAGAGGCTTAACAAATACCATGATTATGATTATTATTAACAAATACCATTAAAAAAAAAAATAAAAGACCATTGCAACTTTCTATCCCCAAGACGCAAAACCCTAAACTCCTTCCGGGTCTCTTTGTGTTTTCTTCCCTCGCTTTTCTCCAGGGCATGGGATATCTGCACGCCAAGGGAATCCTCCACAAAGACCTCAAATCGAAAAATGTCTTCTATGACAACGGCAAGGTGGTGATCACGGACTTTGGGCTTTTCAGCATCTCGGGAGTGCTGCAGGCCGGCAGGTGAGAGGGGAGCCGCTTTCTGCGGCGGATTGAGGGGGGCCTCAGAGACTCGGAGAAGCAGCGTGCCTCAGTGGAAAGACCCTGGGCTTGGGAGTCAGAGGTCATGGGTTCAAATCCCGGCTCCGCTGTGTGACTTTGGGCTAGTCACTTCACTTCTCTGGGCCTCAGTGACCTCATCTGTAAAATGGGGATTGAGACTGTGAGCCCCACGTGGGGCAACCTGATCACCCTGTAACCTTCCCAGCACTTAGAACAGTGCTTTGCACATAGTAAGTGCTTAATAAATGCCATTATTATTATTATTATTATTATTATTATTATTATTATTATTAGGCCCTCTCTGGACAGCTGCGGCCCCCCAAGGACGAGAGGAGAGGCTGGATCTGGGAGAACAATAATAATAATAATGGTATTTGTTAAGTGCTTACTATGTGCCGAGCACCGTTCTAAGCACTGGGGTAGATACCAGGTCATCAGGTTGTCCCGCGTGTGGCTCACGGTCTTCATCCCCATTTTACAGATGAGGTCACTGAGGCACAGAGAAGTTCAGTGGCGTGCCCAAGGTCACACAGCAATCAATCAATCAATCAATCGTATTTATTGAGCGCTTACTGTGTGGGCTTGGTCATGGGTTCAAATCTCAGCTCAGCCGCTTGTCTGCTTGTCTTCTAGACTGGGAGCCCACTGTTGGGTAGGGACCGTCTCTATATGTTGCCAACTTGTACTTCCCAAGTGACTTCACTTCTCTGGGCCTCAGTTCCCTCATCTGGAAAATGGGGATGAAGACTGTGAGCCCCCTGTGGGACAACCTGAGCACCTTGTAACTTCCCTAGAGCTTAGAACAGTGCTTTGCACATTGTAAGCGCTTAATAAATGCCATCATTATTATTACAGTGCTTGGCACATTGTAAGCGCTTAACAAGTACCACAATTATTATTTCTCAGGCCACCTAATTGCCACATGGATTTGCCTGGAGAACAGGATCCAACCCCACCCAACATCTTAGAGGGGAGGACGGGCTGAGGGGAACCACTCGGAGTGGATGCCATCCAACCCAGAGCTTAGGACAGTGCCCGGTACATAGTAAGCGCTTAACAAAAACCATCACTATTATTATAAATTCCGCACCTTCGCACCCTAGACCGCACCTTTGTTCCGAGCGAGGCCCAGACTCCGATCAAACCGTCCTCTGGGGCCACTCCGATTCCCGCTCAAAAAGCCGATACCTCTGAATTCAGCAGAAACTCTGCCTTTGATCATTTCACTCAGTGAAGTTTCACTTCCCCTAGGAAGTTCTTGCCCTTCTTTCCGTCCCCGCTGTGTTGTTCAAACAAACAACGTTGTTTTGAAGGAGGGAAAGGGGAAGAAGAGGCAGCGCTTGCGTTCAGGTGCTTATTGATGCTTCTTAATCAAAAGGAAAACACTTTTTAATCTTACCATTTTACAGATGACGGATGGCTCGCTTCCATCAGCTGACTTGCTGGTTCCGCTGGCAGTCAGAGGCTTTGAACTGATTCTCCCCCAGCTAATCCCCAAATCCCCTAATTGCTCCCCAAACATCTCATTATTCAGGCCATAGATCAGTGGTATTTGATGAGCGCTTACTATGCTAAGAGCTTGGGAGAGGACGATCCAACAGAATGAGCAGGGAACTTCCCTTCCCGTAATAATAATAATAATAATGGCATTTGTTAAGCGCTTACTATGTGCAAAGCACTGTTCTAAGCACAGGGGAGGTTACAAGGCAATCAGGTTGTCCCTCTGGGGACTCACAGTCTTCATCCCCATTTTCCAGATGAGGTAACTGAGGCCCAGAGAAGTTAAGTGACTTGCCCAAAGTCACACAACTGACAATTAGGAGAGCCGGAATTTGAACCCATGACCTCTGACTCCAAAGCCCGGGCTCTTTTCCACTGAGCCATGCTGCTTCTCCAATGAGCTGACAGTCTTGAGAGGGAAGCAGACATTCATTCATTCAATGGTATTTATTGAGCGCTTACTGTGTGCAGAGCACTGTACTAAGCACTTGGGAAGACATTCATATAAACCAATGGTTGCTAATATATAATTTAAAGATTCGGACGTAAGGGCGGTGGGGTTGGAGGAGGGGAGAACTGTCCCGTCTCCAGCTCGGTGGAAAGAGCCCGGGCTTGGGGGACAGAGGACATGGGTTCTAATCCCGGCCCTGCCACCTGTCTGCTGTATGACCTTAGGCAAGCACTTAACTTTTCTGGGCCTCAGTGACCTCATCTGGAAAATGGGGATTAAGACTGTGAGCCTCACGTGGGACAACCTGATTACCTTGAATCAACCCTAGCACTTAGAGCAGTATTTGGCACATAGTAAGTGCTTAACAAATACCATCATTATTATTTTCCTTCTGCCTAAAGCCCCCTCACCAGCTGATTCTGTCCCGTTCTAAATTTTTGCTATCTTATCAGCCACCTGCCCTCTCGTCCATCACACGCATCTGTTCATGTCATTGCTTGCTATTTAATATTCATTCATTCGATCATATTTATTGAGTGCTTACTGTTTGCAGAGCACTGTATTAAGCGCTTGGGAAGTACAAGTCGGCAACATATAGAGACGGTCCCTACCCAATGAGAGGCTCACAGTCTAGAAGGGGGAGACAGACGACAAAACAAAACATGTGGACAGGTGTCAAGTCATCAGAATAAATAGAAATAAAGCTAGATGCACATCATTAACAAAATAAATAGAATAATAAATATGGACAAGTAAAATAAATAGAGTAATAAATCTGTAAAAACATATATACAGGTGCTGTGGGGAGGGGAAGGAGGTAGGGCGGGGGGGATGGGGAGGGGGAGAGGAAGGAGGGGGCTCAGTGTGGGAAGGCCTCCTGGAGGAGGTGAGCTCTCAGTAGGGCTTTGAAGGGAGGAAGAGAGCTAGCTTGGCGGATGTACGGAGGGAAGGAATTCCGGGCCAGGGGGAGGACGTGGGCCGGGGGTCGACGGCGGGAAGGGCGAGAACGAGGTACAGTGAGGAGGTGAGTGGCAGAGGAGTGGAGGGTGCGGGCTGGGCTGGAGAAGGACAGAAGAGAGGTGAGGTAGGAGGAGGCGAGGTGATGGACAGCCTGGAAGCCGAGAGTGAAGAGCTTTTGCTTGATGTGTAGGTTGACTGGCAGCTCCTGGAGATTTTTGAGGAGGGGAGTAACATGCCCAGAGCGTTTCTGCACAAAGATGATCCAGGCAGCAGCGTGAATTATAGACTGAAGTGGGGAGAAACAGAAGGATGGGAGATCAGAGAGGAGGCCGATGCAGTAATCCAATCGGGATAGGATGAGAGATTGAACCGGCAAGGTAGTGGTTTGGATGGAGAGGAAAGGGCGGATCTTGGTGATGTTGCGGACATGAGAATGTCAGGTTTTGGTGACGGATTGGATGTGTGGGGTGAACTAGAGAGCGGAGTCGAGGATCACACCAAGATTGTGAGACAGGAAGGATGGTAGTGCCGTCTACCGTGATGGGAAAGTCTGGGAGAGGGCAGGGTTTGGGAGGGAAGATAAGGAGTTCAGTCTTGGACATATTGAGTTTTAGATGGCGAGCAGACATCCAGATGGAGATATCCTGAAGGCAGGAGGAGACCCGAGCCTGGAGGGAGGGAGAGAGAGCAGGGGCAGAGATGTAGATTTGGGTGTCATCAGCGTAGAGATGATAGTTGAAGCTGTGGGAGCGAATGAGGTCACCAAGGGAGTGAGTGTAGATTTGGCAAGAAGGAGGTCATTGGTGACCTTTGAGAGGGCAGTTTCGGTGGAGTGTAGGGGACAGAAGCCACATTGGAGGGGGTCAAGGAGAGAGTCGGCATTGAGGAATTTGAGGCAGCAGGTGTAGACGATTCATTCAAGGAGTTTGGAAAGGAATGGTAGGAGGGAGATAGGGAGATAACTAGAAGGGGAGGTGGGGTCAAAAGAGGGTTTTTTTTAGGATGGGGCAGACATGGGCATGTTTGAAGGCAGAGGGGAAGGAACCAGTGGAGAGTGAGCGGTTGAAGATGGAAGTTAGGGAGGGGAGGAGGGAAGGGGCGAGAAATTTCATAAGTTGAGAGGGAATGGGGTCAGAAGCACAGGTGGCTTAATAATAATAATAATAATAATAATGGTATCTGTTAAGCACTTACTATGTGCCAAGAACTACTTTAAGCACTGGAGCACTGTTCTAAGCACTGGAATAATAATGATGGAATTTGTTTTACCTTCAGGTTTTACAGGTTTTACACTTTCCCATTTCACAAATGTAGAAAATCAACCACAGAGAGTTAGCAGGTCCCTTGGCAGGAGTGCCAGAGTTGGGAAATTATAATTATAATAATTATAACAATAATACTAATACTAATACTAGTATGTGTTAAGCACTTACTGTATACCAAGGACTATACTAAGCTCTGGGGAAAACCTGAGGTAATCAGATGAGAAACAGATCTTTTCCACACAGGACTCAGCTGTGTGACTTTGGGCAAGTCACTTAATAACAATAATAATAATGGCATTTATTAAGCACATAGTATGTGCAAATCACTGTTCTAAGCTCTGGGATGGTTACAAGGTGATCAGGTTGTCCCACGGAGGGCTCACAGTCTTAATCCCCATTTTACAGATGAGGGAACTGAGGCACAGAGAAGTGAAGTGTCTTGCCCAAAGTCACACAGCTGAGAATTGGCAGAGCTGGGATTCGAACCCATAACCTCTGACTTCAAAGCCCTTGCTCTTTCCACTGAGCCATGCTGCTTCTATAACTTCTCTGTGCCTCAGTTCCCTCATCTGTAAAATGAGGATGCAGGCTGTGAGCCCCCCGTGGGACAACCTGATAACCTTGTAACCTCCCCAGATCTTAGAACAGTACTTTGCACATAGTAAGCACTTAATAAGTGCCATCATTATTATTATTATCATCATAAGTGGGAGGGTAAACAGGGGCTCACACTCTCAATCCCCATTTTACAACTGAGGGAACCGAGGCCCAGAGAAGTGAAGTGACTTGCCCAAGGTCACCCAGCAGACACGTGGTGGAGCCGGGATTAGAACCCAGGTCCTTCTGACTCCAGGGCCCGGGCTGTAGCCACTAAGCCACGCTGTTGAATCCCCATTTTACAGATCTGGATACTGAGACACAGAAAAGGTAAGTGATTCGGCCAAGTCACACAGCAGGAAGTGACAGGGCCGGGATTAGGACCTGGGGGTTCTACTCATTCATTCATTCAGTCGTATTTATTGAGCGCTTACTGTGTGCCGAGCACTGTAGTAAGTGCTTGGGAAGTACAAGTCGGCAACATATAGAGACGGTCCCTACCCAACAGCGGGTTCACAGTCTGGAAGGGGGAGACAGACAACAAAACAAAACAAGTAGAGAGGTGTCAAAACCATCAGAATAAATAGAATTACAGCTATATGCACAAAGAAGCAGCGTGGCTCTGTGAAAGGAGCACAGGCTTTGGAGTCAGAGGTCGTGGGTTCAAATCCCGGCTCTGCCAATTGTCAGCTGTGTGACTTTGGGCAAGTCACTTAACTTCAGCGCTTAGAACAGTGCTTTGCACATAGTAAGCGCTTAATAAATGCTATCATTATTATTATTATTATTCATTCATTAATTCATTCAATCGTATTTATTGAGCACTTACAGTGTGCAGAGCACTGTACTAAGCACTTGGGAAGTACAAGTTGGCAACATAAAGAGACGGTCCCTACTCAACAACAGGCTCACTGAGGCTCTCTGTGCTTCAGTTACCTCATCTGTAAAATGGGGATTAAGATTGTGAGCCCTCTGTGGGACAACCTGATCACCTTGTAACCTCCCCAGTGCTTAGAACAGTGCTTTACACATAGTAAGCACATAACAAATACCATCGTTATTATTATTATATAGAGACAGTCCCTACCCAACAACAGGCTCACTGAGGCTCTCTGTGCCTCAGTTACCTCATCTGTAAAATGGGGATTAAGATTGTGAGCCCTCTGTGGGACAGCCTTATCACCTTGTAACCTCCCCAGCGCTTAGAACAGTGCTTTGCACATAGTAAGCGCTTAATAAATGCCATCATTATTATTATTATCATTAATAAAATAGAGTAGTAAATATGTACGAGTAAAATAAATACGTACAAATATATACTAGTTCTGTGGAGAGGGGAAGGAGGTAGGGCGGGGAGGAGGAGAGGAAAAAGGGAAGGCCTCCTGGAGGAGGTGAGCTCTCAGTAGGGCTTTGAAGGGATCGGGGGGTCGCGTAACTAGTTCTAAGCAAGTGGCCATACTTCATGCTGCTGCCCGGATTATCTTTGTCCAGAAACGCTCTGAGCATATTACTCCCCTCCTCAAAAATCTCCAGTGGCTACCAATCAATCTGCACATCAGGCAGAAACTCCTCACCCTGGGCTTCCAGGCTGTCCATCCATCCCCTGGCCCCCTCCTCCCTCACCTCCCTTCTGTCCTTCTCCAACCCAGCCCGCACCCTCCGCTCCTCCGCCGCTAATCTCCTCACCGTACCTCATTCTCGCCTGTCCCGCCATCGACCCCCGGCCCACGTCCTCCCCCGGGCCTGGAATGCCCCCAATCCCTCCGCCCATCCACCAAGCTCACTCTCTTCCTCCCTTCAAGGCCCTACTGAGAGCTCACCTCCTCCAGGAGGCCTTCCCAGACTGAGCCCTTTCCTTCCTCTCCCCCTCATCCGCCTCTCCATCCCCCCATCTCACCTCCTTCCCTTCCCCACAGCACCTGTATATATGTTTGTACATATTTATTACTCTATTTATTTATTTTACTTGTACATATCTATTCTATTTATTTTATTTTGTTAGTATGTTTGGTTTTGTTCTCTGTCTCCCCCTTTTAGACTGGGAGCCCACTGCTGGGTAGGGACTGTCTCTATATGTTACCAACTTGTACTTCCCAAGTGCTTAGTACAGTGCTGTGCATACAGTAAGCGCTCAATAAATACGATTGATGATGATGATGACGACTAGTGGCTCATCCCGCCGTTTGCCCCGACAGGAGAGAGAAGAAGCTGCGTATCCAGAAGGGCTGGCTGTGCCACCTGGCCCCCGAAATCATCCGACAACTGGCCCCCGACACGGAAGAGGACAAGTTACCCTTCTCCAACCACTCGGACGTCTTTGCCTTCGGGTAGGCTGGGCAGCCTAGCGGAAGGAGCTGACGAGATCGGCGTAGTCACCCCACAACCGACTCCTAGGGATGCCCCGGTCCTGCCCTAAAGGGTTTGGGGGGAGGCGTTCTCCACAGAGTTTCGTCGGTGCCCGTGGAGAACTTGCGGTAAATTTCTACCCTAGAGACCCTCGCTTACAGGGAACAGTTCCTGCCGGAGTCTTTATCCGATCAGATATTTCCATCCCCACAAATGCAGTAATTAAACCAGTATATTTTTAGGAGAAGTTGAGCAGAAAAGTAATTAAGCGACCTTATCGAGCCGAGCCTTAAGCAAATGGATTTCGGGTTAGCTATATATATATATTATTTTATTTAATCAGAGAAACTCAATTTCCAGTAAGTTCAGATTCTTTCAAAGTTCAAAAAAAGCAAAAACCCAACATTGTAATGATCCTTTCCTTCCTGCACCCAGCGGGATTCGTTAGATCTCGGAACTAGTCTTCCTCCTCTGGTTGGGGATTTTCCGTGTGTCCCAGAATCATCATCATCAATCGTATTTATTGAGCGCTTACTGTGTGCAGAACACTGTACTAAGCGCTTGGGTAGTACAAATTGGCAACATACAGAGACAGTCCCTACCCAACAGTGGGCTCGCAGTCTAAAAGAATGTCTTGTGTCCCACTGTTGGGTAGGGACTCTCTCTATATGTTGCCAACTTGCACTTCCCAAGCGCTTAGTACAGTGCTCTGCACACAGTAAGTACTCAATAAATACGATTGATTGATTGATTGATTGTGTCATGGGGAGGGGGACGGGGGTCACCCCTTTGGGGGCTGAGTTGGGGTTCAGGCAGCGTCGCCTAATGGATAGAGCCAAAGCCTGGGTGTCAGAAGGACCCGGGTTCTAATTCCTGCTCTGCCACTTGTCGGCTGTGGGACCTTGGGAAAGTCATTTCACTGGGCCTCAGTTCCCTCATCTGTAAAATGGGAATTAAGACTTCGTGCCCCATGTGGAACAGGGGCTGGGTTCAACCTGATTAGCTTGTATCTATCCCAGTGCTTAGTACAGTACCTAGAGAAGCAGCGTGGCTCAGTGGAAAGAGCCCGGGCTTTGGAGTCAGAGGTCATGGGTTCAAAACCCGGCTCTGCCAATTGTCAGCTGTGTGACTTTGGGCAAGTCACTTCACTTCTCTGGACCTTAGTTACCTCATCTGTAAAATGGGGATTAAGACTGTGAGCCCCCTGTGGGACAACCTGATCACCATGTAACCTCCCAGCGCTTAGAACAGTGCTTTACGCATAGCACTTAATAAATGCCATCATCATTATTATTATTACCTGACACAGAAGGAACACTTAACAAATACGGTTGTTATTATTATTATTAATATCATTTCTGCTTCCAGGTAGATGCTTGGGCCTGTCCCGCGCTGGGAGCCCGAGGAGAGGGTGGGCATTGGCCAGGGTTGGGTAAACTGAGTCTCAAGGATCTGCCCTACTAGGGGTAAAGTCCTTCCAGATTTCAATAGCGGGTCTTTGTCTCCGTCATATTTCTTGAGTTACATTGTACTCTCCCAAGTGCTTAGTACAGTGCTTTGCCCCCAGTAAGCACTCAATAAGTACAGTTGAATGAATGAGTGCTTACTGTGTGCAGAACACTGAACTAAGCACTCGGGAGAGCACAGTATAACAGAGGATTTTTTGTTTAGTTGTTTGTTTTCTAGTCTTTCTTAAGCGTTTACTGTGTGTCAAATGCAGATCTGAGGGCTGGAGTAGTAATTAGGTTGTGCTGTGTAGGACTCACTGTCCAAGTAGAAGGGAAGACAGGTATTAGGTATTAAATCTCCATTTTACAGTTGAAGGAACTGAGGCACAGAGGAAAAAATAATAATAATAATTATCATGGTATTTGTTAAGTGCTTACTACGTACCAGGCACTGTACTAAGCCCTGGGGGAAATACGAACAAATCAGGTTGGACACAGCCCCTGTTCCACCTGGGGCTCACGGTCGTATTCATCATTACGCGGACGAGCTAACCGAGGCCCAGAGAGGCGAAGCGACTTGCCCAGGGTCACACAGCAAGCAGTTGGCAGAGCAATCATTCAATCAATCAAGCATATTTATTGAGCGCTTACTGTGTGCAGAGCACTGTACTAAGCACTTGGGAAGTACAGGGATTAGAACCCAGGTCCTCTGACTCCCAAGCTCTTGATCTTTCCACTAGTCCACGCTGCTCCTCTGCCCGCAACCAGCTGGCAGTCTCCAGTCTCTAAATGCCCTAGGGGATATCGGTTGGGAGAGGGGAGTAAGGATCCGTGCCCTTTCAGCCCCGTGATTCCTGCTTTTCCCGTGAACAGCACCATCTGGTATGAACTCCACGCCAGGGCCTGGCCTTTCAAGACCCAGCCGGCAGAGACCATAATATGGCAGATGGGAAGAGGGATGAAGCCCAGCCTGAGCCAGATTGGCATGGGGAAAGAGATCTCGGTGAGTGAGCGCTCAGTACAGCGTCCCGCAGGCAGCAAGCGCTGGATAGATGCGATCGAATGGGTGGCTAAACCGTTTTGACGGACGGCGGGCCGAGCTCAGAGGCCGGGCTCTTCCCCCGGGAGAGCTTATCGGAGCCGGGATGACGCTCGCCGTTCTCTCTGTGGCAGGACATTCTCCTGTTCTGCTGGGCATTTGAGCAGGAGGAGAGACCCACCTTCACCAAGCTCATGGAGATGTTGGACAAGCTACCCAAGAGAAATCGTCGCCTCTCCCACCCCGGGCACTTTTGGAAATCAGCAGAGTAAGGTTTTCCCCGTCGGTCGGTCGCCCCTCCACCATCCCCTCTCTCTTTTTACCGTTCTCTCATCCGTAAAATGCGGAGGAAGACTGTGAGCCCCATGTGGGACAGGGACTGTGTCCAACCTAATAATCTTGTATCTATCCCAGCACTTCAATCAATCAATCAATCAATCATCAATCGTATTTATTGAGCGCTTACTGTGTGCAGAGCACTGTACTAAGCGCTTGGGAAGTACAAGTTGGCAACATATAGAGACAGTCCCTACCCAACGGTGGGCTCACAGTCTAAAAGAGAGAGACAGAGAACAAAACACTTAGTTCATTCATTCGTTCATTCATTCATTCATTCATTCAATAGTATTTATTGAGCACTTCCTGTGTGCAGAGCACTGTATTCCAGTGCCTGACACATAATAATAATAATAATAATAATAATAATAATAATAATGATGTTGGTATTTGTTCAGTGCTTACTATGTGCCAAGCCACTGTTCTAAGTGCTGGGGTAGATACAAGGTAATCAGGTTGTCCCACGTGGGGCTCACAGTATTCATCCCCATTTTACAGATGAGAGAACTGAGGCCGGGAGGAGTGAAGTGACTTGCCCAAGGTCACACAGCTGACAAGTGGCAGAGCCGGGATTAGAACCCATGACCTCTGGCTCCCAAGCCCGTGCTCTTTCCCTTGAGCCACGCTTGCGGTCAACAACCACCATTATTATTATTGTTATTATCCATTCCCACTCCAGACACTGTACTAAACACTGGGATAGGTAATAATAGTAATATAATAATGGCATTTATTAAGCGCTTACTATGTGCAAAGCACTGTTCTAAGCGCTGGGGAGGTTACAAGGTGATCAGGTTGTCCCACTGGGGGCTCACCATCTTAATCCCCATTTTACAGATGAGGTCACTGAGGCCCAGAGAAGTTAAGTGACTTGCCCAAAGTCACACCGCTGACAATTGGCAAGGGCGGGATTTGAACCCATGACCTCTGACTCCCAAGCCCGGGCTCTTTCCACTGAGCCACGCTGCTTCTCTAGATACCAGCTAATCAGGTTGGATACAGTCCCTGTCCCACTTGGGGATCACAGTCTTCATCCCCTAAGCGCTTCCAGGAATTGGCGGGGATGAGTGAGGATCCCAGAGGATGTCACAGGATCCCTGAGGAAAGTTCGATCCCATTCTTCAGAGATTTGTGGCCTGCAGGTGAGCAGGCATCCAGCTGGACTGCATTAGGCAATCAATCAGTGCTATTTATTGAACACTTACGGTGTGCAGACCGACATATATTTGAACATATTTATTACTCTATTAATCATTCATTCATTCATTCAATCGTATTTATTGAGCGCATACTGTGTGCAGAGCACTGTACTGAGCGCTTGGGAAGTAAAAGTTGGCAGCATATAGAGACGGTCCCTACCCAACAATCAAATTATCAATCAATTGTATTTATTGAGCGCTTACTGGGTGCAGAGCACTGTATTAAGCGCTTGGGAAGTACAAGTTGGCAACACATAGAGACAGTCCCTACCCAACAGTGGGCTCACAGTCTAGAAGGGGGAGACAGAGAACAAAACAAAACATATTAACACAATAAAATGAATAGAATATGTACAAGTAAAATAAATATATAAATAGAGTAATAAATACATAAAAGCATATATACCTATATACAGGATATACATATATACAGGGTATATCATGTGTATATAGCTCCTTCCTCTCCCTCTCCTCCCCCTCCCCATTCCCCCCACCTTACCTCCTTCCCCTCCCCACAGCACCTGTATATATGTATATATGTTTGTATGGATTTATTACTCTATTTATTCATTTATTTTATTTGGACGTATTTATTCTATTTATTTTATTTGGTTAATCTGTTTTGTTTTGTTGTCTGTCTCCCCCTTCTAGACTGTGAGCCCGCTGTTGGGCAGGGTCCATCTCTGTGTGTTGCCGAATTGTACTTCCCAAGATCTTAGTCCAGTGCTCTGCACACAGTAAACGCTCAATAAATACGATTGAATGAATGAATGAATCCCCATTTTACAGATGAGGGAACGGAGGCCCAGGGAATGAAGTGGCTTGCCTAAGGTCACGCAGAGGACAGGTGGCAGAGCTGGGCTTAGAACTTGAATGGATTCGGGGTCTCTGTGTTGTCTGTGTACATGCATATATGTTTGTACATATTTATTACTCTATTTTACTTGTACATATTTATTCTATTTCATTTTGTTAATCAAACAATCGTATTTATTGAGCGCTTACTGTGTGCAGAGCACTGTACTAAGTGCTTGGGAAGTACAAGTTGGCAACATATAGAGACAGTCCCTACCCAATGTTTTGTTTTGTTGTCTGTCTCCCCCTTCTAGACTGTGAGCCCGCTGTTGGGTAGGGACCGTCTCTATATGTTGCCAACTTGGACTTCCCAAGCGCTTAGTACAGTGCTCTGCACACAGTAAGCGCTCAATAAATACGATTGAATGAATGAATGAACTCAGGTCCTTCGGACTCCCAAGCCCATGCTCTATCCAGCTAGGCCACAGTATTCTTCGTTCATAGTATTTATTGAGCGCTTACTGTGTGCAGAGCACTGTACTGAGTGCTTGGAAAGTACAATTCAGTGACAGAGACAATCCCTACCCACAGTGGGCTCACTTTTCAGCATTAAGACTGTGAGCCCCAAGTGGGACATTTGCTGTGTCCAACCTGATTATCTTCTATCTGTCCCAGCGCTTAGTAAGGTTGCTGGCACATAGTCAACTTGTACTTCCCAAGCGCTTAGTACAGTGCTCTGCACACAGTAAGCGCTCAATAAATACGATTGAACGAATGAATGAATAGTAAGCACTGAACAAATACCATTTAAATTAGGAAGGGTTCTTACCCCATTTGGGAAAGGAATTGAGAGGAGGAGGAGGAGGAGGAAAAGGAGGAGTAGAAGAAGAGGAAGAGGAGGAGGTGCAGAAGGAAGACTCAGTCAATCAAGAGTCAGTCAATCATTTTTATTGAATGCTTAGTGCGTGCAGAGCACTGTACTAAGTGCTTGGGAGAGTACAATATAATGCTATAATGGATAATTCCCTGCCCACAGTGAGCTTACAGTTTAGAGAAGCAGTGTTGCTCAGTGGAAAGAGCACGGGCTTTGGAGTCAGAGGTCATGGGTTCGAATCCCGACTCCACCGCATGTCAGCTGTGTGATCTTGGGCAAGTCACTTAACTTCTCTGGGCCTCAGTTACCTCATCTGTAAAATGGGGATTAAGACGATGAGCCCCACGTGGGACAATCTGATCACCCTGTATCCTCCCCAGTGCTTAGAACAGTGCTTTGCACATAGTAAGCGCTTAACAAATGCCAATTATGATTATTATTATTATTATTAGAGGGGGAGGAGGAGACCGGGTGACCTTCTGCCAGAACTGGGAATACAGCTCTGAACGGGACCCAGGAATCCATTGCTCTCTGAGATGCAGGCTCCCAGACGGTTCTAGGTTTTCTTACTCTTTTGCAGAGTTTGGGGGTCACATCTCCAATTGTGGTTGGAGACGTGTCCCCAGAAATAATTAGGTTAAATATCAGGCTGAGGGTGGAGGATTTATCTCTCCGACTCCCCCTCGGCCTCCTCTCCCACAGAGCCTACCTCCGGCTAGGTTGTCCCTGTGGGATGGAGAAACATTCATTCATTCATTCAATCGTATTTATTGAGCGCTTACTGTGTGCAGAGCACTGTACTAGTGCTTGGGAAGTCCAAGTTGGCAACATATAGAGACGGTCCCTACCCAACAGTGGGCTCACAGTCTAGAAGGGGGAGACAGAGAACAAAACAAAACATACTAACAAAATAAAATAAATAGAATAAACATGTACAAATAAAATAGAGTAATAAATATGTACAAACATATATACAGCTGCTGTGGGGAGGGGAAGGAGGTAAGGCAGGTGGGATGGGGAGGGGGAGGAGGGGGAGAGGAAGGAGGGGGCTCACTGTGGGAAGGCCTCCTGGAGGAGGTGAGCTTTCAGTAGGGCTTTGAAGGGAAGAAGAGAGCTAGCTTGGCGGATGGGCGGAGGGATTGGGGGCATTCCGGGCCAGGGGGATGACGTGGGCCGGGGGTCGACGGTGGGACAGGTGAGAATGAGGCACGAAGAGGAGATTAGCGGCAGAGGAGTGGAGGGTGCAGGCTGGGCTGTAGAAGGAGAGAAGGGAGGTGAGGTAGGAGGGGGCGAGGTGATGGACAGCCTTGAAGCCCAGGGTGAGGAGTTTTTGCCTGAAGCAGTGTGGCCTAGTGGACTGTGGGCCCGTTGTTGGGTAGGGACCATCTCTATATGTTGCCGATTTGTACTTCCCAAGCACTTAGTACTGTGCTGTGCACCCCTCCTTTCTCTCCCTCTCCTCCCCCTCCCCATCCCCCCCGCCTTACCTCCTTCCCCTCCCCACAGCACCTGTATATATGTTTGTACAGATTTATTACTCTATTTATTTTACTTGTACATATTTACTATTCTATTTATTTTATTTTGTTAATATGTTTTGTTTTGTTGTCTGTCTCCCCCTTCTAGACTGTGAGCCTGCTGTTGGGTAGGGACCGTCTCTATATGTTGCCGACTTGTACTTCCCAAGCACTTAGTACAGTGCTGTGCACACAGTAAGCACTCAATAAATACGATTGAACGAATGAATGAATAAGTAGAGAAGCAGCCTGGCTCAGTGGAAAGAGCCCGGGCTTGGGAGTCAGAGGTTGTGGGTTCTAATCCTAGTTCTGCCACTTGTCAGCTGGGTGACTTTGGGCAAGTCACTTCACTTCTCTGTGCCTCAGTTACCTCATCTGGAAAGGGCTGATAAAGACTATAAGCCCCATGTGGGGCAATCAGATTACCTTGTATCTCCCCCAGTGCTTAGAACAGTGCTTGGCACATAGTAAGTGCTTAACAAATACCAAAATAATAATAATAATAATAAATGTGATTGAATGAATAATGCACGGGCCTGGGAGTTTAGGACCTGGGTTCTAGTCCCGGCCCCACTGCTTGCCTGCTGTGTGACCTTGGGCAAGTCACTTCACTTCTCTGGGCCTCAGTTCTCTCATCTGTCAAATGGGGTATAAGATTGTGAGCCCCATGTGGGACAGGGACTGTGTCCAACCTGATTTGCTTGTAGTAAGCGCTCAACAAATGCCGCAATTATTATTATTATCGTTATTATTATCATCATTATTATTATTATGGTAAGCCCTTAACAAATACGATCATGTGGCCTTGTGGTTAGAGTACGGGACTGGAAGTCCGAAGGACCTGGGTTCTAGTCCCGGCTCCGCCACTTGTCAGCTGTGTGACCTTAGGCAAGTCACTTCACTTCTCTGGGCCTCAGTTCCCTCATCTGTCAAATGGGGATTGAGACTGTGAGCTTCATGTGGGACAGGGACTGTGTCCAACCTGATTAGATTGTATCAGCGCGGCTCAGTGGAAAGAGCATGGGCTTTGGAGTCAGCGGTCAGAGGTTCAAATCCTGGCTCCGCCAATTATCAGCTCTGTGACTTTCGGCAAGTCACTTAACTTCTCTGTGCCTCAGTTACCTCATCTGTAAAATGGGGATTAAGACTGTGAACCCCCTGTGGGACAACCTGATCACCTTGTAACTTCCCCAGCGTTTAGAACAGTGCTTTGCACATAGTAAGCGCTTAATAAATGCCATCATTATTATTATTATTATCTACCTCAGGGCTTAGAACAGTGCTTGACACACAGTAAGAACTTAATAAACACCAACGTCACTGTTATTATGGAGACCCTGGGACATGAGCTCAGTGTTAGGATTCTGGCTGAGCGTCTGGTGACAGGGAAGCTGAGCTAGCTCCTACGCTGAACTTTTTTTTTCCTCTCTTTGCAATTGTCCTTTTTGAGGGGGCGGGTGGAGGGATGTAAAGAAGTCGTTTTCCTAATGGAGCATTGTCTTTTCCTCTCCTCTCCCCCTCCAGGCTGTGACGGACAGCTTTGCAGGACGATGGCTTTCTCATCTGCCTCACCTCTGCTCCTCCCCCTCCTCTTCCTCCTCCTCTCCCTTCTCCTCTCCTTCCCTCCCACTCTTCCCGAGCGCTGGCGGAGTCCAGAGGCTGAAGACCAGAGGCCTCCTCAGACCAAGAAGGCCCACAAAATCCCGGGCCTCTCCCGGGTCTGCGTGTCCCCCAAAGGCCGGGGCCGGAAGACGGGGCCGGGCGAGAGGCGACGTCCTCAGAGGTGCCTGGGTGACCGTTCGGCCAAGAGCCGGGATGGAAAAAGCCATCCTCTCGTCGGAGTGCGCCTCGCCGGAGGCCGAGAGCGGGAGGCTGGGCCGGGCCGGGCACTGACGGGATGTGCGTGGGTCTGGGCGTTGTGCATGCTTGGGTGCGTGTGGTCCTTTCGACGCTCCTATCCAAGCAACGACAGAGTGGAGGAGGACGGAGGGAGGAGACGGGGAAAGGAAGAGTTTGTCACCCTTGCTTTCCTTCCGGGCTCCCCCTCCTCGAGGACCTAGTAATCTAAGGGGGGAATCCATGAATCGAATATTATTCATTCATTCACTCAGTCGTATTTATTGAGCGCTAACTGTAGAGCACTGTGCTAAGCTCTTGGGAGAGTACAGCAGAACAATAAACAGGCACCGGGTGCCTACAGTGTCCAAAGCACTCTACTGAGCGCCTTTATGTGTAGCGCACTGTACCTAGTGCAGTTGAATTGGTAGACAGTGCTCTGCATGTAGTAAGCGCTCAATAAATAGCCTTGAAGATGACGGCATCCCTGCCGTCGGGGAGTGTACAGTGGAGTGGGGGAGACAGACGCCGACATCAGTTAGCCGCAAGGGATGGCGGGTAAGGTGAGGTAGGGTGTATGTGTCCAGAATATTTTCGGAAGGATATGTCTGGCCGTCCCCTCTAGACCGTGAGCTCGTTGTGGGCAGGAATGTGTCTATCTGTTGTTATACTGTCCTCTCCCAAGCGCTTAGTACAGTGCTCAGCACACAGGAAATGCTCAGTAAATATGACCGACTGAAACATATGCTGGAACTGAAGAATAGGTCCCATCCTAATCCCTCTCTTCCTCTCATCATGGGGCAGGCCCCTGTTGGAACTCTCCCAAGCTTTCCAGCTGCCTAACCCCTCCATCCTGATGGTCTCCCAGCCTCCTTCCTACTCGCCCCTCTCATCCTCCTCTCCCAGCCCCTCTTCTCCCCCTCCCCTTTGCTATGGATCTCCGAGTCCACTCCAGTCTTTCCCTGCTGGGTTTCACTGGTGTCCATTGGGGCATTCAAACCATGTGTGCAAACACACGTGCATTGGTAAAGAGTGTTTTTTATGAAGGTCACGGGTTCAAATTGAAGCCCTTGCATCAGTTACCACAACATTCCTGCCAGGGGTGGCTTGAGATTTGTTTGTCAGGAGCCTTGGGGGACTTCTTGAGATCCACCAGGGACCAGGCCTGGAGGACAATGGGAAGGGTACTACTCTTTTGCTGTTAGAAGCCGAGGAGCTTCGCGGCCGAATCTGAGGGACCCCAAGGCGACGCTAAACACCTCCTTTGCTCCATCCGGCTCTCGATTTCTGGGTGAAGGAGGAGGTGCTTCCTGCAAGACCAGAATGGAGGCTCCTATGGGGGGAAGGGGCAGTGCCCTGCAGCCCCCTCCCCTTCCATCTCCTAGCTCTTTCCAGCTGGGGTCTCCTTGACGGTTCTGTTGGCCGGAGTCCTCGGCCCCTGACGGCTCTCCAGAGAGTGACCGGCGTAAAACTGACTGCAAACCAACGCCATCTCGGCCCGAAAACCTGATCCCAATCTGTGGGAAACCCTCCCATCCCCACACTGTTTCTCTGGATTTCCCAGGTGTGGAACCCAAAACCAGTTTGGGGTGTTAGCAGCATTCTTTCATCCTGACATTGCTCCAGGAGCTGACCTCTTCCCAGAGCTTGGGATCTTAAAGGTTTGATTGTGGGGTGGAGGACTGAGGACTCATTTCTGGATCCGGGGGAACTGCTTCTTGGTCGACTGAGGATTCATTTCCAGATCCAGGGGAACTGCTTCTTGGTCAGTTGGGTCTCCTCCCTAGCGCTCAATTCCCCAGAATTCCTTCTGGGTCAGCGTGGCTCAGTGGAAAGAGCACGGGCTTTGGAGTCAGAGGTCATGGGTTCGAATCCCTGATCTGCCACATGTCCGCTGTGTGACCTTGGGCAAGTCACTTAACTTCTCTGAGCCTCAGTTACCTCATCTGTAAAATGAGGATTAAGACTGTGAGCCCCACGTGGGACAACCTGATCACCTTGTATCCCCTCAGCGCTTAGAACAGTGCTTTGCACATTGTAAGCACTTAACAAATGCTATTATTATATATGTCCCGTCCCCTCTCTCCTCCCAGGAATGGCTGCCACTGGCTGAACTTCAAACCTTTGGCAAGGATATGTCTGACAGTGGTTTTCCACCTGCCATTTTCAAGTCCATTTCCCGAGGAGCTCTGCCCGCTTCGAGCAGGCAGCCATTCAGCCAAGGCTTCCCCTCTCCACAAGGACCTCCAGTAGTTTCCCATCCACCTCCGCGTCCAAACAAAATCCTTCCCGCCATCTTTAAAGCAGTCAATCGCCTTGCCCCCTCCTACCTTACCTCACTGCTCTCCTCCCACGTACTTCGTTCTGCTAATGCCAACCTACCCACTGTAACTCAATCTCGTCTATCTCACCACCACCCCCTTGCCCACAACCTGCCTTTGGCCCGGAATGCCCTCCCTCTTCATATCTGACAGACAATCGCTCTCCCCACCTACAAAACCTTCTCGAAGGCCTATCTCCTCTGAGAGGCCTTCCCCGACGAGGACCTCATTTCCTCTTCTCCCATTCCCATCTGTGTCACCCTTGCACTTGGATATTCCCCCCCGCCTCCATCCCCACAGTCCTTATGTATATATCCTTAATTTATTTATTTATTTATGTATTTATTTATGTATTTATTTATTTATATTAAGGTGTGTCTCCCCCTCTAAGTTGTAAGCCCGGTGTGGGAAGGGAATGTTTCTACTAACTCTGTTCTATTGTACTCCCTCAAGCACTTAGTACAGTGCTCTGCACCCAGTAAATGCTCAATAAATACGGTTGCCCCAGGGCCGTGGGCTTAGCCATGGACTGGCTACTTGCTGGACTCTGAATGCCCCTTAAAATGGCAGGCAACCGTATCTGATCCCTCACTAGCCACATCTTCACCGGGCTGTTCCCACCAGACATGGGCTCTCTTGGGAATGGTGCTGAGGACCAGGATTTCCAGGGCCGGCATTCCGCCGGCGGCTGTGGGCCACCTCGTGATTTTAGATCCTAAGTGAACATAATGACTTTTCAGGAGCAGTCCTGATGGATCTTGGCTCTGCCATTTGGCTGCTGTGCGACCTTGGGCAAGTCGCTTCATTCATTCATTCTTTCATTCCATCGTATTTATTGAGCGCTTACCGTGTGCAGAGCACTGTACTAAGTGCTTGGGAAGTACAAGTTGGCTTCACTTCTCTGGACCTCAATTCCCTCATCCATAAAATGGGGATTGAGACTGTGAGCCCCACGTGAAACAGGGACTGTGTCTAGCACGATTTGTTCATATCCACCTGGCGCTTAGTACCATGCCTGGCACATAGTAAGTGCTTAACAAATACCACAGTTATTATTATGATTTATTATTAATGATCACAGAAAACAGATTTAATTTGGAGGCCCTCAAAAACAGGCCAGTACAACCCTCCGACTCTCCCCTAGCAGCATGGCTCAGTGGAAAGAGCCCGGGATTGGGAGTCAGAGGTCATGGGTTCTAATCCCGGCTCTGCCGCTTGTCAGCTATGTGACTTTGGGCAAGTCACTTCACTTCTCTGTGCCTCCGTTCCCTCATCTGTAAAACGGGGATTGAGACTGTGAGCCCCCGGTGGGACAACCTGATCATCTTGTATCCTCCCCAGCGCTTAGAACAGTGCTTTGCACATAGTAAGCACTTAACAAATGCCATCATTATTATTATTTTTCCCTGCTGTTTTGTGGCGAGTCCCAAGGCCGCTGAAGCCGCTGAGAACTGAGTTCAAACTCTTCCCGTGAGGGGGAAGGGGAATTGGAAACTCCGATGGGGAGGAAATGATTTGGTAGTTTGTGCATCCTAAAGATTTTGCACCCATGGGTGTTTGCATGTGTGTGTGTGTGGTGTGTGAACGAGAGCAGGGAAATAGTTACCCCAACTCTGATCTGTTCTTTTGCATTCCCACGGGGTGGCTTTCCATCCTCCGAGAGCTATGAAGTTGTTGTGTATCTCCAAGTCCTGGGGGATTTACCCAGTGGACCTCCACTGCCAAATGGGATGTGATTGGATTCTGCCTCCTGTTTTCTTCTACCTTCCTTCCTCCACCTTTTATTCCCGCCTCTCTCTATCTCTCTCTTTCTGTCACTTTGCTTCTCTTTCTCTCTCCTTGTTTCTGTTTCTCTGTCACTCTTCTACTCTCTGTCTGTCTCTCCCTCTATCCATCTCTCTCTTTGCTTCTTCCCCTCCGGTATCTCTCTCTGGGTCTCTGGGTCTCTATGTCTCTTTCTCTGTCTTGTTGTCACTCTTCCTCTGTCTCTCTCCTTCTGACTGTCTCTCTTTGTCACTCTTCTACTCTCTGTCTGTCTCTCCCTCTTTCCATCTCTCTCTTTGTCTGCTTCTCCCCCTCCAGTATCTCTCTCTGGGTCTCTGTCTCTGTGTCTCTATGTCTCTTTCTCTCTCTGTCTTGATGCCACTCTTCCTCTGTCTCTCTTTCTCCTTTTGTCAGTCTCTCTGTCACTCTTCTACTTTCTGCATGTCTCTCCTGTTCATCTCTCTCTTTCTCTGTCCATCTGCTTCTCCTCCTCCAGTATCTGTCTCTGGGTCTCTATGTCCCTGGGTCTCTATGTCTCTTTCTCTGTCTCGATGTCACTCTTCCTCTCTCTGTCTCTCTCCTTTCTGTTTCTCTTTCTGTCACTCTTCTACTCTCTTTCTCCTTCTGTCTGTCTCTCTCCCTGTCTGCTTCTCCCCCTCCAGTATCTCTCTCTGGATCTCTGTCTCTTTGTCTCTCACTCTTTCTCTGTCTCTGTCACTCTTTCTCCTTCTGTCTGTGTCTGTCTCCCTTTCTTCTTCTCTTTGTCTCTTTCTTTCTTTGTCTCTCCCCCCCAGGATCTCTCTCTGTGTCTCTGTCTCTGTCTCTGTCTCTGTCTCTCTCTCTCTCTCTCTCTCTCTCTTCCACAAGCACACACTCTCCTCTGGGGATTTGAGTTTGTCAAAGGTGGGAGCAGGGTCTAAAGAAAATCATGTGTGGTGGGGTTAGCCCAGTTGAGGGGTCTTGGGACCTCTGTCCATCAGGGACAGAGCTCTAGGTGATAAAACACCAGCGCAAATCATACCCACTCTTCATTCCGGGCCAACCACATCTCTCGGCCCCCAGGAGAGACTTAGGCCCCTTCCTCCTTGGCTCCACCTTCCTGACCACCCTCAGTCAATCAGTGATATTTATTGAACACTTACTGTGTGCAGAGCACTGTACTAGGTTCTTGGGGAAAGCAGTGCAACAGAGTTGGAAGATGCGTTCCTTGACCACAAAGAGCCTACAGTCTAGAGGACTGTAAGTAGATGGTAGGAAACTGAACCCTGGTTGCCAGGCATCACACATGTCTTTCCCTTCCCCGCCAAATTTTCCCCCATGACCACGGATGGTCACCCCCTCAAACCACCCCAGAATAATTGCACTAGTTCTCTGAGGAGACCTCACCCATGCCTTGCTCACGTCTCTGGGGGAAGCTTCTCTTGTGGGGAAGACATGACTCTAAGGGAATTTCCCAATTCTTCTGTCCCACAATCCTTTCATTCCAACCCAGGCTTCACATCAGCATGGCGTAGTAGCTGTGGGAATCAGAAGGTCATGGGTTCTAATCCTGGCTCTGCCACTTGTCAGCTGTGTGTCACTTGGCAAGTTGCTTCGCTTCTCTGTGCCTCAGTGACCTCATCTGTAAAATGGGGATTGAGAATGTGAGCCCCATGTGGGACAGGGACTGGTCTAGCCCTGTTTGTTTGTATCTACCCCAGCACTTAGTAAAGTGCCTGGCTCGTAGTAAGCACTTAACAAATACCAGGATTATTATTATTATTATCATCATTGGGGCTCCCAAAGTCCGTGTGTGTGTGTGTGTGTGTGTGTGTGTGTGTGTGTGTGTGTGTGTGTGTTTGTACAAATGGGGAGAGGGGAGGAGGGCAGCTGTGAAAATCCAGATTGGAGGCGGGATTTGTAGGGAATTGCTCCAGCAATGAAGAGAATAAGCTTGTCGTGGTCTGGGAACGTGCTTACCAACTCAGTTCGATGGTACTCTCCCAAGCACTTATTACGGTGTTCAGTAAGTGCTCAATAAGTATGATTGATTAACTGATTGATTGTGTTTTCCCCTCGGTGAGGACCCTAAAGTGTTGGTGATAGAATGCCGTCTATCAGACCCCAAAGAAAAGCAAGCTGGATATGATCATTCCTTTTTTGTTTCTTTTCTTTCTCCCGCTACCTTTAGAGTTTGGGTTCAGTGGACTTTTCCCCCGGAAGGCTCAGTTTCCCCCAGGCCCCATCCCACCCTTCTGCCCACCCACTAAGAAATTCCAGGAGTTTTCCTAAGTGCTAGTGGGTCAAAGATCAGGGGCCCAGCTGAGTTTCAACGCAGAAACACAAGGCAAACAAACTGCACATTGCTCATTTAATCAATCAGTCAATCAGTCAATGGTAATTATTGGGTGTATCTTCCGTGGCCTAGTGGCTAGAGCCCGGGCCTGGGAATCAGAAGGTCATGGGTTCTAATCCTGACTCTGCCACTTGTCTGCTATGTGATCTTGAACAAGTCCCTTCATTTCTCCTGGCCTCCGTCCCCTCATCCGTAAAATGGGGGATTGAGATTGTGAGCCCCGTGTGGGACAGGGACTGTGTCAACCCAATTTGCTTGTATCCACCCCAGCGCTTAGTACAGTGCTAGGCATGCTGTAAGTACTTAACAAGTACCATTATTATTATTTATTGATAACCAGTGGTTCAAAGACCTGGGGACCAGTTACCTTTCCATGTAGAAACACCAGGAGGAGGAATCACACACTGGTCTTTTAATCAATCAGTCAATCAATCAATTGATTATTTATTGGTCATTAGTAGGTCAGAGACCTGCGGTCCATCAGGTAATCAGTCCATCATTGGTATTTGTTGAGTGCTTACAGTGTGCAGAACATTAGCTAAGAACTTGGGAGAGTACAATACAGTAGAGTAAGAAATAATAATAGTAATAGTATTTGTTAAGTGCTTACTATGTGTCAGGCCCTGTACTAAGCACTGGAATAATAATAATTATAGTATTTGTTTAGCACTTAATACATGCCAAGCATTGTTCTAAGCGCTGGAGTAAATACAAAGTCATCAGGTTGGACACAGACCCTGTCCCACTTAGGGCTAACAGTCTTCTTCATGTTCCCTGCCCCCCAAGGAGATTACAATCTGGTGATCGTGACCCCTAATAGTGACCCCAAATGACCAGTGTCATTTGGGGTCAGAAAGGAAGTCCCCCTTTGCAGCAGCAACAACTCAAGGGCTCAGCACAGAGTGAAAGTGTTCTTCCAGGTGATTGGCGAATGTTGCTTTGGCGAAAGTTGCCCTCCCGGGGTGGTCTGGTGTCCTTTCCTGCCGCTGCGGTGCACTTCTCTGACACAGATCAATCGATCAATCCATGGTATTTATTGAGAAGGTACTGTGTGCAGAGCACTTTACTAAGCCCTCGGTAGATACGTTTCCTGTCCACAGCGAGCTTACAGCCTAGAGAGATGGCATTGTTAGATGGGTGCGAGTCTCTTTAGTTTTCATTTGAGGGCGGATTGCTTTCCCAGAAGCAGGAGATGGATGAGAAATCTTGGGTCCAATCTGAAACTGTGCCCAGCTCAGCCTCCTGTTTTCGTTTTATATTTTTAATGGTGTTTGTTAAGTGCTTAATATCGGCTTCAAGGCTGCCCATCCCCTGGCCCCCTCCTACCTCACCTCCCTTCTCTCCTTCTCCAGCCCAGCCCGCACCCTCCACTCCTCTGTCGCTAATCTCCTCACCGTGCCTCGTTCTCGCCTGTCCCACCGTCGACCCCCAGCCCACGTCATCCCCCAGGTCCAGAATGCCCTCCCTCCACACATCCGCCGAGCTAGCTCTCTTCCTCCCTTCAAAGCCCTACTGAGAGCTCACCTCCTCCAGGAGGCCTTCCCACACTGAGCCCCCTCCTTCCTCTCCCCCTCCTCCCCCTCCCTATCCCCCCCGCCTTACCTCCTTCCCCTCCCCACAGCACCTGTATATATGTATATATGTTTGTAGGGATTTATTACTCCATTTATTTATTTATTTTATTTGTACATATTTATTCTATTTATTTTATTTTGTTAATATGTTTTGTTTTGTTCTCTGTCTCCCCCTTCTAGACTGTGAGCCCACTGTTGGGTAGGGACCGTCTCTATATGTTGCCAACTTGGACTTCCCAAGCACTTAGTACAGTGCTCTGCACACAGTAAGTGCTCAATAAATACGAATGAATGAATGAATGAATGTGCCGGGCACTGTACTAAGCACCGGGGGACATACAAGCTAATCAGATTGGACACAGTCATTGTCCCACATAATGCTCACAAGCTTAATCTCCATCTTAAAGTTGAGGTAACCGGGGCACAGAGTAGTTCCGTGACTTGACCAAGGTCACAAAGCGAGCAAGTGGCGGAGCCAGGATTAGAACTCAGGTCCTCTGGTTTAACATCTCCCTACGACCACTCTCTCTTTAAGATCTGAACCAAAGCAGGCCTTTTTATTATATTATTATTAAATGCCATCAAGTCATTTCCAAGTCACAGCGACTCCATGGATATACTTTCTCCAGAACGTCCCGTCCTCTGCCATAATCTGCGACCTTTCTAATGGTTCTTCCATTACCGTTGTTATGGTCTCTCTCCATCTAGCTGCTGGTCTGCCTCTTCCTCATTTTCCCTGGACTGTTCCTAACATTAGCGTCTTCTCCAGAGAATTAGTCCTCCTGAGTATATGGCCCAAATATGCTCATCTAAGTCGAGTCATTTGGCCTTCCAAAGACCACTTGGGTCTAAGTTGCTCCAAAATCCATTTGTTTGCTTTTCATGCAGTCCATGTTATTCTCAAAAGCCTAGAGAGGCTGTAATATAATGCCATCAGCAGTAGTATTTATCGAGCCCTTATTGGGGACAGAGCACTGTACTAAGTGCTTGGGAGAGTACGATATAGTTAAAGTTTAGTATGTGCTGAGCACTTAGGAGAGTATAATAGTGTTAGTACCCACAATGCCTGCCATCAAGGAGCTTGCAATATAACTCTTCCACATTATATTGTACTCTCCCAAGTGCTTAATACAGTGCTCTGTACTCATTAAGCGCTCAATCTTCTTTTTTTTTAGGGTATTTGTTAAGCGTTTATTCTGTGCCAGGCACTGGGATAGGTACATGACAATCCAGTTGAACACAGTCCCCATCCCACATCCATCCATCCATCCATCCATCCATTCGTACATACATACATACATCCACATACATCCCAGAGTACAGTGCTCTGCACACAGTAAGCGCTCAATAAATGCGATTGAATGAATAGGGCGCACAGACTTAATCGTAAATTAATGAACGCAACATCCTCTTCAGTTTCCCCAGTGCCTCGAGACAAACGTTATTTTATTAGCTACGACAATCCAATCTTCAAGACTTTTATTCTCTTATCCCTTCACGATAGCAAGACAATTGTATATAAATAAAAACCCTCTCCTGGCCCGCTTCCTGGTGAATGGTGAGGTGACAAGTCACTGGATCTGACATTTATTTACAAACAAATGTCTTGGGAACCAACAGGGAGAGGGAGGGAAAAGCGGGAAGACGTTCTAATGTGTTCTCGGAAGGGCACCGCAGCGTGCGTTTCCTTCGACGTGGCGGTAGTTTTTCCAAGTTCCTACTTTTTCCCAAGTTATTTAGCCAAGTTATCTAATCACTTTTGCCGTAGGTCTGCCTAAAACTGCCCGGACTTCCCCCCCAGGTATGGAACCCAACAATAACAAGCCCTATCCCCTGGAGATTTGGAGAGCCATTTGGCAAAAAAAAATCTTGTAGGTTTGGTGTATGATTTCAGACAGGGCAGGGCTGGGCCATTTTGGCCCAACTCCAATTCCTTTTTCCCCCTTGGCTGAGATTTTTAGCGTCGTAGGCTCAGGACAAAGACATTCTGCGCCTTCTCCCTGAACGGTCCCTTGCCTACTGAGTGGTAGTGTATTGGTTGCTGGTCACCCTTCACTTCAGGAGAAAGGCTATTAGCAATCCTTGGGTTCTTCAGTGCTATTTACTTAGCGCCCACTAAAAGCAGAACATCTGGCTTAACAATAGCTGGGAGATTCCCCCTGGGGAAGCAACATGGCCTACTGGATAGAGCCCAGGCCTGGGAATCTCCTAGACTGTAAGCCCGCTGTTGGGTAGGGACCGTCTCTATATGTTGCCAACTTGTACTTCCCAAGCCCTTAGTACAGTGCTCTGCACACAGTAAGCACTCAATAAATACGATTGAATGAATGAATGAATCAGAAGAGTCGTGGGTTCTAATCCTTACCCCGCCACTTGTCTGCTGTGTGACCTTGGGCAAATCACTTCGCTACTCTGGGCTTCAGTTTCCTCATCTGTAAAATGGGGATTAAGACCGTGAGCCCCACGTGGGTCAGGGACTGTATCCATCTGATTATCTTATATCAACCCCAGCGCTTAGAACAGTGCAGGACACGTAGTAAGCGCTTAAAAGTACTGTTATTATTGATGTTATTATTATTATTATTATTTATTATATGTCCATATCTGTCATGTATTTATTTCGATTAATGTCTGTCTCCCCCTCTAGATTGTAAACTCATTGTGGGTGGGGAATGGGTCTGTCTATTGGTGTATTGTATTCTCATTCATTCATTCAATTCAATTGTATTTATTGAGTGCTTACTGTGTGCAGAGCACTGTACTAAGCGCTTGGGAAGTACAAGTCAGCAACATATAGAGACGGTCCCTACCCAACAGCGGGCTCAAAGTTAGGATTAGGGTTCTCCCAAGCAGTTAGTACAGTGCTCTGCATACAGTTCAATAAACCCGATTGACTGACTGACTGACAACGGAAGCGAGACAGGCATTGACTGTTCTCCTGAAGCATGCAGTCTTAAGCGATTTGTTAAGCGCTTACTATGTGCCAAGCACTGTTCTAAGCACTGAGGTAGACACAAGGTAATCAGGTTGTCCCACGTGGGGCTCTTGGTTTTAATCCCCATTTTATGAGGCAAACTGACGTGACTTTCCCAAAGTCCCACAGCTGATGAATGGTGGAGTCAGGATTAGAACCCATGACTTCTGACACCCAAGCCCGGGCTCTTTCCAGTAAACCACGCTGCCCCCGATATCAAGAGGATATTGACCAGCTCTCTTCTGTCTAGGAGTGGTCGGGAGACCCTCCCAAACTGAGGGAGTAGCTGGCATCTGCCTGAAGCCGGACACAAGAACGTAAGACCATTAGCAAGGCCATTTCCATTTCTCATTTCCATTGAGAAGCAACGTGGCTCAGTGGAAAGAGCCTGGGCTTTGGAGTCAGTGGTCAGGGGTTCAAATCCCGGCTCTGCCAATTGTCAGCTGTGTGACATTAGGCGTCACTTAACTTCTCTATGCCTCAGTTACCTCATTTGTAAAATGGGGATTAAGACTGTGAGCCCCCCGTTGGACAACCTGATCACTTTGTAACCTCCCCAGCGCTTAGAACAGTGCTTTGCACATAGCGCTTAATAAATGCCATCATTAATTAATTAATTAATTTCCAGGAAGGCCAGTTGTCCTTCCAACCACCGCCATCCTCATCGTCAATAGTATCTCTTTCAATGGCCACAGGAGGCTTGGAGGAGAAGCAGTGTGGTGCGGTGGAAAGAGCCCGGGCTTGGGAGTCAGAGGTCATGGGTTCGAATCCCAGCTCCACCACATGTCTGCTGTGTGACCGTGGGCAAGTCACTTGACTTTTCTGAGCCTCAGTTACCTCATCTGTAAATGGGGGTTAAGATTGTGAGCCCCACATGGGACAACCTGATCACCTTGTATCCCCCCCAGCGCTTAGAACAGTACTTTGCACATAGTAAGTGCTTAACAAATGCCATTATTATTATTACTATTCTAATCCCAGCTCAGTCACTTTGTGATCTTTGGCAAGACACTTCACTTCTCTGTGCCTCAGTTCCCTCATCTGTAAAATGGGGATTGAGTCTGTGAGCCCCTGTGTGGGATAGGGACTGTATCCAACCCCATTTGCTTGTATCCAGCCCAATGCTTAGAACAGTGTCTGGCCTATAGTAAGTGCTTAACAAATACCACAATTATTAGGAACTGAGGCTTCTTCGTGAGCTCTAATGCCCCAAACATTTTCCTCTTCATCCCAAACTTTCCGTCAAATGACCCATTTTGGACTGCTCATCTGGGAATTCATCCAAGTCCCTCTTGACTGACCTGGCACTTTCAACCTGCAGCCTTCCCGGAAAGGTTTACTTACCCCTTCCTAGGTGACCAAGCGTTTCCTTTTGCTGACTTGGAACTTCCCACTTCCAAGTTGTAGTAATAATAATAACAATTTTGGTATTTGTTAAGTGCTTACTATGTGCCAAGCACTGTTCTAAGCGCTGAGGGAGATACAAGGTAATCAGGTTGTCCCATGTGGGGGTTAACAGTCTTCATCCCCATTTTCCAGATGAGGGAACTGAAACACAGAGAAGTAAAGTGACCTGCCCACAGTCACACAGCTGATAAGGGGCGGAGCCGGGATTCGAACCCATGCCCTCTGACTCCCAAGCCCACACTCTTTCCACTGAGCCACACTGCTTCTCCAGTAGCACCCTCTCTCTTTCTAGAGTTGTGAGATTTTATGTGTGTGTTTTTTTAAAATGGTATTGGCTAAGTGCTTACTATGTATCAAGCACTGTTCTGAGCCCTGGGGTAGATACAAGTTAATTGATCCCTGTCCTACAGTAGGCGCTCACAGCCTTAATCCCCCTTTTACAGATGAGGTAACTGAGAGAAGTGAAGTGACTTTTCCAAGGTCACCCAGGAGACAAGTAGTGGAGCCAGGATTAGAACTCAGGCCCTTGGGTTGATGGACAACCATTCTACCTTGAACCAGTCCACATCCTTCCGAATTTTGTAGACTTCAATCATGTCCCTTCTTAACCCGAGCCTTTCCGGAAACAGTCCAGTTTTCCGTCCGTCTTTTTATGGAAGCTGCTCTCTCCTCTTTCTCATCTTGGCTGCTCTTTTCTGGAGCATCTCCAGATCTGGAATGCCCTGTCTAGCATACAGATGCAGTTGGAAGGCCATCGCTCTTCCCAGAAACTTCCTGTCTGCCCCTCTGAGTTCTCTGCTTACATCTAATGAGGACAGGATGCTATCAAAGACCTCACCCCACGTTGGGGAGAAACCTGGAAGAATCCAGACTGCTGCTGCCCTCTTGGGCTTTTTGATTTCTACTAGACAGGATTGTCAAAAATCTCACCTTGAGGGTACGGGGATGGAATCCGGAAAAATCCAGACTGCTTCCCCTCCTTGAGGTCTCTGCTTTAGTTCTAGAGAGGTCACACCGCTGTCAAAGATCTCATCCCAGTTGTGTGTGTGTGTTTGTGTGGAGGTGGGGAGGCATCCAGAAAAATCCCAACTGCCCCTCAGGCTTTCAGTGCTTAGAATAGTGCTTTGCACATACTAAGCGCTTAATAAATGCCATTATTATTATTATTATTATTTCTGCTTACTCCAAGAAAGGACGGATATTGTCAAAAATCTCATCCCGAATGTATGAGGGGATCCAAAATAATCCAGACTGTCTGCCCACCTTGAGCTCTCTGTTTTACTTCTAGAGGTGACAGCGCACTGGCCCAAGTGTGTGTGTATGTGTGTGTTGGAGGGAAAGCCATAAAAATCCAGACTATCTGCCCCTTTGGGCTCTCCACTTCTTTCTAGAGCAGACAGAGTGCTGCCAAAGATCTCATCTTGGAGGATTGGGGAGGGGGAGAAAATTCTTGATATTCTTTACCCTCCAGGGATTTTTCCAGGGGACTCTGGGGCATGGAGAAACCGTCCTGTCTTCATTCCGGACACAATCACGTCCTTCACTCTGCCTCGGTAGGACATCTTGATGGGAACTCTGAGACGTTTGGGGGAGGAGAAGCCTTTTCCGCTTCTTCTCAGCCCCAAATCTCACCCCTGTCAGGGCAGCTGTTGGACCCACTGCAGAACAGTACCTGGCATGTCTTCCTCGGCCTCTCCACAGCCGGAGTTTTGATGGCCATGATTTAAAGTTAGCTTGGGGTTGGGGTAGGGAGGAGGCAGAAGAGATGCTCCTTAAACCCAATCACTAGCAGTGCTCCTTCTCCCCAGGACGCCTAACTCCAGGCCTTCCAGGGTGGGGAGGAAGGGAACCAGGAGTTTGGGCTGGGATTGCCAACCACTCCGGCCTCCCACGGCCCCCGTGGTGGAGAGTCAAGGAAACAGGGCCCCGGCTGGCTCTGCCGCTTCTCCTGAAACATCTCTCCACTTAATCATCACCCCAGCAGTAAAGCCCGGAGGTAACGACAGCCTGCTGGAAAATCTGGGATTGGCTGGGAAAACGTGAGTCTCGGGGAAAGCACCGAGGCTTGGAACATGAAAAAGAAAAACGGCCCGTGGGAAAACCCACCCTCTTCCAGAGAAGGCGTTGGTTTTTCCACAGGGCCATCTCGCCCCAGGCGGACGGTGGCCAGTCTAATCCCACTTGCCCTTGGAGCCTGCCTCAGTTCCCTCATCTGTAAAATGGGGACTAAGCCTGTGAGCCAATGTGGGACAACTTGATCACCTTGTACCCCCCCCCAGTGCTTAGAAAAGTGCTTTGCGCATAGTAAGCACTTAACAAATGCCATCATTATCATTATTATGATTATTATGAAACAGACCCAGTCTGGGGGCTTCGAAGGGAAGACACGGCACCTGAAAACTCAGTCAATCCACCGACCCCAGAGGGAGTTTCTGAAACTCGGATGGAAAATATCTTCCCTTTGGCATTCGGCGGCTAGGGCCGGCCCTTCCGACAGCTAGCCGGAAGCGTCTGGATCGTTCTAGAAGCCGGCCTCTGTGGAAAGATAGGGCCCTTAGGGAACTACCTGCGCCCGGCCGCCGTCCTGAGAGGCTCAGGCCCCGATTCCGTCCGACTGCCGTCGGCTCACTACCGCTAAGCCCGTGGCACCTGGGCTCTTGAAATCTCAATGCCGCTTTTAATAAACCACTCTGCGGTCGGAAAGAAAATGTCTCAGATTGTCCCTTTCCCCTCTGGAGTACGCTTGTCTCTCTCCACACCCCCTTCCCCTCCCGATAACATCTCACCCGGGCTATGAACGGAGAAGGAAATTGCACAATGGTGGAGATGAAAAATAGCTGCCATGTATTTATCTTAAATTAGCTCTGCCGAACAGTTCCTTCGCCCCATTCAACGGAGCAACAATTGTTTATGCAAACGTGTTATTTGCATCATGCTTTCTTACATTTGAAAGTCTAATTATTAAAAACAAATCTTATTTTTTCATCTTTAAAAAAAAAAAGAATATCACCAGCTTGGCTAGTTTTCTAGTTTAAAAATACCCACGGCACCAAGCACAATAGTGAGAATGTCGGAAATGCTCGGCAGAGCCATGGAAATCTCCAGCTAGAGGGAAAGTTAGGGGCTCATCCGCTTTGACGGGATTATTTCTTGAGCTACTCAGTGACGGTTGCATGGGAAGCAGCATGGCCTAGTGGATAGAGCACCCCAGAGGACCTGGGTTCTAATTCTGACTCTGCCGATAGCTTGCTGGGGGCCTGGGGACAGTCACTTGGCTTCTCTGGGCCTCGGTTTCCTCAATGTAAAATGAGGATTCAACACCTGTTCTCCCTCCTACTCAGCCGGCGAGCCCCTCATGGGATGGGGACTGTGTCCAACCTCACTTACCTGTACCTACCCCCGCATGGAGAACAGTGTTTGATGCATAGTAAGTGCAGAACAAATACCATTTTTAAAAAGTGCTCAGTCATTGGAGATGCAGGCTTCACTGGAGCCAAATTTACCTCGGGACTCTAGGCCCGCTATCCTTTGTGAGTGGAAAAAATTGGAATCCCTCTCTCCCCAACCTTTTCTGGAGATTCCTGGGGTGTGACTTTGTGGTCCATGCCTTGCCTCTTTGCTGTTCAGTTTGGGAGCCCTGAAGGCCAAGGAGGCCCCAAAAGATGAGCTTGACTGGGCGTCCAGTGCAAAACCTCCCCCACTTCCTCTAGAAAGAAATCCGGTGAACACCTTTGGCCGTGGGCTGTTCTATAATCAATCAGTCAGTTGTATCTATGGAGCGCTCACTGCGAGCAGAGCACTGTTCTAAGTGCTTAGGAGAGTATGATACAATTGAGTTGGTAGATGTGTTCCACAGTCTGGAATGGGAGACGGACGTTAATAGAAATCTATAAATGAAGGATATGGACAAAAATGAAGGAGGGGTGAATAAAGGGCACAAATCCAAGTTGATGATGATGATGATGGTGGTATTTGTTAAGTCCTTACTCTGTGCCAAGCACTGTTCTAAGCGCTGAAGTACAAGGGCCTTGCAGAAGGGAGTGGGAGAAGAAGAAATGAGGGTAGTGACCTTGGTGAGCAGAAAGCAGTGAGTCCTTGGAGAAAATCTGGTTTTGCCCTTCAGAGGAGGAGGGCAGAGGAGACAGGGCAAGATCAGAAGGTGAAGTAACCTCACGTGGGGAGAGGAAAGTCAATGAGATGAACACATTCATTCATTCATCGATTGTATTTATTGAGTGCTTTCCGTGTGCAGAGCACAGTACTAAGGGCTTGGGAGAGTACAATAAAACACAAACGTACCTTTCAACACCCCTGCTGAAAAATTTCAATCCCCAGATCTGAACCCAATTGTCGCTGGAGACCGAGGCGTAGAATACCGATTGATGAAAGTCTGTGGAGAAGTCCAACAATCAGTGGTATTTATTGAGTGCCCACTGTGTGTCGGGCACATTATCGAGTGCTCGGGGAGAGTATGAGAAAGTTAAGAGGCAGAAAATTGGCTTGACGTTTTTCAGGTGGTTAACTTAGGGATCCTGTAACAGTCAACAGGGAATGCTTTCAAAATCCGTTCTCCTGATTATGTAGTCGCAGTTTCACCTCAAACGGTACAGCGAGGCGCTTCCTATTTAGGATGCTAAGAGTCGCTTGTCTGTGGGAATAGATTCATTTTTCAAGTATCAAATTCCGGTAGATGAGAAGACTCTGTTTGAAAAGCCTCCTTCAAAACACACCTATGCAGCTTCTCAGAGCTAGTGAAGTGATTCATTCTCAGCACTTTCAGAAGTAGGTGCAAACAAGTGACTCTTTTAAGAAGACGGAAGGAGGTTCACAACGGAGCTAGAAAAATGAACTGAGTCGTATAGAGAAAGCTCAGGGCTTGTGAGGGTAATTGGATGCATGCGGGCTGAAGAAAATGCTAAAGCCGGAATGCCTGTCTTCAATTAATCTATGGTATTTAGTGAACACTTAGTGTGTGTAGAGAGAGCACTGTATTAAGCACTTGGGAGAGGAAGATACAGTAGAGTTGGCAGATGTGTCCCCTGCCCACGATGAGCTCACGGTCTAGAGTTGGAGACGGACGATAAAATGAATTATGTGTATGTACAGAAAAGTTGAGTGACTTGCCCAGGGTCACCCAGCAGGCAAATGGCAGGGATTTGAACCCAGATCCTCTGAGGCCCAAGCCAGTGCTCTTTTTACCAGGCAGTGCTGCTTATGACCCTCAGAGGGTTAAAGGAAAGTGCCGACCAACTGTGCTTAAGGGAAATTGCAGCAAGAAAGAGGCAGGTCAGACCTAGGGAAGAACTTTTTGGGTAGATCAATCAATCATATTTATTGAGCACTTACTGTGTGAAGAGCACTGTACTAAGCGCTTGAGTAGAGAGAGCATCCTGCCCTCCATAGTTAAAGAGCACGAGGAAGCTTCTGAATCTCTAGCTCTGCTCTTTCGGGCGGTCTTTATCTCACAAGTTAGGTGGTGTCTGTGAAGATCTCGATACCTCTAGGTAGACTAGTTGATCTTTTTGAGAGGAAAATCTGGGAGCCCTGGAGTTTGCCATTTTCTTTCTCCGAAGCATTTGTCTATTGATCATCCTAGTTTTCCCAAGAAAACTCAATGGATTACACTCCCAGAACGATTGCAGATGGATACGGGGCATTCTGGGAGAGATGTATCCATGGCATCGCTGTGGCTCAGAGGCAACTCGATGGCATAAGGCAAGACGAGACAATATCCTAGTTTGGGCATCACCATGTCCCCTGCGAGGGAGGGGGAGAACAGTGCTTGGCATATAGTAAGCGCTTAACAAATACCATCATTAATATAATTATCACCATTCTTCACATGAGAACCCCGGGGCCCAGAGAGGTTAAATCATTTTCCCAAGATCACACTGCACTCCCATGGCAGAGCCAGGGAGTCAGGGCTTTACTTTTCCCACTAGACCACCATGTGGTTCCCCACGTGCTGGGAAGACTCTTTACCATCCCTATGCTTGGGTTCTCCTTCCCGCTCTCCCCCATCTCCCCTTTCCCAAACATCAGCACTCAGCTCATTGTGGGCAGGGAAATCTGTTCATTGTTGGATCGCATTCTCCCAAGCCCTCAATACAGTGCCCCACACTCATTAAGTGCTCAATAAATACGACTGAATGAATAAATGAGACCAGGGTTAAAGCAAATACCCTTTGGACCCTCTCCCCTGGCCCGTTAGCGATGATGGGGAAGGGGATCACGGGCCTCCAGCCGAGGCAGCTTTGGCTCCCAGGGGACCGTCTGAGGAGTGGAATATCTTTGCCAGCGGCGGAAGATCTCCAGGAGAGATTTTCCTCCTGTTGGAACTAATCGGCTCAATAGTTAACTTGTCCTGGTCAGCATCTTAGTGCAGCTTCTTTGGGCAAGTCGGTCCCCCCAGAAGATTGAAAGATGCCATCGAGCTGGGATCATCTCCGGATGATTTTCTCGGGGGGACAGAACACTGACCCTATGCGCTCTCTCGCCTGCCCAGCTCACCGATCGGGCCCCGTTTTTGGATCCACAATTTTGGCCACGTTGGCGGCCCTCAAAAAGCCTCGTTTTCCTCCCCCCGGGCATCTCCGTCATGGCCTCCCTGAGCCTGCATCCCTGCTCTTATTTTGGCCATGAAAGGTATCCCAGGAAAGCCTCTACTGACCCTTCAGCTTCCAGCTTCCAGAATGGCTTCCATGGAGATGAGAGGATGCGAACGAGATTTCGTCAGACCAGCTTCGCGGATAGATTCTAATATGTACCAGCCTTCACGGTTTTACCAACCCTCTTCACCCTCCTCGTTATTTTATCTCTGCCATTGGGGCAGGAAGAAGGGGTGTTGACCAAAGAAACCCGCCACTGGGACTTGGGGTCAGATTATTCCTTCTTTTCCTAAAATTCTCACTTGCTGCCATCTGACATCTTTTAGGGCTCACGTCCTTTTGTCGGAGCTCCTATTATGTGCCCCCTTACCTTTCTTCTTGGACTGCAAGGGCCCAATTCCGACCCCTTTATATTAATGCCAGAGGTGCCATCCTCCCAAGCCTTTTACCCGTCAGTGGCAAGCATCGAATGTACACATGTAGTAATTCGATCTTGAATCCGTGGCATGCAACCATTTTTCCAAAGCCCTGTCACTTTGCTTATCTCATTTTATCTTCTCAGGGTCCCTGTGGGGTAGGGGGAGGATGGCATTATTATCATCTCTTCTCTTCAGATGAGGAAACAGAGGTCCAGAGAGGTGAAGAGACCTGTCCAAGGTCACACAGCAGGTCTGTGACAGAGTTGGAATTGGAACAAAGGACTGCTGGCTCCTGGACCCTGGCTCTTCCCACTAGGTGACATTGCTTCCCGGAAAACAGGATTGAAACAGCCCCTGCTTTCCCTCGAAACTCGATATGGGCAGGGAACGTATCTGCTAATTCTGTTGGATTAGACTCTCCTGAGCGCTTAGTACAGTGCTCTGCACATAGTAAGCTCTCAATGAATACCATCAACTGACTAATAATCAAAGCCCAACAAGTCTAGTCTGGGTGTTCGCTATGAGCAGGGAATGTGTTTACTAATTCTGTTGTATTGGACTCTCCCAAGCACTTAGTACAGCACTCTGCATGTAGTAAGTGCTCACTAAATACCACTGATTGATTAATAATAAAAGCCCAACAAGTCTAGACTGTAAACTCGATACGGGCAGGGAATGCGTCGGCTAATTCTGTCGGATTGGACCCGCCCAAGTGTTTAGTACAGTGCTCTGCACATAGTAAGCGCTCAATAAATATGATTTATTGATTGATCTCCCAAAGTAGGATTAGAGAAGCAGCATAGCCTAGTGGAAAGAGCCCAGGCTTGGGAGTCAGAAGGACCTGGGTTCTAATCCCAGCTCTGCCACTTGTCTGCTGTGTGACCTTGGGCAAGTCGATTCACTTGCCTGGGCCTCAGTTCCCTCATCTGTAAATTGGGGGTTAAGACTGTGAGCCCCATGGGGGACTGTGTCCAACCCGATTCGCTTGTCTCCACCCCAGCGCTTAGTACAGTGCCTGGCACATAAGTAGGCGCTCAACAAATACAACACTTATTAAGATCTCGAAATGTCTCTTGGCTCCCCACTGACTCTGCCAGGCCAGGGAGCAGCTCAGGAAGACCCGCCAGACTCTCTGGAAGTAGCCGTGCCAGCGCTTAGTACAGTGCTCTGCGCACAGTAAGTGCTCAATAAATACGATTGATTGATTGATTGAAGAGCCACACCGAAGCCATGGGCTGGCCTTCCTTATGTTGGGGTTGCCAAGATCCAGAAGGCAATTCCCCCATTAGCAGTAGCTGTACTTTTCACACAGCTCACAGGGACTGTGTCTGTTATCTGGTTCTATTGTCCTCTCCCGAGCGCTTAGCACTGTGCTCTGCACACAGTAAGCGCTCAATAAATACGACTGACTGACTCTCAGATATGAGACAAGCTATTTATTGACATTAATTAATGTCTGTCTCCCCCACTAGACCTAAGCTCATCGTGGGCAGGGAATGTGTCTGTTTATTGTTCTGTGGTGCCTAAATGCTTAATCAATCAACCAATCAGTCGCATTTATTGAGCATTTACTGTGTGCAGAGCACTGTACTAAGCGCTTGGGAAGTACAAGTTGGCAACATATAGAGGCAGTCCCTACCCAACAGTGGGCTTACAGTACCCTTAAAAAAAGGGGGTTGGGGGGAGTTTCCACGCTAGCTAACAGACTGTGACCGTGAGCCCATTGTTGGGTAGGGACCATCTCTATATGTTGCCGATTTGTACTATCCAAGTGTACTACCCATACTAAGTGTTTAGTATGATGCTCCGTACCCAGTAGGTGCTCAGTAAATATGATTGAAGTTCATCAGGTTGGACTCAGTCCCTTTCCCCCATGGGCCTCACAGTCTAAGTGGAAGGGAGAACAGGGATTGAATCCCCATTTTACTGTTGAGGAAACTAAGGCCCAGAGAAATGAACTACCCAAGGGGCAGAGGTCAACCCCAGTCCCTGGCAGTGGACTGTCTTCACCGGTGACCCCGGAGCTATGGGGGTATTTGGTAAGTGCTTACTATGCGCAAGCACTGCACTAAGCGTTGGGTTATATAAAGGATAATCAGGTCTGACACAGTCCCCGCCTCACAAAGGGCTCACAGTGGAACCTTAAAGCCCCTTTGGGACGTTTGGGTTATGGAAGCAGAAGCAGTGTGGCCTAGTGGCTAGAGCCCCGGCCCTGGAGTCAGCAGGACATGGGTTCTAATCCCGGCTCCACCACATGTCTGCTGTGTGACCTTGGGTGAGTCACTTCACATCTCTGTGAATTGTGTGAGCCCCCCATGGGACAACCTGATCACCTTGCAACCTCCCCAGCGCTTAGAACAGTGCTTTGCACATAGTAAGCGCTTAATAAATGCCATTATTATTATTATTATTATCTGGGCCTCAGTTCCCTCATCTGTGACATAGGGATGGAGGCTGTGAGCCCCACGTGGGAGAGGGACTGTGTCCAACCCGATTTGCTTGGATCCACCCGAGTGCTTAGTACACTGCATAGTAAGCGCTTAACAAATACCGGAATTATCATTATTATTATGTGGGACAGGGACTGTTAAACTCGTATCTACCCCAGTGCTTAGTACAGTGCCTAAATGCTTAAAAAATACCATTAAAAAAAAAAAGGGTTGGGGGTCGTTTCAACACTAGCTAGCAGAATGTGACTGTGAGCCCGTTGTTGGGTAGGGACCATCTCTATATGTTGCCGATTTGTACTACCCAAGCGCTTAGTACAGTGTTCTGCACACAGTAAGCGGTCAATAAATACGGTCGAATGAATGAATGAATGAATGAATGAATAGCAGCCCCTACGGCTTCAGGTTGGAGACCCTGTGAAGGCCTTGGGAGTTCTTGAAGTCACGATGGCTTCTGACTCAGACCTCGTCCCCCAACTTGGTTCCCTTCAGGGGAAAGGGGTCTTTAAGACCTCCCCTCGCCCCCCGACTCCCCGCTGTGGACCAGAATCACCAAACCGGCTTCGAAACGCCCCTTCCCCTCCAAGAATCCCCTCTCCCTCCGGATCCCCTTCACCAGCCTTCGTACCCAGCCTGGAGTGTTCACAGCATGTTTGATTTCGTTTCTTCTTTCTGTGACTATCAGCCTTGGAAAGCTTTGTGTCGCAAAAAAAAAAAAAAACCCTTCTCTCTGTAAAGTATGCTGCTATCTTTTTATATCCATAGATGCTATATAAATATATACACACACAGACACCAACACACACGCGCACGCACAACTCTAAACCTTATACAGTCCACGGCAGGCCGCGATGGCTCCCTCCGCGTTGGACGGTCGCCGAAGGCAGGCGCGAGGGGAATTTGGTTTTCCCTTTTCCGACGCGCTGTTTTCCCCCCGCCTCTTTCTGGTGCCAACGGGTCGCTGTTGGGAAGGGAGAGGGATCGATTCCGACGCAGACCAGGAGAAACGAAGACAGCACAGCAGATGAACCTTCGATGTATATTTGTACAGGAACATTTATAAAAGTTTTCTACACTTCGGGAACAAAGTATTTATAATTTGGGCTGTTTGACCATTTGTGAGCCTCTTTGAACTGGTTTAGCCAATTGTTTCTGGTGTTTAGTGCCGTGTCTGGTGAGGTGACCATGTCTGAAATATTGATGCCAATAAAGGAAACTGAGTCTTTGCTGCAGTCGGCTGCCTCTGAGAGTTTTGCGTCTTTTCATCGGAACCGAACCGTTGGCCCAACCTTCCCCCTAAAGGAATGTGAAGGAACCACCCACCCTGAGATACTGACCTTTTATTATTAATTATTATCAATTATTTATTGTTATCAATAATTCATTCATTCAATCGTATTTATTGAGCGCTTACTGCGTGCAGAGCACTGGACTAAGCTCTTGGAAAGTACAATTCGGCAGCAGATAGAGACAATCCCTACCCAACATCAGGCCCATATTCTAGAAGCCCATACTGAGCCCCCGCCTTCCTCTCCCCCTCCTCCCCCTCCGCCTTACCTCCTTCCCTTCCCCACAGCACCTGCATATATGTATATATGTTTGTTTGTATTTATTACTCTATTTATTTATTCTACTTGTACAGATCTATTCTATTTATTTTATTTGTTAATATGTTTTGTTTTGTTCTCTGTCTCCCCCTTCTAGGCTGTGAGCCCACTGTTGGGTAGGGACCGTCTCTATCTGTTGCCAACTTGTACTTCCCAAGTGCTTAGTCCAGTGTTCTGCACACTAAGCGCTCAATAAATACAATTGATTGATTACTCTATACGCATCATTAATAGAGTAATAAATAGGTACAAATATGCACAAGTGCTGTGGGGTGGGGAGGGGGGTAGAGCAGAGGGAGGGAGTGGGGTGATGGGGAGGGGGAGCAGAGGAAAAGGGGGGCTTAGTCCGGGAAGGCTTCCTGGAGGAGGTGAGCTCTCAGTAGGGCTTTGAAGGGGGGAAGTGTGTTAGTTTGGCGGATGTCAGGATGGAGGGAATTCCGGGCCAGGGAAGGATGTGGGTCGGGAGTCGACGGCGGGACAGGTGAAATGGAGGCCCAGTGAGGAGGTGAGCGGTGGCAGAGGCTCGGAGGGTGCGGGCTGGGCTGGAGAAGGACAGAAGGGAAGTGAAGTAGAAGGGGCCGAGGTGATGGAGAGCTAATAATACTACTGCTAACAATAATGGTACTTGTTAAGCGCTTACTATGTGCCAAGCACTGTTTAAAGCACTGTGATAGTACAAGTTAATCAGGATGGACAAAGTCCCTGTCCCACACTGGGCTCTCACTTTTAATCCCTATTTTATACAGATGTGGTAACTGAGGCCCAGAGAAGTGAAGTGACTTGCCCAAGGTCACACAGCAGAGGTGGTGGAGCCAGCATTAGAACCCATGATCTTCTGACTCCCAGGACTGGGCTCTATTTACAACTGTGGAACGATCCTGGGCTTTGGAGTCAGAGGTCATGGGTTCAAATCCCAGCTCCGCCAATTGCCAGCTGTGTGACTGTGGGCAAGTCATTTCACTTCTCTGGGCCTCAGTGACCTCATCTGTCAAATGGGGATGAAGACTGGAGCCCCCCATGGGACAACCTGATCACCTTGTAACCTCCCCAGCACTTAGAACAGTGCTTTGCACATAGTAAGGACGTAATCATCATCATCAATCGTATTTATTGAGTGCTTACTATGTGCAGAGCACTGTACTAAGCGCTTAGTAATAAATGCTATCATTCTTCTTATTATTATATGTTAAGCGCTTACTATGTGCCAGGCACCATACTAAGGGCTGAGGTGGATATAAGCAAATTGGGTTGCACAAAATCCCTGTCCCACATGGGGCTCACATTCTCAATCCCCATTTTCCAGATGAGGGAACTGAGGCGCAGAGAAGTAAAGTGACCAGCCCAAGGTCACACAGTGGACAAGTTGTGGAGCAGGAACTTGTTCATTCATTCAATCGTATTTATTGAGCGCTTACTGCGTGCAGAGCACTGTACTAAGCGCTTGGGAAGTATAAGTTGGCAACATATAGAGATGGTCCCTACCCAACAGCGGGCTCACAATCAATCAATCAATCAATCGTATTTATTGAGCGCTTACTGTGTGCAGAGCACTGGACTAAGCGCTTGGGAAGTACAAGTTGGCAAAATATAGAGACAGTCCCTACCCAACAGTGGGCTCACAGTCTAGAAGAATTAATTAGAGGAATTAGAACGCATGACCTTCTGACTTTCAGGCCTGTGCGCTATCCACTAAGCCACGCTGCTTCTCCATATTACTGTATTACTCCATATTACTACTCCATATCACTGTACTTCCCAAGCGCCTAGTACAGTGCTCTGCACATAGTAAGCGCTCAATAAATACGATTGATGATGATGATGATATTACTTCTCCTCCTCTTCCCTGCCTGGAGTGACCCAAGGCACAGACTAATGGTTGAATCTCTTTTCTGCTGTGTGTCCTTGGGCAAGTCACTTAACTTCTCTGTGCCTCAGATTCCTTATCTATAGAGTGGAAAGTCAATCCCTCATCTCCCTCCTACTTAGACTGTGAGCCCCATGTGGGACACCTGGATCTCCCCGGTCACCCCACAGCTCTTATGTTTATGTGTATATATCTATAATTCTACTGATTTATATTAATGCCTGTTTACTTGTTTTGATGTGTATGTATCTATAATTCTATTTATTTATATTGATGCTATTGATGCCTGTTTAATTGATTTGATGTGTTTCTCCCCCCTTCTAGACTGTTTGTTAATATGTTTCATTTTGTTATCTGTCTCCCCCTTCTAGACTGTGAGCCCGCTGTTGGGTAGGGACCATCTCTAGATGTTGCCAACTTGTACTTTCCAAGCGCTTAGTACAGTGCTCTGCACACAGTAAGCACTCAATAAATATGATTGAATGAATGAATGAGCCCGTTGTGGGCAGGGATTGTCTCTCTCTGTTGCTGAATTGTACTTTCCAAGCGTTTAGTACAATGCTCTGCACGCAGTATTTTACTTGTCCATATTTACTACTCTATTTTGTTAATGATGTGCATAGAGCTATAATTCTATTTATTCTGGTGGTTTTGACACCTGTCTACACGTTTTGTTTTGTTGTCTATCTCCCCCTTCTAGACTGTGAGCCCATTGTTGGGTAGGGACCATCTCTAGATGTTGCCAACTTGTACTTTCCAAGCGCTTAGTACAGTGCTCTGCACACAGTAAGCGCTCAATAAATACGATTGAATGAATGAATGAGTGTCCAACCTGATCATCTTGTATCTACCCTAGCATTTAGCCCAGTGCTTTGTATCAATAATTGCAATTATTATTATGGTATTTGTTCAGCATTTACTGTGTGCCAGGCACTGTACTGAGTGCTTGAATGGATGCAAAAAAATCGGGTTGGACACAATCCCTGTCCTATGGATGAGTTAACTGAGGCACAGAGAAGTGAAGTAAGTTACCCAAGGTCACACAGCAGACAAGTGGCAGAGCTGGGATTAGAACTCATAACCTCCTGATTCCCAGGCTTGTGCTCTAGCCACTACACCGTGCTGTTTCTATGTGATGAACACTTAACAAAGATCCCAAATAATATTCATAAGAATAATAATGTTAATGATAATGATAATAATGGTAATTATGTGAATAAAAATAGTCTGAGTCCACAGAGTAAAGCAGTGTCCATGGGATGAGAGAGCAGTGTAGCATAGTGTATTTGAGAAGCAGTGTGGCTCAGTGGGAAGAGCCTGGGCTTTGGAGTCAGAGGTCGTGAGTTCAAATCCCGGCTCCGCCAATTGTCAGCTATGTGACTTTGGGCAAGTCACTTCACTTCTCTGGGCCTCGGTCACCTCATCTGTAAAATGGGGATGAAGACTGTGAGCCCCGCGTGGGACAACCTAATCACCTTGTAACCTCCCCAGCGCTTAGAACAGTGCTTTGCACATGGTAAGCGCTTAATAAATGCCATAATTATTATTATTGTACCCACTCCAGTGCTTAGTACAGTGAATGAATGAGTGTCCAACCTGATCATCTTGTATCTACCCTAGCGTGCTTTGTATCAATAATTACAATAATTATTCTGTTATTTGTTCAGCACTTATTGTGTGCCAGGCACTGTACTGAGCACTTGGGTGGATGCAAAAAAAATCGGGTTGGACACAGTCCAACCATAGTCCAACCACAGTCCATAGTAAGCGCTTACAAATACTATTATTATTATTAAACTGTAGTGGGCTTGGAGATGGGTATCCAAGCTTATTAGAGGAGGGAAAGATGGGTCAGATGGTTTGTAGTCATCATCATCATCAATCATATTTATTGAGCGCTTACTGTGTGCAGAGCACTGTACTAAGCGCTTGGGAAGTACAAATTGTCAACATATAGAGACAGTCCCTACCCAACAGTGGGCTCACAGTCTAAAAGGGGGAGACAAAACCAAACATACTAACAAAATAAAATAAATAAAATAAAGTCCTTCGCCAGAGAAGAGATGGCTAATAGACGACCTCCTCCCAGTGTATGAGAGGCTTTTCAGAGGACACGGCCCATGTCTCAAAAGGCCCCGAAAAGAGGAATATTTGATTTGATGTCCATGGCTTCCTCAAAGACTATCGATTGACTGACGGACGACTCCATTGTGCTCTCCCAAGTGCTTGGCACCAAGCAAAGCACTCAATCCGTACTATCGATTGATTGTTCAGACACCTGGACAGGTGGTCGAACAGACTGAGGAGTCTCATTCCAATCAATCAATCAATCAATCTTGTTTATTTATTATTTATATTGTTTACTTATATTATTTATTGACAGACAACAAAACAAAATATATTAACAAAATAAAATAAATAGAATAGTAAATGTGTACAAGATAAATAGAGCATTCATTCATTCAATCGTATTTATTGAGCACTTGCTGTGTGCAGAGCACTGGACTAAGCGCTTGGGAAGTCCAAGTTGGCAACATATAGAGACAGTCCAATCAGACACCTGGACAGGTGGTCGAACAGACTGAGGAGTCTCATTCCAATCAATCAATCAATCAATCAATCAATCTTATTTATTTATTATTTATATTGTTTATTTATATTATTTATTGACAGACAACAGAACAAAATATATTAACAAAATAAAATAAATAGAATAGTAAATATGTACAAGTAAGATAAATACAGCATTCATTCATTCAATCGTATTTATTGAGCACTTACTGTGTGCAGAGCACTGGACTAAGCGCTTGGGAAGTCCAAGTTGGCAACATATAGAGACAGTCCCTACCCAACAGTGGGCTCACAGTCTGAAAGGGGGGAGACAGAGAACAAAACCAAACATACTAACAAAATAAAATAAATAAAATAAAATAAAATAAAATAGATATGGAAGAATTCCACAGAATTCTTTGTGGAAACGTCCACCTTCCCGGTTGGATCGAGAGAACCCTCTCCCACGCTAGGATTCTGGGATTCTACACCTTCTGGAGATTTTTCCCTGAGTGCCAGTTACTCAGTTCATCCATCTTTGGTATTTGTCGAACTACTGTAGGATTTTCCTAAATCCAAAAGCCAAATCCACAGTCCTTGCCTGGTAAGAATAATAATAATAATTATGGCACTTGTTAGGTGTTTACTCTGTGCTAAGCACTGTTCTAAACACTGGGGTAGATAAGAGGTAATCAGGTTGTCCCACATGGGGCTCACAGTCTTAAGAGAAGCAACGTGACTTCGTGGAAAGAGCTCGGACTTGGGATTCCAAGGTCGTGGGTTCTAATCCCGGCTCTGCCACTTATCAGCTGTGTGACTGTAGGGAAGTCACTTCACTTCTCTGTGCCTCAGTTTCCTCATCTGTAGAATGGGAATTAAGACTGTGAGCCCCATGTGGGACAATCTGATTACCTTGTATCTATTTTTACATATCTATTCTATTTATTTTATTTTGTTAGTATGTTTGGTTTTGTTCTCTGTCTCCCCCTTCTAGGCTGTGAGCCCACTGTTGGGCAGGGACCGTCTCTAGATGTTGCCAACTTGTACTTCCCAAGCGTTTAGTACAGTGCTCTGCACACAGTAAGCACTCAATAAATAGGATTGATTGATTGATTGATTGTATCTACCCCAAGGCTTAAAACTGTGCTTGCCACATAGTAAGCACTTTACAAATACCAACATTATTACGATTATCTTTAATCCCCATTTTACCGATGGGGGAACTGAGGCACAGATAAGTTAAGTGGCTTGCCCAAGGTCACACAGAAGACAAGATTAGAGCCCACGTCCTCTGACTCCCAAGCCTGGGATCTTTCCACTAAGTCACGCTGCTTCTACAATTTGAAAACTGTGGTATGTGTTAAGTGCTTACTACGTGCCAAGCAATGCGCTGAACACCAGAGCAGATACAATATAATTCATTCATTCAATCAATCAATCAATCGTATTTATTGAGCGCTTACTGTGTGCAGAGCACTGTACTAAGTGCTTGGGATGTACAAGTTGGCAACATATAGAGACGGTCCCTACCCAACAGCGGGCTCATGGTCTAGAAGGGGGAGACAGACAACGAAACAAAACATATTAACAGAATAAAATAAATAGAATAAAAATAAAAGAGCCTGGGCTCTTTCCACTAAGTCATGCTGCTTCTACAATTTGAAAATTGTGGTTTGTGTTCAGTGCTTACTATGTGCCAAGCGCTGCGCTGAACACCAGAGCAGACACAATATAATTCATTCATTCAATCAATCAATCAATCAATTGTATTTACTGAGTGCTTACTGTGTGCAGAGCACTGTACTAAGCGCTTGGGAAGTACAAGTTGGCAACATATAGAGACGGTCCCTACCCAACAGTGGGCTCACAATAATCAGATCAGACACTGGGGATGCGCGGTCTAGGTAGGATTGCTCGATTGATGAGCAGGGATGGAAAAGGAAGAGAGGCAGGAAAACTATTGACAAATGTTGGGATCAGGAAGAAGAAAGAAGATCGAAGAGATCTCATGAATATTGTCAGGATGAGATAGCTGGAACATTCATTCATTCATACAATTCAACAACAAATAGAGACAATCTCTCCCACAACGGGCTCACAGTCTAGACAGGGGGAGACAGGCATCAAAACAAGTAAACAGGCGTCAATAGCATCAATATAAATAATCAATCAATCAATCAATCGTATTTATTGAGCACTTACTGTGTGCAGAGCACTGTACAAAGGCTTGGGAAGTACAAGTTGGCAACATACAGAGACAGTCCCTACCCAACAGTGGGCTCACAGTCTAGAAGAAATAAATAGAATTATAGCTATCAATTTAAATAAATTCATTCATTCATGCAATCGTATTTATTGAGCGCTTACTGTGTGCGGAGCACTGCACTAAGCGCTTGAATTATAGATATATGCACATCATTAATAAAAATAATAATGATATGTACATCTATACCGAGGTGCCATGGGGCGGGGAGGGGGATAGAGCAGAGGGAGGGAGTGGGGTGATGCGGGGGGGAGCGGAAGAAAAGGGGAGCTTAGTCTAGGAAGACTTCCTGGAGGAGGTGAGCTCTCAGTAGGGCTTTGAAGGGGAGGAAGTGTGCCAATTTGGCAGCTGTGAGGAGGGTGGGCATTCCAGGCCAGAGGCAGGACGTGGGCCGGGGGTCGACGGCGGGACAGGAGAGAACAAGGCACAGTGAGAAGGTTAGCACCACTTCCCAAGCGCTTAGTACAGTGCTCTGCACACAGTAAGCGCTCTTCTCGACCGTGAGCCAGTTGTTGGGTTGGGATTGTTTCTATCTGTTGCCAAATTGCACTTTCCAAGCGCTTAGTCCAAGGCTCTGCACAGAGTAAGCGCTCAGCAAAGACGATTGAATGAATGAAGCAGCGTGGCTCAGTGGAAAGAGCGTGGGCTTTGGAGTCAGAGGTCATGGGTTCAAATCCCAACTCTGCCAATTGTCAGCCGTGTGTCTTTGGACGAATCACTTCACTCCTCTGTGCCTCGGTTACTTCGCCTGTAAAATGGGCATTAAGACTGTGAGCCCCACGTGGGACAACCTGATCACCTTGTAACCTCCCCAGTGCTTAGAACAGTGCTCAGCACATAGTAAGCGCTTAATAAATGCCATTATCATTATTATTATTAGTGAATGAAGGAACCTACTCATTTTAACTCCATCTCATTTTTCTCTCTGTCTGCCTCTTGCTGACACCCTCCCTCCTGCCTGGAATTCGCTCCTCCTTCATTCCTGACAGACCACCGCTTTCCCCTTCTTCCAAACCCTCTGGAGGTCACACCTCCTCCAGGAAGCCTTCCCTGACTAACCTCATCTCCCTCAGAACTTCTAATCTACCCTCCCTCCCTCCTGCTTCACTTCTGTCACTGGGCCTCTTCCCCCTAAGCACTTTGATGCTCATCTCACCTACCTGTTTGTTCTCCACTCTGTCATTTATTTTAACATCTGATTTCCCTGCTAGATTATAAGCTCCTTGAGGGGAGGGATCATGTCTGTGTACTCTATTTTAATTTACTCTCCCAAATAATAATAAATAATAATAATGATAAGGATAATAATAATGATGGTATTTGTTAAGCACTTACTATACGCCAAGCACTGTTCTAAGCGCTGGGGTAGATACAAGGTAATCAGGTTGTCCCGTGTGGGGCTCACAGTCTTCATCCCAATTTTACAGATGAGGTCACTGAGGCACAGAGAAGTGAAGCGGCTTACCCAACGTCACACAGCAGACAAGTGGTGGAGCCGGGATTAGAACCCATGACCTCTGACTCCCAAGCACGGGCTCTTTCCACTAAGCCACACTGCTTCCTACTCTGCACATTTTTTCAAGTCATATTTGTTACGCGCTATGTGTCAGCTACTGTACTAAGCACTGGGTAGATTCTAGTACAGTGCCTGGCACATAGTAAGCACTTAACAAATACCATTATGATTATTTTTATTATTCAAGCTAATCCGGTTGAACACAGTCCCCGTCCCATATGGAGCTTACAGTCTTAATCCCCATTTTACAGATGAGGTAACTGAGGCACAGAGAAGTGAAGTGACTTGCCCAAGGTCACCTAGCAGACAAGTGGCGGAGCCGGGATTAAAACCCAAGTCCTCTGATTCCCAGGCCGGTGCTCTGTCCATTAGGCTATGCTGCCTCTCCCGGCTCTGCCACTTGTCAGCTGTGTGACCTTGGGCCAGTCACTTAACTTCTCTGTGCCTCAGTTTTCTCATCTGTAAAATGGGGATAACACTGTGAGCCCCACGTGGGACAACCTGATAACCTTGTATCTACCCTAGTGCTTAGAACAGTGCTTGGCACATAGTAAGTGCTTAACAAATGCCAACATTATTATTATTACTATTATTAAAAGCTCAGTAAATACCTCTGATGGACTGATTGCTGATTGCAGGGAATGTGTCTGTTTATTGTTTTATTGTCCTCTCCCAAGCATTTAGTACACTGCTCCGCATACAGTAAGTGCTCAGTAAATACGATTGAATGAATGATTAATAATAATAATAATAATGATGGCATTTGTTAAGCGCTCACTATGTGCAAAGCACTGTTCTAAGCGCTGGGGAGGGGAAACAAGGTAATGGGGTTATCCCATGTGGGGCTCACAGTCTTAATCCCCATTTTATAGATGAGGTAACGGAGGCTCAGAGAGGTTAAGTGACTTACCTAAGGTCACACAGCAGACATGTGGCGGAGCCGGGATTCGAACCTATGACCTCTGACTCTAAAGCCCGTACTCTTGATAAGGGAAAGTATGCACTCTTCCCAAAAAAATCCTTGTAGACTATAAATTCCTTGGGAGAGTACAGTACAAAGGAGTTTGTAGACATGTAAGCTTCTTGTGGGCAGGAATCACGTTTGCCAACTCTGTTGTACTTTCCCAAGCGCTTAGCACAGTGTTCTGCACGTGGTAAGCAGCCGATAAATACCTGAATGATCATTGCCCGGTCAAAATTTATCCTCTGGGAAACCCAGAGAGAGAGAGCGAGAGACGGGAGCGTGGTCTACAGAAGCAGTGTGGCCTAGTGGATAGAGTTCGGGCCTGGGTGCGAAAAGGATCTAGGTTTTAATCCTGGCTCCACATCTTGCCTGCTGTGTGACCTTGGACAAGTCATTTCATTTCTCTGTTCCTCAGTTCCCTCCTCTGTAAATTGGGAATTAAGACTGTCAGCCCTATGTGGGACACGGCCTGTGTCTAATCTGATTGCTTTGTATCTAGAGAAGCAGCGTGGCTCAGTGGAAAGAGCCCGGGCTTGGGAGTCAGAGGTCATGGGTTTTAATCCCGGCACATCCTCATGTCTGCTATGTGACCTTGGGCAAGTCGCTTAACTTCTCTGAGCCTCAGTTACCCCACCTGTAAAATGGGGGTTAAGACCCTGAGCCCCACGTGGGACAACCTGATCACCTTGTATCCCCCCCAGTGCTTAGAACAGTGCTTTTTAGTAAGCGCTTAACAAATACCATCATTATCATTATTATTATTACGCAGGGCTTAGAACAGTGCGCTTACTGTGTGCAGAGCACTGACTAAGCACTTGAGAGAGTACAATACAATGATAAACAGTGACATTCCCTGCCCACAACAGGCTCACAGTCTAGACGGGAGGAGACAGATATCAATACAAATAAATAAAATGACGGGGATGTTCTTAAGTGCGGTGGGGCTGGAAGGGAGGAAGAGGAAAGGGAGCAAGTCAGGGTGACGCAGAAGGGAGTGGGAGATGGGAAAAAGTAGGGCTCGGTCTGGGAAGGCCTCTTGGAGGAGGTGGGACTTCGATAAGACTTTGAAGGGGGGAGAGTCGGTGTCTGTGGGATTTGAGGAGGGACGGCATTCCAGGCCAGAGGCAGGACGGAGGCCCAGTGAGGAGGTTAGTGTGCGGGCTGCGATGGAGACAGAGAGAAGGGAGGTGAAGTAGGAGAGGGCAAGGGGATGGACGGCTTTAAAGCCAATGGTGAGGAGCTTTTGTCTGATGAGGAGGCGGATGGGTAACACCTGGAGTTTTTGGAGGAGGGGGGTGACGTATCCTGAACGTTTTTGAAGAAAAATGACCCGGGCAACAGAGTGAAGTAGGGACTGGAGTGGGGAGAGACAGGAGGCTGGGAGGTCGGCAAGGTGGCCGATGCAGTCATCCAGGCGGGAGAGGATGAGCGATTTCATGAACGTGGAAGCAGTTTGGACAGAGAGGAAAGGGATTACTTGTAAGCATTTAACAAATACCATAAAAAAAAAAAGAGAGCAGAGATTTCTCAGAGAGCAAGAGGTCATCAGGACTGGAAAGTGCTTCACATTCAGTTTCAAACCAACTGAGCACAAAAAGAATATGTACCCAAAAATAAATAAAAAAACGCCAATGAGATCCTTTGTTAATGGGAAATCGTAAACCCTGAATCTCCACCAGGCTTGGAACGTCCGTGGCATTTATCGGCATTCCAATTCTCGGGAACGCCCGGGAGACCTTCTGTGATGATAAATTGTGGTGGCAAAACAATGCCAGTATTGTCCCACAGGGCCGTAATTATAGATCATCTGAGGGGCTGAAACTCTGTGATTGTAACGATTGAAGGAACCGCCTCAAACGGAAGCCAGCGGATCTTACTGGCCGGCAAACACGCCGGTTATCGCTGCAGGAGCGATAATCGTAGATTGTTTCTGAGATGGACCTACTGTGGAAAAGTTCTGGGAACTTTCCGTCGGGTCTGGATGTCAGGAGAGGAGCCAAAACAAAAACCAGATTGTAAGCCCCTTTGGGAGGGGGAGGGAATAATAATAATAATAATAATAATAATAATAATAATAATAATAATAATAATAATGATAATAATAATGGTATTTGTTAAGCGCTTACTATGTGCAAAGCACTGTTCTAAGCGCTGGGGGATACAAAGCGATCAGGTGATTAAGACTGTGAACCCCGTGTGGGACAGGGACTGTGTCCAACCTGATGTCCTTGTATCTACCCCAGCGCTTAGAACAGAGCCTGGCACATAGTAAGCGCTTAACAAATACCATTGAAAAAAGAGCTGTCGATATGGGCTCTGAATGTTCAGGGACTCAGATCACCTCTAAATAATAACTGTAATACTTTGTTAATCATCAGTGATATTTCTTGAGTGTTTACCATTTTCAGAGCACTGTAATAATAACAATAATAATGATGGTATTTATTTAGTGCTTACTATGTGCCAATCACATAAGACTGTGAGCCCCATGCGGGACGGGAGCTGTGTCAACCCGATTTGCTTGCATCCACCCCAGCGCTTAGTACAGTGCCTGGCACCTAGTGAACACCTAACAGATACCATCATTAAGCACTATTCTAAATGCTGGGGGAGATACAGGCAATCAAGTTGTCCCACGTGGGGCTCACAGTCTTAATTCCCATTTTCCAGATAAGGTAACTGAGGCATAGAGAAGTGAAGTGACTTGCCCAAAGTCACACAGCTGATACGTGGTAGAGCCGGGATTTGAACCCATGACTTCTGACTCCCAAGCCCGTGCTCTTTCCACTGAGCCATGCTACTTCTCTGTACTAAGCGCTTGGGAGAGGACAACAGAAACATGTTCCCTGCCCACAATGAGTTTAGAGTCTATGATAATAATGATGATGGTATTTGTTAAGCGCTTACTATTTGTTAGACACTGCTCTAAGGGCTGGGATAGATACAAGGAAATCAGGTTGGACACAGTGACTGTCCCACATGAGGCTCAGGGTCTTACTCCCCATTTTACAGATGAGAGAACTGAGGCACAGAGCAGTGAAGTGACTGGCCCAGGGTCACACAGCAGACAAGTGGCAGAGCCAGAATTAGAACCCCGGTCCTTCCGACTCCCAAGCCTGAGCTCTATCCACCACGCTACACCGCTTCAATGCTTATCTCGGCGCTTAGGACAGCACGCTTAGAACAGTGCTTTTTGCACATAAGAAGCACTTAACAAATGCCATCATTATTATTATTATTATTGTTGTTACCTGGCACTTAGTAATTGCTTAACAGATGCCATAGAAAAAATCAAAAGCTGTTGAGATGGGCTCACGTTTCCATGATGCACACGGATGCAGTGTGGCTCAGTGGAAAGAGCCCGGGCTTTGGAGTCAGAGATCATGGGTTCATATCCTGGCCCCACTGTGTGACTCTGGGCAAGTCACTTCACTTCTCCGGGCCTCAGTTACCTCATCTGGAAAATGGGGCTGAAGACTGTGAGCCCCACGTGGGACAACCTGATCACCTTGTAGCCTCCCCAGCACCTAGAACCGTGCTTGGCACATAGTAAGTGCTTAATAAATGCCATTATTATCATTATTATTATTATTATTCAGGGGGACTAAGATCATCTCTAAATAATAACTGTGATTCATTCATTCATTCATTCAACTGTATTCATTCAATTGTCGGTTGTGTGACCTTGGGCAAATCACTTCACTTCTCTGGGCCTCAGTACCCTCATCTGTAAAAGGGGGATGAAGATTGTGAGCCCCCCATGGGACAACCTGATCACCTTGTAACCTCCCCAGCGTTTAGAACAGTGCTTTGCACATAGTAGGCTCTTAACAAATACCAACATTATTATTATTATTATTATTATTATTATTATTATTATATTCTGGATCCCTAGCCCCTCGCCTCTCATAGGCTCTCTCTACCCATAGTCCCCAAACCCAGAGAGCACTTTGATGCTATTGATGCCTGTTTTGATGCTATCGATGCCTGTCAATCAATCAATCAATCGTATTTATTGAGCGCTTACTATGTGCAGAGCACTGTACTAAGCGCTTAAACTGTCTACTCATTTTGTCTTGTTGTCTGTCTCCCCCTCCTAGACTGTGAGCCCGTTGTTGGGTAGGGATTGTCTGTATCAGTTGCCGAATTGTACTTTCCAAGCGCTTAGTACAGTGCTCCGCACACAGTAAGCTCTTGATACATACGATTGAACGAATGAGTGAATGGTCTATAGGGGAAGACGCGGAGAGGAGGAAGGCCACAAGTGACCCTAACAGGGGATTTTGAGGACGTCCAGGCAGGGGGGTGGCAAGAGTTGGCAGGTTTTCCGGGGTTCACAGGTTGTTGGGTGTCTAAGAGAGCGGGGGCTGAGGGAGGCCGGAGGGAAAGAGTGTTCCCACCTCCCTTCACATTTGATTCATGGCGGCGGAGGAGGGCAGTCACGCATCTGCGCGTTTCTGGCTGCGGGGCTGAGGCGGCAGGCCTGGGTGGGCCTCCCCCGGCCCCCCGTGCTGGCGGGGTAATGAGCTGAGCAGCCCCTCAGACACGGTGGGGGCTCCCAGAAAGACTCGGCGTCTGCTCGCCACAGATGGACGCGGTCCCCCGAGGCCTGAGAGCGGGGGATAGTCACGGACCGGTAGGCCAGTCTGGCCTACCTCAGCAGGAGGATGAAACCGGGACACCCTTCGCTGGCATCGGGGATGGAGTTTCCCATCATCCTCTTGGGGGAGCGGTGCTCATTTCCCCCTCCATTTCCTCCTGACCTCTTCCTTCCAGGCCCAGAGGTGATGGTTGTCCGTTTGCGACCTGGAGGTGTTAGTTGGTTCATTCATTCCATCGTATTTTTGAGCGCTTACTGTGTGCAGAGCACTGTCCTAAGCGCTTGGGAGAATCCAACAGATGGTCGGAGGAAGGGCCTCCATCACGTGGCTTCTCTAAGCATCCCGTCGGACACAGGGGCCTGGACTGGGGAGACCACGGATCTAACTGCCGTGTGAGATGCAGTGTGGTCCAGAGGATAGAGCCCGGGAGTCGGAAGGACTTCCCAAGTGCTTAGTACAGTGCTCTGCTCACAGTAAGCGCTCAGTAAATACGACTGAATGACTTGGATTCTAATCCCGGCTCCACCACTTGTCCACTGTGTGTCTTTTGTTTTCTGGGCCTCGGTTCCCTCACCTGTGAAATGGGGATGAAGACCGTGAGCCCCATGTGGGACAGGGACTGTGTCCAACCTTGTATCCAGCACTTAGGACAGTGTCTGCCATATACAAATTAACAAATTCCATAAACCCCCCCACCAGGAACAGGTCACATTTACGAGCTTCTGCTCTTAATAACAATAATAATAATTATGGTACTTGTTCAGTGCTTACAATGTGCAAAACACTGTTCTAAGCACTGGAGCAGATACAAGTTAAGCAGGTAGGACACAGTCCCTGTCCCAAATGGGGCTCAAAGTCTTATTCCCATTTTCCAGATGAGGTAACTGAGGGCCTGAGAAGTGAAGTGACTTGCTCAAGGTCACACAGCAGACAAGTGGTGGGGCCGGGATTAGAACCCAGGTCCTTCTGACTCCTGGGCCTGTGCTTTATCCACTAAGCCATGTTGCTTCTCTTTCATTCAATCAGTCATATTTATTGAGCGTTTACTGTGCACAGAGCACTGTACTAAACGCTTGGGAGAGTACAGTAGAACAACAGAGCGTTGCATTTCCACAGCAAGCTTCCAGTTAGTGGCCCTCTCAGGGCCTGGAGCAGCCATTTTGTATCCAGATGATCCCTCTCCTCGACCCCCGGCCCTTTTCCATCTCCCCACCCAGGACGGAGGGTCAGGTTTCCGCTTTGGGGCTATCTTTGCTCCGTTTCCCAGACTCCTCGGCTCCTTCACCTGCCCGATCAGGGCCCGGGATAGGGATTACTGCATCAGCCTCCTCTCCGATCTCCCATCCTCCTGTCTCTTCCCACTTCAATCCATACTTCACGCCGCTGCCCTGATCGTCTTTGTGCAGAAACGCTCTGGGCATGTTACTCCCCTCCTCAAAAATCTCCAGTGGCTACCAATCAACCTATGCATCAGGCAGAAACTCCTCACCCTGGGCTTCAAGGCTGTCCATCCCCTTGTCCCCTCCTACCTCACCTCCCTTCTCTCCTTCTCCACCCAGCCCGCACCCTCCGCTCCTCTGCCGCTAATCTCCTCACCGTTAGGCCTCGTTCTCGCCCGTCCCGCCGTCAACCCCCGGCCCACATCATCCCCCTAGCCCAGAATACCCTCCCTCTGCCCATCCGCCAAGCTAGCTCTCTTCCTCCCTTCAAGGCCCTACTGAGAGCTCACCTCCTCCAGGAGGCCTTCCCAAACTGAGCCCCCTTTACCTCTCCTCCTCCCCATCCCCCCCGCCTTACCTCCTTCCCCTCCCCACAGCACCTGTCTATATGTCTATATGTTTGTACGGATTTATTACTCTATTTATTCATTTATTTTCTTTGTACATATTTAGTCTATTGAGTTTATTTTGTTAATATGTTTTGTTTTGTTCTCTGTCTCCCCCTTCTAGACTGTGAGCCCACTGTTGGGTAGGGACCGTCTCTAGATGTTGCCAACTTGTACTTCCCAAGCGCTTAGTCCAGTGCTCAGCACACAGGAAGCGCTCAATAAATATGATTGAATGAATGAATGAATGACAAGGCCTCACCTGATCAAAGCGTGATTGATTGATTGATTTTCTGGCTCCTTTGCTCCTGCCTCCTGAGCAGAAAGGTCTTAGATTCGTCCAACCCTTTTCCAGAGTAATTGCCTCCTCAGACCCTCATTCATTCATTTGTCCACTCGATCGGACTTATTGAGCGCTTAAAGTGAGCAGAGCACTGCCCTAAGCGCCTGGGAGAGGATGATATAACAATGGAACAGACACATTCCCTGCCCATAAGGAGTTTACAGTGTACAGGGGGAGACAGACATGAGTAGAAATCAATTAAATGAGGGATTTGGACATGAGTGATGTGGGGCTCGGTGGGGGGGATAATAATAATAATAATAACAATGATGGCATTTGTTAAGCACTTGGAGAAGCAGCATGGCTCAGTGGAAAGAACCTGGGCTTTGGAGTCAGAGGTCATAGGTTCAAATCCCGGCTCCGCCACTTGTCAGCTGGGTGACTTTGGGCAAGTCACTTAACTTCTCTGCGCCTCAGTTCCCTCATCTGTAAAATGGGGATTAAGACTGTGAGCCCCCCGTGGGACAACCTGATTCATTCATTCCTTCATTCAATCGTATTTATTGAGTGCTTACTGTGTGTAGAGCACTGTACTAAGCGCTTGGGAAGTACAAGTCGGCAACACATAGAGACGGTCCCTACCCAACAGCGGGCTCACAGTCTAGAAGGGGGAGACAGAGAACAAAACAAAACATATTAACAAAATAAAATAAATAGAATACATATGTACAAATACAATAAATTCATTCATTCAATCGTATCACCTTGTAACATCCCCAGCACTTAGAACAGTGCTTTGCACATAGTAAGCGCTTAATAAATGCCATCATCATCATCATCACCATCACTTACTATGTGTGAAGCCCCGTTCTAAGCACTGGGAGGGGATACAAGGTGACCATGTTGTCCCATGTGGGGCTAACAGTCTTAAACATATTAACAAAATAAAATAAATAGAATAAATATGTACAAATACAATAAATTCATTCATTCATTCAATCATATCACCTTGTAACATCCCCAGCACTTAGAACAGTGCTTTGCACATAGTAAGCGCTTAATAAATGCCATCATCATCATCATCACCATCACTTACTATGTGTGAAGCCCCGTTCTAAGCACTGGGAGGGGATACAAGGTGACCATGTTGTCCCATGTGGGGCTAACAGTCTTAAACCTCATTTTACAGATGAGGGAACTGAGGCACAGAAAAGTGACATGCCCAAAGTCACACAGCTGACAATTGGCAGAGGTATGATTAGAACCCGTGACCTTCTGACTCCCAAGCCCGGGCTCTTTCCACTGAGCCGGCTGGGGATGATTAAGGGAGGAAGGCATGGCGATGCAGAAGGACATGAGAGAAGCTGGAAAAGAAGACCCCCCACCCTGCAGAGTTGCATGGCATCTCTCCCTACCCTGAGGGCCTCATCCTCTTTATGGTATTTGTTAGTAATACCAATAACAGTATTTGTTAAGTGCTTACTATGTGCCAAGCACTGTTCTAAGCACTCGGAAGCATACAAGGTCATCAGGTTGTCCAGCGTGGGGCTCACAGTCTTCATCTCCATTTTACAGATGAGGGAACTGAGGCCCAGAGAACAGTAATAATAATAATAATAATGATGATGGTATTTGTTAAGCGCTTACTATATGCAAAGCACTGTTCTAAGCGCTCGGGGGATACAAGGTGATCAGGTTGTCCCACGTGGGGCTTACATTCTTAATCCCCATTTTCATTCAGTCAATCAATCAATCGTATTTATTGAGCGCTTACTGTGTGCAGAGCACTGTACTAAGTGCTTGGGAAGTCCAAGTTGGCAACATCTAGAGACAGTCCCTACCCTACAGTGGGCTCACAGTCTAGAAGGGGGAGACAGAGAACAAAACCAAACATATTAACAAAATAAAATAAATAGATTAGATATGTAAAAGTAAAATAAATAAATAAATAAATAAATAAATAAATAAATAAATAAATAAATAAATAAATTTTCCAGATGAGGGAACTGAGGCACGGAGAAGTGAAGTGACTTCCCCAAAGTCACACAGCTGACAAGTGGCGGAGCCGGGATTAGAAGACATAACCTCCGACTCCAAAGCGCGGGCTTTTTCTATTGAGCTACGCTGCTTCTCAATGGATACGTGCTTATCATGTGTCAAGCACTGTTCTAATTCATTTATTTAGTCGTATTTATTGAGCGCTTACTGTGTGCGGAACACTGTACTAAGCGCTTGAGAAGTACAAGTTGGCAACATATAGAGACGGTCCCGACCCAACAGTGGGCTCACAGTCTAGAAGACTCACAGTTCTAAGCACTGGGGTAGATACTTCTCTGGACCTCAGTTCCCTCATCTGTAAAATGGGGATGAAGACTGTGAGCCCCACACGGGACAGGGACAGTATCCAACCTGACTTGCTTGTATCCACCCCAGTGCTCAGTACAGAGCCCAGCACATAGTAAGCACTTAGCAAATACCATTATTATTTTTATTATTATTATTATTATTGCTATTGTTAATCAGGTCGCATAGAATCCCTATCCCACTTGGGGCTTCCAGTCTAAGTAGGAGGGAGAACAGAAGCAGTGTGGCTTAGTGGAAAGAGCCCGGGGTTGGGAGTCAGAGGTCATGGGTTCTAATCCCGGCTCCACCACTTGTCTGCAGTGTGACTTTGGGCAAGTCACTTAACTTCTCTGTGCCTCAGTTACACGTCTGTAAAATGGGGATTGAGACTGTGAGCCCTTCGTGGGACAACCCGAATATCCTGTATCTACCCCAACACTTAGAACAGTGCTAAGCACATAGTAAGTACTTAACCAATACCAACATTTTTATTATTGTTCTGTAAAATGGGGATTAAGACTGTGAGCCCCACGTGGGACATCCTGATCACCTTGCATCTATCCCAGTGCTTAGAACAGTGCTCATCATGTAGTAAGCGCTTAAGAAATACCATTTAAAAAAACCCCAACCAGGTATTGGATCCCCGTTTGCAGTTGAGCAAACTGAGGCCCAGAGAAGTGAAGTGACTTACCCGAGGTCACACAGCAGACAGGTGGAGGAGCCGGGATTAGAACCCAAGTCCTTCTGAATATCAGGCCCAGGTTCCCTCCAGGTCGCACTGCTTCAGCTTGCCCAAACCATGTCCTTTCCCTCTTCCAGCGTGGCTCAGTGGAAAGAGCATGGGCTTTGGAGTCAGAGGTTACGGGTTCAAATCCCGGCTCCACCACTTGTCAGCTGTGTGACTTTGGGCAAGTCTCTTAACTTCTCTGGGCCTCAGTTACCTCATCTGTAAAATGGGGATTAAGACTGTGAGCCCCCCGTGGGACAACCAGCGCTTAGAACAGTGCTTTGCATATAGTAATCGCTTAATAAATGCCATCATTATCATTATTATTATTTCAAACGCTTAGAGTAATAATGCATGAGAAGCAGCATGGCTCAGTGGAAAGAGCCTGGGTTTACGAGTCAGGAGTCGTGGGTTCTAATCCCTGCTCCGCCACTTGTCACCTGGGTGACTTTGGGCAAGTCACTTCACTTCTCTGGGCCTCAGTTCCCTCATCTGGAAAATGGGGATGAAGACTGTGAGCCCCCCGTGGGGCAACCTGATCACCTTGTAACCTCCTCAGCGCTTAGAGCAGTGCTTTGCACATAGTAAGTGCTTAATAAATGCCATTATTATTATTATTAATAATAATAATAATCATCATCTTAATAATAATAATATGGGTACAAATCCCAGCTCTGCCACTTGTCAGCTGTGTGACTTTGGGCAAGTCACTTAACTTCTCTGTGCCTCAGTTCCCTCATCTGTAAAATGGGGATTAAGACTGTGAGTCCTTCATGGGACAACCTGATCACTCTGTAACCTCCCCAGTGCTTATATCAGTGCTTTGCACATAGTAAGCACTTAATAAATGCCATCATTGTTATTAACAAATCCCATTGCGATTATTATTAGTATGATTATCAGGTTTTGGAGTCCGAGGTCACGGGTTCAAATCCTGGCTCGGCCAATTGTCAGCTGTGTGACTCTGGGCAAATCACTTCACTTCTCTGGGCCTCGATTACCTCACCTGTATAATGGGGATGAAGACTGGGAGCCCCTCGTGGGACGGTGCTTTGCAAATAGTAAGTACTTAATAAATTCATTCATTCAATCATATTTATTGAGCGCTTACTGTGTGCAGAGCACTGGACTAAGCTCTTGGGAAGTCCAAGTTGGCAACATATAGAGACGATCCCTACCCAACAGTGGGCTCACAGTCTAGAAGATGCCATCATTATTTATTGTTTTATAAATTAAAAAATGGGCAAAAAAGAGCCTCTTCTTCACATCGCTCCCCAGGGACCCCTGAACCCAGCCAGGTTCATTGGGGCTGTAGGGCTAGCCCGGCCTCAGACGTCCGGCTGTAATAATAATAATAATAATAATATAATAATAATAACAATGGCATTTGTTAAGCGCTTACTATGTGCTGAGCACTATTCTAAGCGCTGGGATAGATACAAGGTGACCAGGTTGTCCCACGTGGGGCTCACAGTCTTCATCCTCATTTTACAGATGGGGTAACTGAGGCCCATCATCACCATCATCAATCGTATTTATTGAGCGCTTACTATGTGCAGAGCACTGTACTAAGCGCTTGGGAAGTACAGATTGGCAACATATAGAGACAGTCCCTACCCAACAGCGGGCTCACAGTCTAAAAGGGGGAGACAGAGAACAAAACCAAACATACTAACAAAATAAAATAAATAGAATAGATATGTACAAGTAAGATAAATAAATAGAGTAATAAATCTGTACAAACATATATACATATATACAGGTGCTGTGGGGAAGGGAAGGAGGTAAGATGGGGGGGGGAGAGGAAGGAAGGAAGGCCCAGAGAAGTGAAGCGACTTGCCCAAAGTCACACAGCAGACAAGTGGCGGAGCCGACCACCGAAGCCTCAGGTGTCCAACTGGCAATGATAATAATGATGATGGTATTTGTTAAGCGCTTACTACGTGCCAGGCACTGTACTAAGCGCTGGAGTGGCCCGCCAGCTGCAGGACTACCAGGGCCTTAGTGGGTAGAGTGGCTCAGCCTCTTCATCCTGCCTTAAGGGGAAGCGCTGGGGAGCCTCAGAGGCCGCAGAAATCCCCTCCACCCCCTCTCCCGTGGTTCAGTACACAGCAAGTTCACTTTCTCCTGCTGCTATTTTTGCATCGCCCTTTCTCAGTCCTTGTCATCTTGCGTCTCTCCCTCCCTGTCCGCCTGCCAGCCCGAGCGGCCCGGGCGGCCGGGCGGGTTTCGTAGCAGTCGTCGGATGGAGGCCTTTGGTCTATCATCACCCGTTGATCGGGTTCATCATCATCATCAATCGTATTTATTGAGCGCTTACTATGTGCAGAGCACTGTACTAAGCGCTTGGGAAGTACAAGTCGGCAACACATAGAGACAGTCCCAACACATAGAGGCAGTCCCTACCCAACAGCGGGCTCACAGTCTAGAAGGGGTATCCACCTCAGCACTCAGAAAAGTGCTTAGCACATAGTCAGTGCTTAACAAATGCCACCATCATTATTATTATTATTATCATGGCTTCAACTACCTTCTCTAGGCAGATGCAGATGATTGTAAGCCCCACGAGGGACAACCCGATGACCTTGTATCTCCCTCAGCGCTTAGAACAGTGCCTAGCACATAGTCAGCGCTCAACAAATGCCATCATTAGAGAAGCAGCGTGGCTCAGTGGAGAAGAGCCCGGGCTTTGGAGTCAGAGGTCCTGGGTTCAAACCCCGGCTGCGCCAATTGTCAGCTGTGTGACTTTGGGCAAGTCACTTAACTTCTCTGGGCCTCAGTTACCTCATCTGTAAAATGGGTATTGAGACTGTGAGCCCCACGTGGGACAACTTGATCACCTTGTAACCTCCCCAGCGCTTAGAAGAGTGTTTTGCACATAGTAAGCGCTTAATAAATGCCATCATTATTATTATTATCATTATTATTACCATTATCATGGCTTCAACTACCTTCTCTATAATAATAATAATAATAATAATAATCAATCAATCAATCATGTTGGTGGCTGATTGGAGGGATATTTATCGGCGGCGACGGTACAAGTTCAGCACAAACCCGCACACAGGCAAACTTCCCCGTCAGCGATGTCTTCGATTACAAGAGGCTACTATATATACGCGAGGAGTTGAGTTCATGGCCTCTCCTGCCAAATTCGTTCATGCCTGGCTCTGCTGTCACGCTCAAGTGCTACAGCCCAAAGCGCCTTCCTCTTTCTGTGGGTTGTGGATCTTCTGAAGCCTCTGTTAATCGCAATAATAATAATAATAATAATTACAACAACAATAATAATGTTATTTGTTAAGCGCTTACTATGTGTCAAGCACCGTTCTGAGGGCTGGGGTATTCATTCATTCATTCAATTGTATTTATTGAGCGTTACTGTGTGCAGAGTACTGTACTAAGTGCTTGGGAAGTACAGGTTGGCAACACATAGAGACGGTCCCTAACCAACAGTGGGCTCACAGTCTAGAAGGGGGAGATACAAGGTCATCAGGTTGTCATCAATCGTATTTATTGAGCGCTTACTGTGTGCAGAGCACTGTACTAAGCGCTTGGGAAGTACAAATTGGCAACATATAGAGACGGTCCCTACCCAACAGTGGGCTCACAGTCTAAAAGGTTGTCCCAAGTGGGGCCCACAAGCTTCATCCCCATTTTACAGGTGAGGTCACTTAGGCCCAGATAATAATAATAATAATAATGATCGTATTTGTTAAGTGCTTACTATGTGCAAAGCACTGTTCTAAGCGCTGGGGGGATACAAGGTGATCAGGTTGTCCCACGTGGGGCTCACAGTCTTAATCCCCATTTTACAGATGAGGCAACTGAGGCCCAGAGAATAATAATAAGAATAATAATAATGATGATAATAATAGTAATAATAATAATGGTATTTGTTAAGTGCTTACTAGGTGCAAAGCACTGTTCTAAGCACTGGGGGGATACAAGGTGATCAGGTTGTCCCACGTGGGGCTCACAGTCTTAATCCCCATTTTACAGATGAGGTCACTGGGGCCCAGAGAATAATAATAATAATAATAATAATAATAATAATAATAATAATAGTATTTGTTAAGTGCTTACTAAGTGAAAAGCACTGTTCTAAGCGCTGGGGGGATACAAGGTGATCAGGTTGTCCCACATGGGGCTCACAGTCTTAATCCCCATTTTACAGATGAGGTCACTAAGGCCAGAGGATAATAATAATAATAATAATAATAATAATGATGATGATTATGGTATTTGTTAAGTGCTTACTACATGCAAAGCATGGTTCTAAGAGCTGAGGGGGAATACAAGGTGATCAGGTTGTCCCACGTGGGGTTCACAGTCTTCATGCCCATTTTGCAGATGAGGTAACTGAGGCACCGAGAAGTTAAGTGATTTGCCCGAAGTCACACAGCTGACAATTGGCAGAGCCGGAATTTTAACCCATGACCTCTGATTCCAAAGCCTGTGCTTTTTCCACTGAGCCACGCTGCTTCTGTTTGGGTAAGTGAAGTGACTTACCCAAGGTCACACAGCAGATGTGTGGTGGAGCCAGAATTAGAACCCGGGTCCATCTGAGTCTCAGGTCATGTGCTCTGTCCACTAAGCTGCCCTGTTCCAAGTCATCCTGTCATCCTCCACTCCCAACCCCATCTAGACTGTAAGCTCTCTGTGGACAGGGAAAATGTCTACCAACTCTGTTGGATCGTCCTCTCCCAAGCACTTAGAACAGTGCTCTGCTCAGTGGAAAGAGCCCGGGCTTTGGAGTCAGAGGTCATGGGTTCGAATCCTGGCTCTACCACATGTCTGCCGTGTGACCTTGGGCAAGTCACTTAACTTCTCGGCGCCTCAGTTACCTCATCTGTAAAATGGGGATGATGACTGTGAGCCCCATGCGGGACAACCTGATCATCTTGTATCCCCCCAGTGCTTAGAACAATGCTTTGCACATAGTAAGCGCTTAACAAATGCCATTATTATCATTATTATTAATAATAAGCGCTCAATAAATATCAGCGATTGAAACGTAACTGCTCTGTGCCACACTGGCACATTTTCTCTGACCTTAGCTGATTTTTTGTGTTTTTACAGACACGGTTTGCATGTAACCAAATAGCCTCTGGCCATCCCTGTAAAATGGGGATTAAGACTGTGAACCCCTGTGGGACAACCTGATCACCTTGCAACCTCCCCAGTGCTTAGAACAATCAATCAATCGTATTTATTGAGCGCTTACTGTGTGCAGAGCACTGTACTAAGTGCTTGGGAAGTCCAAGTTGGCAACATATAGAGACAGCCCCTACCCAACAGTGGGCTCACAGTCTAAAAGGGGGAGACAGAGAACAAAACCAAACATACTAACAAAATAAAATAAATAGAATAGATATGTACAAGTAAAATAAATAAATAAATAGAGTAACAAATATGTACAAACATATATACACATATACAGGTGCTGTGGGGAAGGGAAGGAGGTAAGATGGGGGGATGGAGAGGGGGACGAGGGGGAGAGGAAGGAAGGGGCTCAGTCTGGGAAGGCCTCCTGGAGGAGGTGAGCTCTCAGTAGGGCCTTGAAGGGAGGAAGAGAGCTAACTTGGCGGATGGGCAGAGGGAGGGCATTCCGGGCCCGGGGGATGACGTGGGCCGGGGGTACAGAGCAGTGCTTTGCGTGTAGTAAGCGCTTAATAAATGCCACCATTATTAATTATCAATAAGCGCTCAGTAGTTCCAGCGATCGACTGAGTCTTCCAGAGGGTCTCCCTGTCCGACATTCCGATCCCGTGTGCCCAAGGCTGAATCCCGCTCTCAGCTTCTCCGCCGGAGCAAGCCGAGGAGCAGGTGCTGGGCCTGGTTTGGATTTCCCCCCCGGAGTCCCCTCGTTCCTCAGCCCTGCTGACTGGAGACAACTTCCCTTCGGTCTTTGGCAGGGTGACACTTGCTTAGCCGGCCAGTCAGTCAGCTGCTCTCCCTCCCTCCTGGGCTCAGAAGGGTGCCCCGGCTGAGTCACGAGTTCGGCTTCCACCATCCCACGTGGCACCCAGAGACAGCATGACCTCGCCTGACAATCAGCCACGATTCCCGACCCCAATAAAGGATGGGAAGGGCCACCCGGATCCAGACACTCACTCCGGGAGAACCCCGGAGCCACGGATTGCGAATCTTCCCGCCCGCTGAACCGGGAGCGTGATAAGGATTTATCCCCAGTGAGTAGTCGAGGATGCATATTTTTCCTTTCATTTTTTATTCCCAATCTGGGCACCAGCAAGCTGGAGGGTGGGCTGGTTAAAAAACAAAACAAAAAAAAAAAAGATCAGCGGGCTGGTAAATAGTGAGATATATCTGCAAGGTTGTTTGATGTCGTGCGTGAGGATGGGGGGATGTGGAAAATTTGGAGGGAACAGGATGCAGAGATGGAAGGGAAATTTGGGGGAGAAGGCCTTAGGAAATGTGGAAGTTTGGGAAAGGGAGAGGTTGGTGGAGGTGAAGAAGAGTCTTCTAGACTATGAGCCCGCTGTTGGGTAGGGACCGTCTCTATATGTTCCCAACTTGTCCTTCCCAAGTGCTTAGTGCGGTGCTCTGCACACGGTAAGCGCTCAGTAAATGCGATTGAATGTATGAATGAATAAATACGATTGAATGAATGAATGAAAGAGGAAATAGAGGAAGAAGGAGTGGATTAAGGGAGGAACTGGAAGAGTATGGGTACGGAAGTGGGAAGGAGAAGGAAGAGGAAGAAGAGGAGGAAGAAGGGGAGGAAGAGGAAGAAGGGGAGGAAAAGGAGGAGGAAGAGGAGGAAAAAGTGGAGGATGAGGGAGAGGAGGAAAAAGAGAAGGAAGAGGGAGAGGAGGAAGAGGAGGAAAAGGAGAAGGAAAAGGAAGGAGGAAGGGCAAAGGGGAAAAATAACATTTCCCAAAGGAGTCCTTTCATTTCACCCTCTGGCCCAGCTGCTTTGTTGACCTGGGAGCCAGAAGGTGATGGGTTCTAATTTCAGCTCCGCCACTTGTCTGCTGTGTGACCTTGGGCAGTTCCCTTTACTTCTCTGGGCCTCAGTTCCCTCATCTGTAAAATGGGGATTGAGACAGTGAGTCCCACGTGGGACAACCTGATCACCTTGCAGCTTCCCCAGCGCTTAGAACAGTGCTTTGCACATAGTAGGTGCTGAATAAATGCCTTTATTATTATTATTATTATTATTATTATTATCCAAACCGATTTGCTTGTATCCACCCCAGCGCTTAGTACAGTGTCTGGCACATAGTAAGCGCTCAACAAATCCCACAATTATTATTATTATTACTATTGGCCTGGAAGCCAGTTGAGCCCAGGTTGGAGCATTGGATGGTTTGGCTGCTGACACTTTGAGGAAAGCTCTCTGAGGGCAGAGGGAGTTCAGTGCCCAGGACCCAGGGACTCCAAACCTTCCCATCCACCTGCGCCACCTCCTTCCCTCTTACTCCATCACTATGTGGGGGATGAAGGGAGGGGAAGAGGATGGCGATGAAGGGCAGCCAGGGGACAGTCGGGGTCCAGAGGAATCAGGTGGGCTGTCTGGTCACTGATTGCATGCCGCTCTGTAAGACCCCCGAGTAGTCCTGGGGTTGAGGGAATGGACATCCTTCAGGCCACATTTTCAAGAGACGAAGTAACATTAGCAATGGCACTGTGAGCACTCTGGGCTCTCTCGCTCTGGCCCAGGAGAGGGGAAGGGGTAACCAGCCAGTTCCCCGGCCCCCTCTCCCAGGGTCTCCAGCCCCCTGAGAGCCTGCAGTTGGCCCTCACTAGGGACGGGGGTCCTGGCCCAGCCTGGTCCTGGGGGGTGACCTCTCCTGCAAGGTCCTGTCAGGTGCTGGGCACAGATTGCACCCCAGGAGGAAACTCAATCTCAGCCTCATCATTCATTCATTCATTCATTCAATCGTATTTATTGAGTGCTTACTGTGTGGAGAGCACCGTACTAAGCGCTTGGGAAGTACAAATAGGCAGCAGTTAGAGATGGCATCTTGAGGGGCTCCAAGCAGAGGAAAAGTCAGAGCAGGGGTGGGTGGTAGGAGGCCTTCCCAGACTGAGCCCCCTCCTTCCTTTCCCCCTCCTCCCCCTCCCCATCCCCCTGCCTTATCTCCTTCCCCTCCCCACAGCACCTGTATATATGTATATATGTTTGTACAGATTTATTACTCCATTTATTCATTTTACTTGTACATATCTGTTCTATTTATTTTATTTTGTTAATATGTTTTGTTTTTTTGTCTGTCTCCCCCTTCTAGACTGTGAGCCTGCTGTTGGGTAGGGACCATCTCTAGATGTTGCCAACTTGTACTTCCCAAGCGCTTGGTCCAGTGCTCTGCACACAGTAAGCGATCAATAAATGCGATTGAATGAATGAATGAAGTAGGGGGAGAATGGAGGAAAGGAGGGGAGCAGGAGGAATGGAGAGGAGGCAAGGGGAGGGAAGGGAAAGGGATGAGAAGGGAAAGGAAAAGAAGGGAAGAGAAAGCGAAGGAAGATAAGGGAAGGGAAGGGACAGAATGAGAAGGAAAGGGATAAGGAGGGAAGGGAAGAGAAGGGAAGGGAAGGAAAAAGAAGGGAAGAGAAGGCAAGGGAAGACAAGGGAAGGGAAGGAAAAGGATGGGAAGGGGAGAGAAGGAGAGGGATGGAAAGGGAAGGGAAAAGAAGGGAAGGGAGGGGAAAAGAAAGGAAGAAGGGAAGGGAAGACAAGGCAAGGAAAGGGAGGGGAAAAGAAGGGAAGAAGGGAAAAGGGAAGACAAGGCAAGGAAAGGGAAGACAAAGGAAGGGAGAGGAAATGAGGGGAAGAAAAGCAAGAGGGGAATGAAGGGAAGACAGGGAAGAAGAAAGGGGGCAAAAAGAGAAGGGTAGAGGGAAGGGAAAGGGAGAGGGGAGCAGAGAGGAAGGTAGATAAGCAGGGGGTGGGAGAAGATGGGGAGAGAGGGAAAGGAAGGAGGAATGGAGAGGAGGAGAAGGAAAAGGGGCAGAGGGGCAGCAGGGAAGAGGAAAGGAGAGGAGGGAGAGGGAGGGAGGGGAAAGGAGTGGGGTGGAACACTTTGTGAGCATCAAAGGCAGGGCAGTGGGGCTGCCTGCCCCCACACTCTCTCAGGGATGAACTGGACCGGACGGGGCCGGAGCCCAGGAGAGGTCAGCCTGGACGCCCAGCCACTGGGCCCGGAGCTGCCACCCCTTCCGGACCATGTCCTCCAGGTGACCGGGCACCGGTCAGGACTGACCACCTTCCCTGGAGAGCCGGGCCGGGCTGGAATGGGCCAGACTGGGCAGGGCCGGCCTGGGAGGCCGCTAGCCGGGCAGAGCCAAGCGTGGGAGGTGTCGGTCTGTGGGAGTGGAAGAATGTGTGTGGTGTGTGAGCCCGTCATTGAGTAGGGACCGTCTCTACATGTTGCCGACTTGTACTTCCCAAGCACTTAGTCCAGTGCTCTGCACACAGTAAGCGCTCAATAAATACGAATGAATGAATGAATGAATGTGTGTAGGTAAGCGAGTGTCTCTGTGCGTGAGACAGAATGTGATAGAGAGTATGGGTGTGTGTGTGAGAGAGCAACACTGTGTGTGGGGGTGGGTGGTTGTGTGCATGAGTGTTTATGTGTGTGTGTGTGTATGTGTTTATATGCGTGAGCGTTTATGTGTGTGAGTGGGCTTGCGTTCATGTTTATACATGTGAGCGTTTTTGTGTGTGTTTGTGTGGACGTGCGTGTTTATGTGTATGTGAGAGGGAGAGGGTGGGTGAGAGAGACTGTGTGTGTGTGTGTGTGTGAGAGAGACTGTGTGTGGGAGAAAGTGTGTGTATGTATTTTTGTGTGTCTGTGAGTGTTTCTGTGTATGAGTGCGTATGTGTGTGAGGGAGAGAGAGCAAGAAAGAGAAGGTGTGAGAGAGTATGTGTGTGGGTGAGCGAGAAAGAGAGAGTGTGTGCTTGTGTGTGAGCGTGTGGTGTGTGTTTGTGACTGTGTCGGAGCAGCTGGTGGCTAGGAATGAGGTGGCTCCTTCAGGGGGCCAAGGACCTGATGGATGGGAGGCTAAGAACTGAGTGAGGAGGAGAAGCCACAGCTGCTGCTGCGGAGGCGGAGACCGGGGGCGGGAGGCGGGGGGCGTCTCTGGTGGGGTGCTGGGGGAGGGGAGGACCCCCCCACCTGCTAGATTTAGAGCAGAGCCCGGGGGGCTGTGAGGGTCTCTCGCCCCCATGACCTTGGCCTGCAGACCCTTATATTTGGGTGGGGGCTGGAGGGGCAGGGAGAGGGCCTAGACAGTGGGAAGACCACAGTCCTCCGAGTTGGGAGACTTGGGTTCTAATAATAATAATAATTATTATTATGGCATTTGTTAAGCACTTACTATGTGCAAAGCACTGTTCTAAGCGCTGGGGGGGATACAATGTGATCAAGTTGTCCCACGTGGGGCTCACAGTCTTAATCCCCATTTTTACAGATGAGGGAACTGAGGTTCAGAGAAGTTAAGTGACTTGCCCAAGGTCACACAGCAGACTTGCGGTGGAGCCGGGATACGAACCCATGACCTCGGACTCCAAAGCCCAGGCTCTTTCCACTGAGCCACGCTGCTTCTCATCCCAGCTCAGTGACTTTGCTGCCTAGGTGGCTTTGGGCAAGTCACTTAACTAGGCACAGGAAAGTTAAGTTAACTTTGCTGTGCCTCAGTTTCCTTACCAATAAAATGGAGGTGAAATTCTGATTCCCTCGCCTGTTTAGACAGTGAGCCCTCCATGAGGGAGAGGGACCGTTTCTGATCTAATATCCCTTCTCTCTCTATCCCGTGCTTACGTGGCTCAGTGGAAAGAGGCCAGGCTTGGGAGTCAGAGGTCGTGGGTTCTAATCCCGGCTCCGCCGCTTGTCGGCTGTGTGACTCTGGACAAGTCACTTCACTTCTCTGGGCGTCATTGACCTCATCTGTATAATGCAGATTAAGACTGGGAGCCCCACGTGGGACAACCTGATTACCTTGTATCTACCCCAGTGCTTAGAACAGTGCTTGGCACATAGTAAAGTGCTTAATAAATGCCATTATTATTATTATTATAATGTTTTATACATAAGCACTTAACAAATTACCTACCTAATAATAATATTAATAATTTCCTCTAGGCTTGGCATTGGTCTCCTTAGAGGAAGGCCTTAGGGAGAGGCAGAGCCTAGGGGCTAGAGTCTGGGCCTGGGAATCAGAAGGTCATAATAATAATAATAAATAATAATAATAATGTTGGTATTTGCTAAGCGCTTACTATGTGCCAAACACTGTTCTAAGCGCTAGGGTAGATACAAGGTAATCAGGTTGTCCCACGTGGGGCTCACAGTCTTCATGCCCATTTTACAGATGAGGTAACTGAGGCACAGAGAACTTAAGTGACTTGCCCAAAGTCACACAGCTGACAAGTGGTGGAGCCAGGATTAAAACCCACGACCTCTGACTTCCAAGCCCGGGCTCTTTCCACTAAGCCAGGCTAGGTCATGGGTTCTAATCCTGGCTCCACCCCTTGTCTAGTGGATGACCTTGGGCAAGTCACTTCATTTCTCTGTGCCTCAGTTCCCTCATCTGTAGAATGGGGATTAAGACTGGGAGCCCTATGTGGGACAGAGACTGTGTCCAACCCGATTCTCTTATATCTACCCCAGTACTTAGAACAGTGTCTGGAACACAGTAAGTGCATAAGAAATATCATAATTAGTATTATTATTACCCATCTTGCACTTAGCCAGTCATTCATATTTATTGAGGACTTACTTTGTGCAGAACACTGTACTAAGCGCTTGGGAGAGTACAATATAACAATAAACGGGCACATTCCCTGCCTACAATGAACTAGCAGTCCAGAGGGGGAGACAGACATTAATAGAAATAAATAAATTACAAATATAGACATAATATGGACTTAAGCGCTTAGTACAGTGCTCTGCACACAGTAAGCGCTCAATAAATACAATTGATGATGAAGTGGTGTGGGGCTTGGAGGGGGGACGAAGAAAGGGAGAGAATCAAGGTGATGCAGAAGGGAGTGGGAGAAGAGGAAAGGGGGCATGCTTATCTTCCCTTTGCTCTCCATAGCACTTCTGTATATATGTATATATCTATAAGTGCTTAGTACAGTACTCTGCACACAGTAAGCACTCAATGGTGATGATGATGATGATGATGATGATGATGATGGTATTTGTTAAGCGCTTACTATGTGCCAAGAGAAGCAGTGTGGCTCAGTGGAAAGAGCCCGGGCTTTGGAGTCAGAGGTCATGGGTTCAAATCCCAGCTCTGGCACTTGACAGCTGTGTGACTTTGGGCAAGTCACTTCACTTCTCTGTGCCTGAGTTCCCTCATCTGTAAAAATGGGGATAAAGACTGTGAGCCCCCCGTGGGACAATCTGATCACCTTGTAACCTCCCCAGTGCTTAGAACAGTGCTTTGCACATAGTAAGCGCTTAATAAATGCTATCATTAAATGCTATCATTATGTCTATTTATTTATATTGATGCCTGCTTACTTGTTTTGATGTGTTTATATCTATAATTCCATTTATTTATATTGATGCCTCTTTCCTTGCTTTAATGACTGTCTCCCCCCTTCTAGACTGTAAGCCCGATGAGCGCAGGAGTTGTCTCTCTTTATTGCTGAATTGTACTTTCCAAGTGCTTAGTACAGTGCTCTGCACACAGTAAGCACTCAATGGTGATGATGATGATGATGATGATGGTATTTGTTAAGCGCTTGCTACGTGCCAAGCACTGTTCTAAATGCTCTATTTATCATAGCTCTAATTCTATTTATTATAGCTATAATTGCATTTATTCTGATGGTATTGACACCTGTCTACTTGTTTGGTTTTGTCGTCTGTCTCCCCCTTCTAGACTGTGAGCCCGTTGTTGGGTAGGGACCGTCTCTGTATGTTGCCGATTTGCACTTCCCAAGCGCTTAATACAGTGCTCTGCACACAGTAAGCGCTCAATAAATGCGATTGAATTGAATGAATGAATCTCAGGCAACATGAATGATTGACAGACAGTAGGAACAGGGCTACAGGGAAGGCACCTGCAGGGAGAACCGCCCGGGTTGTGCCCAGGGCAGGCGTTTCAGAGAAAGGCTCATGCCCAGTTGGAGCCGGGTTCCGGCTGCTCCGGGCTCCAGGTGTTCTATGCTAAGCAGCGTGGCTCAGTGGAAAAGAGCCCGGGCTTTGGAGTCAGAGGTCATGGGTTCAAATCCTGGCTCCGCCAATTGTCAGCTGTGTGACTTTGGACAAGTCACTTCACTTCTCTGGGCCTCAGTTACCTCATCTGTAAAATGGGGATTAAGACTGTGAGCCCCCCATGGGACAACCTGATAACCGTGTAACCTCCCCAGCGCTTAGAACTGTGCTTTGCACATAGTAAGCGCTTAATAAATGCCATCATCATCGACCCCTTGCCCACCTCCACCCTCTGGCCTATAACTCCCTCCCCCTTCATATTCATTCATTCATTCATTCATTCATTCAATCGTATTTATTGAGCGCTTACTGTGTGCAGAGCACTGTACTAAGCGCTTGGGAAGTACAAGTTGGCAACATATAGAGACGGTCCCTACCCAACAATGGGCTCACAGTCTAGAATTAATTAATGCCAGAATTATTATCTCCCAAGCACTTAGTACAGTGATTAGCACAAAGTAAGTGCTCAATAAATACAAATGAATGAACACTCCAGGGGTTGGGGGGGTGCCGAAGATGGACAAGTTAGAGATGATTTGGGGAAGGCTTCCTGGAGGAGACGTCATTTCAGGAGGACTTGGAAGATGGGGAGAAATGTGGTGTGTCGGGTATGATGTCAGGGAGACTTCTAGGGGAATCTTGAGGGAGCTTCTCTGCAATTTTTGAATGGTATTTGTTAAGTGCTTACTATGTGCCAGGCACTGTAATAATAATAATTATTATAATTGTGGTATTTCTAGACTGTGAGCCCGTTGTTGTGTAGGGACTATTTCTATATGTTGCCAACTTGTGCTTCTCAAGCACTTAGACCTGTGCTCTGTACACAGTAAGTGCTCAATAAATACAATTGAAGGAATGAATGGTATTTGTTAAGCGCTTACTCTGCACCAAGCACTGTTCTAAGTGTTGGGGAGAGATGCAAGGTAATCAGGTTGTCCCACGGGGTGCTCACAGTCTTCATCCCCATTTTACAGATGAGGTCACTGAAGCACAGAGAAGTGAAGTGACTTGCCCAAAGTCACACAGCTGACAAGTGGCGGAGCTGGGATTTGAACTTATGACCTCTGACTCCCAAGCCTGGGCTCTTTCCACTGAGCCACACTGCTTCTCAGTGTACCAAGCCCTGGAGTAGATGAAAAATAATCAGGGATGGGGCTCACAGTCTTCAGCCCCATTTGACAGAAGAGGGAACCGAGGCCCAGAGAGGTGAAGCGACTTGCCCAGGGTCCCACAGCAAACAGGTGGCAGAGCTGGGATTAGAACCCAGGTCCCTCCGACTCCCATGCTGTACCCACTTGGTGCAAATTACCTCATTTCTCCAGAATCACCCTGGATTTTCCCCACCTCGGAGGCTCCTGGAAGTCAGCCTGAATTCATTCATTCATTCATTCATTCATTCATTCATTCAATCATATTTCTTGAGTGCTTACTGTGTGCAGAGCACCATACTAAGCACTTGGGATGTACAAGTTGAATCATCCCTCTCCATTGGTAAACTGGAATTGCCCAGCGTGAGACAATATTGATTCTGAGAGCTTGGTGCGGACTCAAATGTTATTATCAATTATTTAGCGCTTGTTGAGTGGAAGAGTCCCCCCTCCCCTCATGTCTCCATGACAGCATCGTGGCATCCCAAACATGAAAGCGGGAAGCCTGGCTGAGAACCCAACACGTTCCTGGGGCCCACAGATCAGGGGCCTTGAGTGTGCGCATTGGGAGAGATCCATGTTCTCAGAGTGTATGCTATGGCCAGCGGTCCCGGCCTCTTCATTGAATAATAATAATAATAATAATAATAATAATAATAATAATAATAGCATTTATTAAGGGCTTACTATGTGCAAAGCACTGTTCTAAGCCCTGGGGTGATTACAAGGTGATCAGGTTGTCCCACGGGGGGCTCACAGTCTTAATCCCCATTTTACAGATGAGGTAACTGAAGCACAGAGAAGTGAAGTGACTTGCCCAAAGTCACACAGCTGACAAGCAGTGGGGCCGGGATTTGAACCCATGACCTCTGACGCCCAAGTCCTGGATCTTTCCACTGAGCCACGCTGCTTCTCTAGACTGTGAGCTCGTTGTGGGCAGGGAATACGTCTCCCTACTCTGTTTTAGTGTACTCTCCCAAGCTCTCAATACAGTGCTCTGCACACAGCAAGTGTTCAATAAATACAGTCGATTGACCGGTGAAATTGGTAGACACGTTTCCTGCCCAAACCTGGGAGGTTTTTCATAAGAGAATGGGGATGGAGAGAAAGGGGGTTATGTGGGTGTCACCCCAAGCCAAGTCCTCCGGGGTCATCCCGGGCCTTCCAACGCCCCCCTGGGAGCCTAGGCGTTGGACAGAGGGAATCTGAATTCCTTCTGGCCAAAAGCTCGGAGCCTCAGGACCGGAGTTGGTGGTGGCAGGGATGGATCCCTGAGGACTCACACTCTTCTTTCCAGTCAGAGACCCGGGAGGGGCACCACTGCTGCTGCTGCTTCTTCCACCACCTCTGCTGGTGCCCCAGGGCATGGGGGGCTGATCACTGGGGGAGCCAGGGCTGGGGGCGGGGGGAGTGAAGGTCAGGCTTGGGGGAGCTGGGGATTGAAGGCCTAGTGGGGCTGGGGACTTGGGGGCTGGGGGAGCTGGGGACTGAGGGGCTGGGGGAGCTGGTGATGGAGAAGCTGGGGGAGCTGGGGAATGAGGATCTGGGGGAGCTGGGGACTGAGGGGTTGGGGGAGCTGGGGATTGAGAAGCTGGGAGAACTGGGGAATGAGGATCTGGGGGACCTGGGGACTGAGGGACTGGGGGATCTGGGGACTGAGGGGCTGGGGGAGCTGGGGACTGAGGGGCTGGGGGAGCTGGGGACTGAGGATCTGGGGCTGCTAACAACTGAGGGGCTGGGGGAGCTGGGGATTGAGAGACTGGGGCTGCTAAGAACTGAGGGGCTAGGGGAGTTGGGGAATAATAATAATAATGATGATGGTATTTGTTAAGCACTTACTATGTGCAAAGCACTGTTCTAAGCACTGGGAATGAGCATCTGAGGGAACCGAGAACTGAGGGGCTGGGGGAGTTGTGGACTGAGGGGCTGGGGGAGCTGGGGACTGAGGATCTGGGGGTGCTAAGAACTGAGTGGTTGGGGGAGCTGAGGACTGAGGAGCTGGGCCTGCTAAGAACTGAGGGGCTGGGGGAGCTGGGGACTGAGAGGCTGGGGGAGCTGGGGAGTAATAATAATAATGATGATGGTATTTGTTAAGCACTTACTCTGTGCAAAGCACTGTTCTAAGCACTGGGAATGAGCATCTGGGGGAGCTGAGAACTGAGGGGCTGCGGGAGCTGGGGACTGAGGAGCTGAGAGAACTGGGGAATGAGGATCTGGGGGAGCTGGGGACTGAGGGACTGGGAGAGCTATGGACTGAGGGGTTGGGGGAGCTGGGGACTGAGGATCTGGGAGTGCTAAGACCTGAGGGGCTGGGGGAGCTGAGGACTGAGGAGCTGGGCCTGCTAAGAACTGATGGGCTGGGGGAGCTGGGGACCAAGAGGCTGGGGGAGCTGGGGAATAATAATAGTAATGATGATGGGATTTGTTGAGCGCTTACTCTGTGCAAAGCACTGTTCTAAGCACTGGGAATGAGCATCTGGGGAGCTGAGAACTGAGGGGCTGCGGGAGCTGGGGACTGAGGAGCTGGGAGAACTGGGGAATGAGGATCTGGGAGAGCTGGGGACTGAGGGACTGGGAGAGCTGGGGACTGAGGGGCTGGGGGAGCTGGGGACTGAGGATCTGCGGGTGCTAAGAACTGAGGGGCTGGGAGAACTGGGGAATGAGGATCTGGGGCACCTGGGGACTGAGGGACTGGGGGATCTGGGGACTGAGGGGCTGGGGGAGCTGGGGACTGAGGGGCTGGGAGAGCTGGGGACTGAGGATCTGGGGGTGCTAAGAACTGAGGGGCTGGGGGAGCTGGGGACTGAGAGGCTGGGGCTGCTAAGAACTGAGGGGCTGGGCGAGCTGGGGACTGAGAGGCTGAGGGAGCTGGGGAATAATAATGATGATGGTATTTGTTAAGTGCTTACTATGTGCAAAGCACTGTTCTAAGCGCTGGAGCACTGTTCTAAGCACTGGGAATGAGCATCTGAGGGAGCTGAGAACTGAGGGGCTGGGGAAGCTGGGGACTGAGGAGCTGGGAGAACCGGGGAATGAGAATCTGGGGGAGCTGGGGACTGAGGGACTGGGGGAGCTGGGGACTGAGGGGCTGGGGGAGCTGGGGACTGAGGATCTGGGGCTGCTAAGAACTGAGTGGCTGGGGGAGCTGAGAACTGAGGAGCTGGGCCTGCTAAGAACTGAGGGGCTGGGGGAGCTGGGAACTGAGAGGCTGGGGGAGCTGGGGAATAATAATAATGATGATGGTATTTGTTAAGCGCTTACTATGTGTAAAGCACTGATCTAAGCACTGGAGCACTGTTCTAAGCACTGGGAATGAGCATCTGGGGAGCTGAGAAGTGAGGGGCTGGGGGAGCTGGGGACTGAGGAGCTGGGAGAACTGGGGAATGAGGACCTGGGGGAGCTGGGGACTGAGGGACTGGGGGAGCTGTGGACTGAGGGGCTGGGGGAGCTGTGGACTGAGGGGCTGGGGGAGCTGGGGACTGAGGGGCTGGGGGAGCTGTGGACTGAGGGGCTGGGGGAGCTGGGGACTGAGGGGCTGGGGGAGCTGAGGAGCTGGGCCTGCTAAGAACTGAGGGGCTGGGGGAGCTGGGGACTGAGAGGCTGGGGGAGCTGGGAAATAAGAATAATAATGATGATGGTATTTGTTAAGCGCTTACTATGTGCAAAGCACTGTTCTAACCACTGGGAATGAGCATCTGGGGGAGCTGAGAACTGAGGGGCTGGGGGAGCTGGGGACTGAGGAGCTGGGAGAACTGGGGAATGAGGATCTGGGGGAGCTGAGGACTGAGAGACTGGGGGAGCTGTGGACTGAGGGGCTGGGGGAGCTGGGGACTGAGGGGCTGGGGGAGCTGGAGACTGAGGGGCTGGGGGGAGCTGGGGACTGAGGATCTGGGTGTGCTAAGAACTGAGGGGCTGGGGAAGCTGGGGACTGAGGATCTGGGGGTGCTAAGGACTGAGGGGCTGGGAAAGCTGGAGAATAATAATAATGATGGTATTTGTTAAGCGCTTACTATGTGTGAAGCACTGTTCTAAGCGCTGGGGATGAGCATCTGGGGGAGCTGGGGACAGGCTGGGGGAGCTGGGGACTGAGGATCTGGGGGAGCTGGGGCCTGAGGGGCTGGAGGAGCAGGAGGCTGCGGAGATGGGGGCTGGGACCTAGGGAGAATAAGGGGCTGAGAATTGGAGGGCTGGGCCTTCAGACACTTAAGGGAGAACATTTGCTAATGGGAACATTCTCAGGGCTGTTTCTTTGCCGGCTTGAACACGGATTATTGATGGCTGAAGGTTGCTTTTTAATTACCGTAATTAAGCTGGGAAAATGCCATTAGATTGGGCAGCAGTCATGTGTGAAGAGAGAACAGCCCAGGGAAAAGTTACTTGTGACAGAGAAGGAGGGGCAAGAGGGAGCCAAACCAGCCTTTGCTGAGTATAAGCAGGGAACTTAATCAGCTAATTCTGTTGTAGTGGATTCTCTGGAGTGCTAAGTAATAATAATAATAATGATGGCATTTGTTAAGCGCTTACTATGTGCAAAGCACTGTTCTAGCCCTGGGGAGGATACAAGGTGACCAAGTTGACCCAGGTGGGGCTCACAGTCTTAATCCCCATTTTACAGATGAGGCAACTGAGGCCCAGAGCAGTTAAGTGACTTTCCTAAAGTCACACAGCTGACAAATGGCGGAGCTGGGATTTGAACCCATGACCTTTGACTCCCAAGCCCGTGCTCTTTCCATTGAGCCATGCTGCTTCTCTTGCTTCTCTAATAATGATAATGGTATCTGTTAAGCACTTGCTATGTGCCAGGCACTGTAATACAAACAAATTGGGTTCATTCATTCATTCATTCAATCGTATTTATTGAGCGCTTACTGTGAGCTAAGCACTTGGGAAGTACAAGTTGGTGACACAGTCCCTAGCTCACAAGGAGTTCACAGTCCCACAGCCACTTGTCTGCTGTTGGTAGACCTTGGGCAAGTCACTTCACTTCTTTGGGCCTCAGTTATGTCATCTGTTAAATGGGGATTAAGTCTGTGAGCCTCATGTGGGATGTGGACTGTGTCCAACCTGATTAGCTCATATCCCCCATCCAAACTGTTACCACGTTCATGCAATCACTCATCCTATCCTGCCCCTATTACCGCATCAGCCTCCTTGCCGACCTCCCAGCCTCCTGTCTCTCCCCTCTCCAGTCCATACTCCAGTCTGCTGCCCGGATCATTTCTCTTGAAAAACATTCGAGATGTGTCTCCCCACTCCTCAAAAAACTCCAGAAGTTGCCCATCCACCTCTGCATCAAGTAAAATCTCCTTACCTCTGGCTTTAAAACATTCATTCACCTTGTCCCCTCCTACCTCACCTCCCTTCTCTCCCACTACAACCCAATCTGCACACTTAGGTCCTCTAATGCCAAGCTCTTCTCCCGTGATCTCATCTTTCCCACTGCGGACCCCTGGCCCACGCCCTGCCTCTGGCCCAGAATGTCCTATTTATTTATTTTACTTGTACCTTTTTATTCTATTTATTTTATTTTGTTAATATGTTTTGTTTTGTTCCCTGTTTCCCACTTCTAGACTGTGAGCCCACTGTTGGGCTCACCTGTATATATGTATATATGTTTGTACATATTTTTTACTCTATTTATTTATTTATTTATTTATTTTATTTGTACATATCTATTCTATTTATTTTATTTTGTTAGTATGTTTGGTTTTGTTCTCTGTCTCCCCCTTTTAGACTGTGAGCCCACTGTTGGGTAGGGACTGTCTCTATATGTTGCCAATTTGTACTTCCCAAGCACTTAGTACAGTGCTCTGCACATAGTAAGCGCTCAATAAATACGATTGATGATGATGATGATGTTGGGTAGGGATCATCTCTAGATGTGGTCAACTTGGACTTCCCAAGCGCTTAGTACAGTGCTCTGCACACAGTAAGCGCTCAATAAATACGATTGAATGAATGAATGAATGCTGCCACTACCCTTGATAAAATCTCAGTCTCTCTCATCTCCCCACCCAATCTCCCTCCTCAACTGCACCCCAAGAATACAAAGTGACGGAACAGGAATTAGAACCCATGACTTCTGACTCCCACCCCTGGGCTCTTTCCACTAAGCCATGCTGCTTCTCATGGGCTTGGGAGTCAGAAGATTGTGGGTTCTAATCCTGGCTCCAACATTCGTCTGCTGCGTGACTTTAAGTCACTTCTCTTCTCTGGGCCTCAGTTCCCTCAGCTGTAAAATGGGGATTAGGTCCGTGAGCCCCACGTGGGACAGGGATAGTGTTCAAACCTATTGGGTTGTATCCGCCCCAGTGCTTAGTACAGTGCCTGGCGAATAGTAAGCACTTAACAAATACTATTATTATTATTATTGTTATTATTATTATTATTATTATCATTGTTTAGGCCTCGGTTACCTCATCTGTCAAATGAGGATTAAGACTATGAGTCCCACGTTGGGCAACATAATTACCTTGTACCTACCTTAGAACAGTGCTTGGCACATAGTAAACACTTAATAAATGTCATTACTACGATTAATTATTATTACAATGTAATAGAGTTGGAAGATGTAAGCCCTACCCACAAGGAGCTTAAAGTCTAGAGAGGGAGGCAGACATTAAAATAAATTCATTCATTTATTCAATCGTATTTATTGAGCACTTACTGTAAACAGAGCAGTGTACTAAGCGCTTGGGAAGTACAAGTCGGCAACATATAGAGACGGTCCCTACCTGACAATGGGCTCACAGTTTAGAAAAGGGAGACAGATAATAATCCAAGCACTTAGTACAGTGCTCTGCATACAGTAAGCGCTCAATAAATATGATTGATTGTTTGATAATAAAACAAAACATATAGACAGGTGTCAAAACCTTCAGAATGAATAGAATTATAGCTATATTCATTCATTCGTATTGATTGACCGCTTACTGTGTGCAGAGCACTGTACTAAGCGCTTGGGAAGTACAAGTCGGCAACATATAGAGACAGTCCCTACCCAACAATGGGCTCACAGTCTAGAACATCATTAATAAAATAAATAGAGTGGTAAATATGTACAAGTGAAATAGAGTCATAAATCTGTACAAACATATATACAGGTGCTGTGGGGAGGGGAAGGAGGTAGGGCGGGGGATGGGGAGGAGGAGAGGAAAAAGGGGGCTCAGTCTGGGAAGGCCTCCTGGAGGAGGTGAGCTCTCAGTAGGGCTGAGACAGCTAGGGGAGGGCTGCAGGACACAAAAACATGCACACAAGTGCTACGATACCCAAGTGCTTAGGGGATGTGGGAGTGTCATTGTGGCAGTTTGGGGAGGAAATAGGGTGGGAAGATGAAGGAGTAATCCAGGAAGGCCTCCTGGAGGAGATGTGATTTCAGAAAGATAGGGAAGATGGGGAGAGCTGTGGTCTGCCCCGTGTGATGGAGTAGGGTGCAGGAGAAGCAAGGGATCGGCACTGAGTGAAAGAAACAAGACACAGTAAGTGGGTTGGTTTGAGAAGAGGAGGATGAATCCCCACCCTTTCTTGACTGTGAGCCCCTTGTTGGGTAGGGACCGTCTCTATATGTTGCCAACTTGTACTTCCCAAGTGCTTAGTACAGTGCTCTGCACACAGTAAGCGCTCAATAAAGACGATTGAAAGAATCAATGAATGTATGAATGAGGGAATTCAACTCCAAAGAGTTCCCTAATAACAATGATGGTATTTGTTAAGCCCTTACTCTGTGCCAAGCACTGTTCTAAGCACTACCCCAGGTTGATATGATGGCATTTATTCAGCGCTTACTCTGTGCAAAGCACTGTTCTAAGCGCTGGGGAGGTTACAAGGTGATCAGGTTGTCCCCCACGTGGGACAACTTGATTACCTTGTATCCCCCGCAGCGCTTAGAACATTGCTTGGGACATAGTAAGCGCTTAACAAATGCCATCATTATTATTATTATTATTATATGAAGAGGAAGCGCGTACAGAGAAGCAGCGTGGCTTAATGGCTAGAGCCCAGGCCTGGAAGTTAGGACAAGGGTTCTAATCCCGGCTCTGTCACTTGCCTGCTGTGTGACCCCAAGGTCACTTAACGTCTCTTAAGGTCACCCCAAGTCAAGTAAGCCACTTCACTTCTCTGGTCCTCAGTTCCCTCATCTGTAAAATGAGGGTTAAGACTGTGAGCCCCTCGTGGGACAACCTGATTACCTTGTATCTATCCTATTCATTCATTCAATCATATTTATTGAGCACCTACTGTGTACAGTGCTCTGCTTGTGAAGTCCAAGTTGGCAACATAGAGAGACGGTCCCTACCCAACAACGGGCTCATGCTTAGAACAGTGCTTGGCACATAGTAAGCGCTTAACAAAATAACATCATCATCATCATCGTTTAAAGCCTGGGACGACGCTGTCGTCCCAGGGGAGGTTCAGGATGCCTCCGTCAATCCGGATGCGGATGGAGGGGTCACGGGGAGCTGTAGAGCAGCGGTTTGGGGGGGGTTTTAGGGGGCTGGGTGGATTTTTAAAACCCTCCTCTCGTTCCGCTCCGTGGATGGCTTCCTCTCTGTGAGTTTCCTCGCCCGCTGGGGCTGTTGACATTTCCGGAGCCCCCTGCTAGCTGTCAATCCTGCTTCTCCCCCACACACAGAGGGACCCCAGCCCTCGCTCTCCCAGGGAAGACAAGGCCCGGAAGCGGTTTAGTGAGAACCCGGAGGAGACGGGGTCGTCTGTCGGAGACCGATCAGCTTCCGTGACCAAAACAGAATCAGGGACCTCGTCGCCCACCTCGTGCACCGACTTTTATTGAGTTTTCCGACCCCTCGGGTTCGGAATCAATGAGATTTCCCGGACCTGGGAGCCTAAAACCAGCTCCTTGGGGGGGGGGCAACGAGCCTTCTGGAAGTTGGAGAGGAACCCGGTGGAGCGTCCGGGATTTCCGGGAGTGGCAGGCTCCTTGGCGGCGCGGGCCTCGGGGAGACGTGGACGGCCCGGCGGGAGAGATAGGAGAGACAGGAGAAAGCGGGTGAGGGAGGAACCGAACTGCAGACCCTCTGACCTTCAAATGAAACCCCTCCGGCTCCTGGGGTAAGCGAAACAACTTGAGGCAGAGTGTATGAGTGTGTGATCATGTGCGTGGCGAGCGATGTGCTATTGGGGAAGCAGCGGGGGGTATTGGATACAACACGGGCCTAGATTCTAATCCCGGCTCCGCCACTTGTCTACTGTGTGGCCGCGGGCAAGTCACTTCACTTCTCTGCGCTTCCCCCTTCTATCATCATCATCATCAATCGTATTTATTGAGCACTTACTATGTGCAGAGCACTGTACTAAGTGCTTGGGAAGTACAAATTGGCAACATATAGAGACAGTCCCTACCCAACAGTGGGCTCACAGTCTAAAAGGCTATCAATCTAGCCTATTGCCCAGCCCAGCCATATTAACAGTGCTTTGCACATAGTAAGTCCTTAATAAATGTCATTATTATTATTATTAAGTCGCTTAGGCAGTCAATCAATCAGTCGTATTTATTGAGCGCTTACTGTGTGCAGAGCACTGTACTCAGCGCTTGGGAAGTCCAAGTTGGCAACATCTAGAGACAGTCCCTGCCCAACAGTGGGCTCACAGTCTAGAAGGGGGGCTCACAGTTTAGAAGGGGGACTGTGGCCGTCTCTGTATGTTGCCGACTTGTACTTCCCAAGCGCTTAGTACAGTGCTCTGCACACAGTAAGCGCTCAGTAAATACAATTGATTGATTGATTGATTGATTCTCTGCGCTTCCCCCTTCTAGACTGTGAGCCCACTGTTGGGTAGGGACCGTCTCTATAGGTTGCCAACTTGTGCTTCCCAAGCGATTAGTACAGTGCTCTGCACACAGTAAGCGCTCAATAAATACGATTGATTGATTGATTGATTCACTTACCTCATCTGGAAAATGGGGATGAAGACTGTGAGCTCCTCGTGGGACAATCTGATGACCCTGTATCTACCCCAGCACTTAGAACAGTGGTGGTCACATAGTAAGCGCTTAACAAATACCATCATTATTATTAAGAGAAGCAGTGTGGCTCAGTGGAAAGAGCCAGGGCTTGGGAGTCAGAGGATGTGGGTTCTAATCCCAGCTCTGCCACTTGTCTGCTGTGTGACTTGGGTAAATCACTTCACTCCTCTGGAGAAGCACTCATTGTGCACTCATTGGAGAAGCATTGTGGCTCAGTGGAAATAGCCCGGGCTTTGGAGTCAGAGGTCATGAGTTCAAATGCTGGCTCCGCCAATTGTCAGCTTGTGTGACTTTGGGCAAGTCACTTCACTTCTCTTTGCCTCAGTTCCCTCATCTGTAAAATGGGGATTAAGACTGTGAGCACCCCCCGTGGGACTACCTGATCACCTTATAACCTCCCCAGCGCTTAGAACAGTGCTTTGCACATGGTAAGCACTTAATAAATGCTATCATTATTATTATTATTATTATTATTATTATTATTATTATTATTATTCTCTGGGCCTCATCTGTAAAATGGGGATTAAAACCAGGAGCCCGACGTGGGACAACCTGATTACCTTGTACCTACCCCAGCGCTTAGAACAGTGCTTGATGCATAGTAAGCGCTTAACAAATGCCGTAATTATTAAATACCACAGTTATTATTATTATTATTATTATTGGGAAAAAATGTGGGGAGGGGACTGTGGGTTGCTGTCTTTCCCAATGAGGAATCTCCCTCTGATCTGCTTCCCCCTCGGCCTGCCGTTGAGGAGGTTGCCCTCCCCCTTGGTGAGTGCCAGCTTGTGGAGGGAGAGCTGAGGGTGGCATTGAACGGCAATCGATGGTATTTACTGAGCGCTTACTGCGCGTGGAGCACTGTACTAAGCGCTTGGGAGAGAGTACAGTTAGAACAGAGTTGGTAGAGATGTTCCCTGCCCACAGTGAGCTACCAGTCTGGAGGGGAAGACAGACACCAATCAGTCAGTCAATCAATCGATGGTATTTATTGAGCGCTTGCTGTGGGTGGAGCACTGTACTAAGCGCTTGGGAGAGAGTACAGTAGAACAGAGTTGGTAGAGATGTTCCCTGCCCACAATGAGTTACCAGTCTGGAGGGGAAGACATCATCATCATCAATCGTATTTATTGAGCGCTTACTGTGTGCAGAGCACTGTACTAAGCGCTTGGGAAGTACAAGTGGGCAACATATAGAGACAGTCCCTACCCAACAGTGGGCTCACAGTCTAAAAGACAGACACCAGTCAGTCAATCAACGGTATTTATTGAGCACTCACTGTGTGCAGAGCACTGTACTAAGCGCTTGGGAGAGAGTACAGTAGAACAGAGTTGGTAGAGATGTTCCCTGCCCACAGTGAGTTACCAGTCTGGAGGGGAAGACAGACACCAGTCCGTCAGTCAATCAATCAACGGTATTTATTGAGCGCTCACTGTGTGCAGAGCACTGTACTAAGCGCTTGGGAGAGAGTACAGTAGAACAGAGTTGGTAGAGTTGTTCCCTGCCCACAATGAGCTACCAGTCTGGAGGGGAAGACAGACACCAGTCAGTCAATCAATCAATGATATTTATTGAGCACTCACTGCGTGCAGAGCACTGTACTAAGCACTTGGGATAGAGTACAGTAGAACAGAGTTGGTAGCGACGTTCCCTGCCCACAGTGAGCTACCAGTCTGGAGGGGAAGATAGACACCAGTCAGTCAATCAATCAATGGTATTTATTGAGCACTCACTGTGTGCAGAGCACTGTACTAAGCCCTTGGGAGAGAGTACAGTAGAACAGAGTTGGTAGAGATGTTCCCTGCCCACAGTGAGCTACCAGTCTGGAGGGGAAGACAAACAACAATCAGTCAGTCAATCAACGGTATTTATTGAGCACTCACTGTGTGCAGAGCACTGTACTAAGCACTTGATAGAGAGTGCAGTAGAACAGAGTTGGTAGAGATGTTCCCTGCCCACCATGAGCTACCAGTCCGGAGGGGAAGACAGACCCCAATCAGTCAGTCAATCAATGGTATTTATTGAGCGCTCACTGTGTGCAGAGCACTGTACTAAGTGCTTGGGAGAGAGTGCAGTAGAACAGAGTTGGTAGAGATGTTCCCTGCCCACAATGAGCTACCAGTCTGGAGGAAAAGACAGACATCAGTCAGTCAATCAATCAATGGTATTTATTGACCATTAACTGTGTGCAGAGCACTGTACTAAGCGCTTGGGAGTGAGTATAGTAGAACAGAGTTGGTAGAGATGTTCCCTGCCCACAATGAGCTAAAAGTCTGGATGAAAAGACAGACATCAGTCAGTCAATCAATCAATGGTATTTATTGAGCGCTCACTGTGTGCAGAGCACTGTACTAAGCACTTGGGAGTGAGTATAGTAGAACAGAGTTGGTAGATATGTTCCCTGCCCACAATGAGCTACCAGTCTGGAGGGGAAGACAGACACCAATCAGTTAGTCAACGGTATTTATTGAGCGCTCACTGTGTGCAGAGCACTGTACTAAGCGCTTGGGAAAGAGTACAGTAGAACAGAGATGGTAGAGATGTTCCCTGCCCACAATGAGCTACCAGTCTGGAGGGGAAGACAGACACCAGTCAGTCAATCAATCAACGGTATTTATTGAGCGCTCACTGTGTGCAGAGCACTGTACTAAGTGCTTGGGAGAGAGTACAGTAGAACAGAGTTGGTAATAATAATAATAATAATAATGGCATTTATTAAGCGCTTACTATGTGCAAAGCACTGTTCTAAGCACTGGGGGGGATACAAGGTGATCAGGTTGTCCCACATGGGGCTCACAGTTATCACCCCCATTTTGCAGATGAGGTAACTGAGGCTCTGAGAAGTTAAGTGACTTGCCCAAGGTCACTTGGGCAGACATGTTCTCTGCCCACAATGAGCTACCGGTCTGGAGGGGAAGACAGACACCAATCAGTCAGTCAATCAACGATATTTATTGAGCGCTCACTGTGTGCAGAGCACTGTACTAAGCGCTTGGGAGAGAGTACAGTACAACAGAGTTGGTAGATATGTTCCCTGCCAACAGCAAGCTTAGTTTAGAGCGGGAGAATACGAGAAGCAGCATGACTTAGTGGTAAGAGCACAGGCTTGGGAGTCAGAGGTTGTGGGTTCGAATCTCACCTCCGCCACTTGTCATCTGTGTGACTTTGGGCAAGTCACTTCACTTCTCTGTGCCTCAGTTACCTCATCCGTAAAATGGAGATGAAAACTGTGAGCCCCATGCGGGACAACCTACCCTGTAAATACCCCAGCGCTTAGAACAGTGCTTGGCACATAGTAAGTGTTTAACAAATACCATTATTATTATCAGTCAACCAACCAATCAGTTGTATTCACTGAGCGATTACTGTGTGCAGAGCACTGAACTAAGTGCTTGGGAGAGAGTACAGTAGTACTCTGAGTAGTACAGTGGGGAAGCAGCGTGGCTCAGTGGAAGGAGCCCGGGCTTTGGAGTCAGAGGTCATGGGTTCAAATCCCAGCTCTGCCAATTGTCAGCTGGGTGATTTGGGGCAAGTCACGTCACTTCTCAGTGCCTCAGTTCCCTCATCTGTCAAATGGGGATGAAGACTGTGAGCCCCCCGTGGGACAACCTGATCACCTTGTAACCACCCCAGCGCTTAGAACAGTGCTTTGCACATAGTAAGTGCTATATAAATGCCATTATTATTATTACTTGTACTTCCCAAGTGCTTAGTACAGTGCTCTGCACACAGTAAGCACTCAATAAATACGATTGATTGATTGATTGATTAGTAGTAATGGTAGTAGTAGTACAGAGTTGGTAGTATATTTCCTGCCCACAGTGAGCTCCAGTCTAGAGGGGCAGATAGACCCCAGCCAGTCAGTCAATCAATCGTATTTATTGAGCTCTTACTGTGTGCAGAGCACTGTACTAAGCGCTTGGGAGAGAGTACAGTAGAATAGAGTGGGCCCTTCTGAGAGCTCACCTCCTCCAGGAGGCCTTCCCAGACTGAACCCCCTCCTTCCTCTCCACCTCCTCCCCCTCCCCATCCCCCCCACCTTACCTCCTTCCCCTCCCCACAGCACCTGTATATATGTCTATATGTTTGTACAGATTTATTACTCTATTCATTTATTTGTTTTATTTGTACATCTTTATTCTATTTATTTTATTTGGTTAATATGTTTTGTTTTGTTGTCTGTCTCCCCCTTCTAGACTGTGAGCCCGGTGTTGGGTAGGGACCGTCTCTAGATGTTGCCAACTTGGACTTCCCAAGCACTTAGTCCAGTGCTCTGCACACAGTAAGCGCTCAATAAATACGATTGATTGATTGCACACAGTAAGTAAGCACTCAATAAATACGATTGAATGAATGAATGAATGAACAGCATGCTTACAATCTGGGGGGTAGACAGGCATCAATCAATCAATCAGTGGTATTTATGTAGCGCTTCCTGTGTGCAGAGCACTGTAATAAGCGCTTGGGAGAGTACACTATAGTAGGTTCTAATTCTGGCTCCTCCACTTGTCTGCTGTGTTACCTTGGGCAAGTCACTTCACTTCTCTGGGCCTCCCTCATCTGTAAAATGGGGATTAAAACTGTGACTCATGTGGGACAACCTGATTACCTTGAACCTGCCCCGGCATTTAGAACAGCGCTTGGAACATAGTGAGCGCTTAACAAATACCAACATTATTTTTATTATCTCAATCAATCAATCAATCGTATTTATTGAGCGCTTACTGTGTGCAGATATCCCTTTATTGTCTCCCTTTCAGACGCTCAGATCCCTGTGGGCAGGGAACAGGTCTACCAGCCCTCTCAGCGTGGCTCAGCGGAAAGAGCCCGGGCTTGGGAGTCAGAGGTCCTGGGTTCTAATCCCGGCTCTGACACTTGTCTAGAGTGTGACCTTGAGCAAGTCACTTCACTTCTCTGTGCCTCAGTTCCCCCAAGTGAGTTCTCATCCAGGCACCGCCGCTTGTAACTTTGGGCAAGTCACTTCACTTCTCCGGGCCTCAGTTTCCTCCTCTGGGAAATGGGGATGTCCATTTTCCAGCTCGTCCGGCTTGGTCCAGGAGCGAGTTGGCCAGTGGCCCCAGCCGCAGCGGGAGGGAGCCGGAAATAGCTTCGGCCGAACATGCGCCGTCAGCCTCTGAATCAGGCAGGTTGGTCAACCAACAATCAGTGGTTGAGTACTTACTGAGTGCAGAGCACTGTACTAAGCAGTTGGAAGAGTAATAATGACGGCATTTGTTAAGCGCAAAGCACTATTCTAAGCATTGGGAGGGATACAAGGTGATCAAGGTGTCCCACGGGGGGCTCACAGTCTTCATCCCCATTTTCCAGATGAGGTCACTGAGGCCCAGAGAAGTGAAGTGACTTGCCCAAAGTCACCCAACTGACAATCAATCAATCGTATTTATTGAGCGCTTACTGTGTGCAGAGCACTGTACTAAGCGCTTGGGAAGTACAAGTTGGCAACAGATAGAGATGATCCCTACCCAAAAATGGGCTCACAGTCTAGAAGGGGGAGATAGACAACAAAACATGTAGACAGTTAGCCCATCTGTAAAATGGGGATGAAGACTGTGAGCCACCTGTGTGACAAGCTGATCACCTGGCAACCTCCCTGGCGCTTAGAGCAGTGCTTGGCACATAGTAAGCGCTTAAGGGTCATGGGTTCAAATCCCGGCTCTGCCAATTGTCAGCTGTGTGACTTTGGGCAAATCACTTAACTTCTCTGGGCCTCAGTTCCCTCATCTGTCAAATGGGCATGAAGACTGTGAGCCCCCCATGGGGCAACCTAATCACCTTGCATCCCCCCAGCGCCTAGAACAGTGCCTGGCACACAGCAAGAGCTCAATAAGTGCCATGATTATTATTATGGCTATTAATAAATACGACTGACTGATGGACGGACTGAACCCAGGACTTCCGGCTCGGAAGGCTGGGGCTCTTTGGTGTGGGGGTCGGAGCCGGGATTAGAACCCACGTGTTCAAGCTGGAGAATCCGAGAGAAGCCTTCCCAGCCCACCCCGGCATCCCCCTCACCCCTGGTGGTGTGCCCTCTTTGTGGGCAGGGAATGTGTCTGTTGTATTGGACTCCCCCAAGCACTTAGCACACTGCTCTGCACACAGGAAGTGCTCAATAAATACCACTGAATGAATGAACAAATGCCCGTCCCTTTCGCCCACCATGACATACCCCTGGCTTGTGTCTGGCCTGCCCTATGCATACCTAATAATGATGATCACGGCATTAGTTACCCGGAATTAGAACCCAGATCCATTGGCTCCCAGGCCGATGCTCTATCCACTAGGCCATGCTGCTTCTCTTGGGTTTCCCATGTGTTTTCATTTGTTTCTCTTCCAATCATTCATTATTGTTAGTATTATTATTAAGTGCTTACTATGTGCAAAGCACTGTTCTAAGCACTGGGGAGGTTCCAAGGTGATCGGGTTGCCCCACATGGGGCTCCCAGTCTTAATCCCCATTTTACAGATGAGGGAACTGAGGCCCAGAGAAGTGAAGTGACTTGCCCAAAGTCACACAGCTAACAATTGGCGGAGCCGGGATTTGAACCCATGACCTCTGACTCCAAAGCCCGGGCTCTTTCCACTGAGCCACGCTGCTTCCCTTCAATTCATTCATTCATTCATTCATTCAATCATATTTATTGAGTGCTTACTGTGTGCAGAGCACTGTACTAAGTGCTTGGGAAGTACAAGTCGGCAACATATAGAGATCATGCATTGCCCAGCTGGACAGCCAATAGGGTGGATCAATCAGTCAATCAATCAATCAATTAATCAATCAAATGGAGCAGTGTGACCTAATCTTGCCTCCCTTTCAGATTCTCAGGTCCTTGTGGGCAGGGAACAGGTCTACCAACTCTTCCAGGGTGGCTCAGTGGAAACAGCCCAGGCTTGGGAGTCAGAAGGTCATGGGTTCTAATCCCGGCTCCGACACTTGTCTGGAGTGTGACCTTGAGCAAGTCACTTCACTTCTATGTGCCTCAGTTTCCCCACGTGGGTTCTAATCCCGGCTCTCCTGCTTGTCAGTTGGGTGACTTTGGGCAAGTCACTTCACTTCTCTGTGCCTCTGTGACCTCATCTAGAAAATGGGGATGAAGACTGTGAGCCCCCCATGGGACAACCTGATCACCTTGTGTTCCCCCCAGTGCTTAGAACAGTTCTTTGTGCTTAACAAATGCCATCATTATTACTCTTAATGATGGCATTTATTAAGCGCTTACTATGTGCAAAGCACTGTTCTAAGCGCTGGGGAGGTTACAAGGTGATCAGGTTGTCCCATGGGGGGCTCACAGTCTTAATTAATCCCTATTTTACAGATGAGGTAACTGAGGCCCAGAGAAGTGAAGTGACTTGCCCAAAGTCACACAGCTGACAAGTGGCGGAGCTGAGATTTGAACCCATGACCTCTGACTCCAAAGCCCGGCCTCTTTCCACTGAGCCACGCTGCTTCTCAACCTAACTTAAGCCACTTAACTTCTCTGTGCTTCAATTACTGTAAAATGGGGATTAAGCCTGTGAGCCCCCCATGGGACAACCTGATCACCTTGTATCCCCCCCCCAGCGCTTAGAACAGTGCTTGGCACATAGTAAGCGCTTAACAAATACGATTATTATTATTGTCATTATTATTATTATCATCCCAGCAGGGCTGGAGGCTTCCCAACTCTCCAGCAGGTTTGTCAACCAACAATCAGTGGTTGAGTACTTACTGAGTGCAGAGCACTGTACTAAGCAGTTGGAAGAGAAGCAGCGTGCCTCAGTGGAAAGAGCCCGGGCTTTGGAGTCAGAGGTCATGGGTTCAAATCCCGGCTCTGCCAACTGTCAGCTGTGTGACTTTGGGCAAGTCACTTCACTTCTCTAGGCCTCAGTTCCCTCCTCTGTAAAATGGGGATGAAGACTGTGAGCCCCCCGTGGGACAACCTGATCACCTTGTAATCTCCCCAGTGCTTAGAACAGTGCTTGGCACATAGTAAGCGCTCAATAAATGCCATCATTAAGAGTAATAATGAGTAATAATTATGTTGCCGATTTGTACTTCCCAAGAGCTTAGTACAGTGCTCTGCACATAGTAAGCGCTCAATAAATGCGATTGATGATGAAGCACAAAGCACTGTTCTAGGCACTGGGGGGGATACAAGGTGATCAGGTTGTCCCACGAAGGGCTCACAGTCTTCAACCCCATTTTCCAGATGCGGTCACAGAGGCACAGAGAAGTGAAGTGACATGCCCGAAGTCACCCAACTGACAAGTGGCGGAGCCGGGATTAGAACCCACATGGGGGAACTGAGGCACAGAGAAGTGAAGTGACTTGCTCAAGGTCACACTCCAGGCAAGTGTCGGAGCCGGGATTAGAACCCATGACCTTCTGACTCCCAAGCCTGGGCTCTTTCCACTGAGCCACGCTGGGAGAGTTGGTAGACCTGTTCCCTGCCCACAGCGCTCTGAGCGTCTGAAAGGGAGGCAAGATTAGGCCACACTGCTCCATTTGATTGATTGATTAATTGATTGATTGATTGATTGACTGATTGATCCACCCTATTGGCTGTCCAGCTGGGCAATGCATGATCTCTGTATGTTGCCGACTTGTACTTCCCAAGCGCTTAGTACAGTGCTCTGCACACAGTAAGCGCTCAATAAGTACGATTGAATGAATGAATGAATGAATTGAAGGGAAGCAGCGTGGCTCGGTGGAAAGAGCCCGGGCTTTGGAGTCAGAGGTCATGGGTTCATATCTCAGCTCCGCCAATTATCAGCTGTGTGACTTTGGGCAGGTCACTTCAATCAATCAATCAATCAATTGTATTTATTGAGCACTTACTGTGTGCAGAGCACTGTACTAAGCACTTGGGAAGTACAAGTTGGCAACATATAGAGAGAGTCCCTACCCAACAGTGGGCTCACTTCTCTGGGCCTCAGTTCCCTCATCTGTAAAATGGGGATTAAGACTGTGAGCCCCATGTGGGACAACCCGATTACCTTGTAAGCTCCCCAGTGCTTAGAACAGTGCTTTGCACATAGTAAGTGCTTAATAAATGCCATTATTATTATTATTATTATTATAATTACGATTGAATGAATGAATGAATGAATGAATTGAAGGGAAGCAGCGTGGCTCAGTGGAAAGAGCCCGGGCTTTGGAGTCAGAGGTCATGGGTTCAAATCCCAGCTCCACCAATTGTCAGCTGTGTGACTTTGGGCAAGTCACTTCACTTCTCTGGGCCTCAGTTCCCTCATCTGTAAAATGGGGATTAAGACTGTGAACCCCAAGTGGGACAACCCGATCACCTTGTAACCTCCCCAGCGCTTAGAACAGTGCTTTGCACATAGTAAGCGCTTAATAAATAATAATAATAATAATAATAATGAATGATTGGAAGAGAAACAAATGAAAACACATGGGAAACCTAAGAGAAGCAGCGTGGCCTAGTGGATAGAGCATCGGCCTGGGAGCCAATGGATCTGGGTTCTAATCCCGGCCCCACCACTTATCTGCTGGGTGACTTTGGGTAAGTCACTTCACTTCTCTGTGCCTCAGGGACTTTATCTATAAAAGGGGTATTAGGACTGTGAGCCCCACATAGGCCCAACCTGATTAGCTTGTGTCTGCCCCAGCACTTAGTACAGTGCCCGGCACATAGTAAGCGCTTAACAGAGAAGCAGCATGGCATAATGGATAGAGAATGGGGCTGGGAGTGGGAAGGTCATGGGTTCTAATCCTGGCTCCGACGCTTTCAATCGTATTTATTGAGTGCTTACTGCCTGGAGAGCACTGTACTAAGCGCTTGGGAAGTACAAGTTAGGAACATATAGAGACGGTCCCTACCCAACAGTGGGCTCACAGTCTAGAAAAACGTGACCTTGGGCAAATCACTTCACTTCTCTGTGCCTCAGTTCCCCCATCTGTAAAATGGGGATGGAGACTGAGCCCACTGTTGGGTAGGGACCATCTCTATATGTTGCCAACTTGTACTTCCCAAACGCTTAGTACAGTGCTCTGCAGACAGTAAGCGCTCAATAAATACAATTGATTGATTGATTGATTAACCGTGAGCCCCACGTGGAACAGGGACTGTGTACAACCTGATTACCTTGTATGCACCGCAGCGCTTAGTACAGTCCTCAGCACAGTAAGTGCTTAACAAATACTACTATTGTTATTATTATTACCAGAAAAAAAAAATCCATTGAGTTGCTGTGGGCTGGGAATGTGGCCAGAGAAGCAACGTGGCTCAATGGAAAGAGCCCGGGCTTTGGAGTCAGAGATCATGGGTTCGAGTCCCAGCTCCGCCAATTGTCAGCTGTGTGACTTTGAGCAAGTCACTTCACTTCTCTGGGCCTCAGTGACCTCATCTGGAAAATGGGGATTGAGACTCTGAGCCCCCCGTGGGACAACCTGATCACCTTGTAACCTCCCCAGTGCTTGAAACAGTGCTTTGCACATAGTTAGTGCTTAATAAATGTCATTATTATTATTGTTAATGTGTCTGTTTATTGTTGTATCGTACTCTCCCAAGTGTAGGGACCACCTCTATATGTTGCCAACTTGTACTTCCCAAGCGCTTAATACAGTGCTCTGCACACAGTAAGTGCTCAATAAATACGATTGATTGACTGATTGATAGTATAGTACTATTCCACACACAGTAAGCGTTCAACCAGTATGATCGAATGAATGGATGGGTGAGTGAAAATCAATCAATCAATCAATCGTATTTATTGAGCGCTTACTGTGTACAGAGCACTGTACTAAGCGCTTGGGAAGTCCAAGTTGGCAACACACATACCCAACAGTGGGCTCACAGTCTAGAAGGGGGAGAGGAAAAGATGGGAAGGAAACGGGGAGGCAGCTTCGAGGGTGGATGTATATATGTTTGTACCTATTTATTACTCTATTTATTGATTTATTTATTTTACCTGTACATATCTATTCTATTTTATTTTGTTAGTATGTTTGGTTTTGTTCTCTGTCTCCCCCTTTTTAGACTGTGAGCCCGCTGTTGGGTAGGGACCGTCTCTAGATGTTGCCAACTTGGACTTCCCAAGCGCTTAGTCCAGGGCTCTGCACACAGTAAGCGCTCAATAAATACGATTGATTGATTGATTGATTGATTGGAGTGGGTGGGCCTGATTCAGGTGGGCTGGCTCTCCTCCTCCGGGCTGGCCACCTGCCAGATGGCCAGAAGTCCAGGAGCTTATCGGCTCTCTGGGTGTTGGCCAGGGTGGGCCCAGCTGGGAGTTTCCCACAGTGGCCCGCTGCCTGGGAATTTGGCTTTCCTGACTCCCCGCCAGCCGGGCTGGGGGGATTTTTCACCCACGCCTGCTCTTGCCTTTCCCGAAGGAAGATGGCCCTTCCGGAGCCGCCGGGCTGGAGGTAGGGAAGGGCTAAATCAGCAGCTGAGCGGGGCAGGGCGGTGCGGGTCAGTGGCCCTTCTGGGAGCTGGGAGCGGGACGGGATAAACCAAATGTAGCCACTTCCACAGCCACCATAGTCCAAGGAGGTGGGGATGGGAATGAGCCTTCCGGCCTGCTGGTCAGGAGGCCAGTTGCCCTTCATCCTCGGCCTAGTGGATGACCCTCCGGCCCGGTAATATCATCATCATCATCATCAATCGTATTTATTGAGCGCTTAGAACAGTGCTTTGCACAGAGTAAGCACTTAATAAATGTCATTATTATTATTATTATTGTTATTAAGCGCTTACTCTGTGCACAGCATTCATTCATTCATTCAGTCGTATTTATTGAGCGCTTACTGTGTGCAGAGCACTGGACTAAGCACTTGGGAAGTACAAATTGGCAACATCTAGAGACAGTACCTACCCACCAGTGGGCTCACAGTCTAAAAGGGGGAGACAAAACCAAACATACTAACAAAAGAAAATAAATAGAATAGATATGTACAAGTAAGATAAATTAATAAATAGAGTAATAAATATGTACAAACATATATCCATATATACAGGTGCTGTGGGGAAGGGAAGGAGGTAGGATGGGGGGGATGGAGAGGGGGACGAGGGGTTTGAGAAGCAGCGTGGCTCAACGGAAAGAGCCTGGGCTTTGGAGTCAGAAGTCATGGGTTCAAATCCTGGCTCCGCCACTTGTCAGCTGTGTGATTGTGGGCAAGTCAGTTCACTTCTCTGGGCCTCAGGTACCTCATCTGGAAAGTGGGAATTCAGACTGTGAGCCCCATGTGGGACAACCTGATTACCTTGTATCTACCCCAGCGCTTAGAACAGTGCTTGGCACATAGTAAGCGCTTAATAAATACCACTATTATTATTATTATTATTATTCACCCTCGGCCTAGTGGATGACTCTCCGGCCCGGTAATAGTCATCATTAAATCCATCAGGTCCGACCTCCCCAAAGTCTCTTCCCCCCTTTCTCCAACCCCCCGGCTCTCAACACTCTCTGCTACTCTCCCATCCTTCCCAGCGGTATCCTCAGAGGAACTCTCCTCCCTCCTCTCAAGTGCTACTCCGGCCACCTGTGCTTCTGACCCCATTCCCTCTCATCTTATGAAATCTCTCGCTCCATCCCTTCTCCCCTCCTTAACTTCCATCTTCAACCGCTCACTCTCCACTGGTTCCTTCCCCTCTGCCTTCAAACATGCCCATGTCTCTCCCATCCTAAAAAACCCCTCTCTTGACCCCACCTCACCTTCTAGTTATCGTCCCATATCCCTCCTACCATTCCTTTCCAAACTCCTTGAACGAGTTGTCTACACGCGCTGCCTAGAATTCCTCAACAACAACTCTCTCCTCGACCCCCTCCAGTCTGGCTTCCGTCCCCTTCATTCCACGGAAACTGCGCTCTCAAAGGTCACCAATGACCTCCTGCTTGCCAAATCCAACTGCTCATACTCTGTCCTAATCCTCCTCGACCTCTCAGCTGCCTTTGACACTGTGGACCACCCCCTTCTCCTCAACACGTTATCTGACCTTGGCTTCACAGACTCCGTCCTCTCCTGGTTCTCCTCTTATCTCTCCGGTCGTTCTTTCTCAGTCTCTTTTGCAGGCTCCTCCTCCCCCTCCCATCCTCTTACTGTGGGGGTTCCCCAAGGTTCAGTGCTTGGTCCCCTTCTGTTCTCAATCTACACTCACTCCCTTGGTGACCTCATTCGCTCCCACGGCTTCAACTATCATCTCTACGCTGATGACACCCAGATCTCCATCTCGGCCCCTGCTCTCTCCCCCTCCCTCCAGGCTCGCATCTCCTCCTGCCTTCAGGACATCTCCATCTGGATGTCCGCCCGCCACCTAAAGCTCAACATGTCGAAGACTGAGCTCCTTGTCTTCCCTCCCAAACCTTGTCCTCTCCCTGACTTTCCCATCTCTGTTGACGGCACTACCATCCTTCCCGTCTCACAAGCCCGCAACCTTGGTGTCATCCTCGACTCCGCTCTCTCATTCACCCCTCACATCCAAGCCGTCACCAAAACCTGCCGGTCTCAGCTCCGCAACATTGCCAAGATCCGCCCTTTCCTCTCCATCCAAACCGCTACCCTGCTAATTCAAGCTCTCATCCTATCCCGTCTGGACTACTGCACTAGCCTTCTCTCTGATCTCCCATCCTCGTGTCTCTCTCCACTTCAATCCATACTTCATGCTGCTGCCCGGATTATCTTTGTCCAGAAACGCTCTGGACATATTACTCCCCTCCTCAAAAACCTCCAATGGCTACCGATCAATCTGCGCATCAAGCAGAAACTCCTCACCCTGGGCTTCAAGGCTGTCCATCCCCTCGCCCCCTCCTACCTCACCTCCCTTCTCTCCTTCTACTGCCCAGCCCGCACCCTCCGCTCCTCCACCACTAATCTCCTCACTGTACCTCGCTCTCGCCTGTCCCGCCATCGACCCCAGGCCCACGTCATCCCCCGGGCCTGGAATGCCCTCCCTCTGCCCATCCGCCAAGCTAGCTCTCTTCCTCCCTTCAAGGCCCTACTGAGAGCTCACCTCCTCCAGGAGGCCTTCCCAGACTGAGCCCCTTCTTTCCTCTCCCCCTCGTCCCCCTCTCCATCCTCCCGTCTTACCTCCTTCCCTTCCCCACAGCACCTGTATATATGTATATATGGTTGTACATATTTATTACTCTATTTATCTATTTATTTATTTATTTTACTTGTACATTTCTATCCTACTTATTTTATTTTGTTGGTATGTTTGGTTCTGTTCTCTGTCTCCCCCTTTTAGACTGTGAGCCCACTGTTGGGTAGGGACTGTCTCTATGTGATGCCAATTTGTACTTCCCAAGCACTTAGTACAGTGCTCTGCACATAGTAAGCGCTCAATAAATACGATTGATTGATTGATTGATTGATCATCATCATCATCATAATGGCATTTATTAAGCATTTGAGAAGCAGTGTGGCTCAGCAGAAAGAGCCCGGGCTTTGGAGTCAGAGGTCGTGGGTTCGAATCCCGGCTCCGCCACATGTCTGCTGTGTGACCTTGGGCAAGTCACTTCACTCAGCTGGGCCTCAGTTCCCTCATCTGGAAAATGATCATCATCATCAATCGTATTTATTGAGCGCTTACTATGTGTAGAACGCTGGACTAAGCGCTTGGGAAGTACAAATTGGCAATATATAGAGGCAGTCCCTACCCACCAGTGGGCTCACAGTCTAAAAGGGGGAGACAAAACCAAACATACTAACAAAATAAAATAGAATAGATACGTAAAAGTAAAATAAATAAATGAATAGAGTAATAAATCTGTACAAACATATATCCATATATACAGGTGCTGTGGGGAAGGGAAGGAGGTAGGATGGGGGGGATGGAGAGGGGGACGAGGGGTTTGAGAAGTAGCGTGGCTCAGCGGAAAGAGCCCGGGCTTTGGAGTCAGAGGTCATGGGTTCAAATCCTGGCTCCGCCACTTGTCAGCTGTGTGACTTTGGGCAAGTCAGTTCACTTCTCTGGGCCTCAGCGACCTCATCTGGAAAATGGGAATTCAGACCGTGAACCCCATGTGGGACAACCTGATTACCTTGTATCTACCCCAGTGCTTAGAACAGTGCTTGGCACATAGTAAGCGCTTAATATATACCACTATTATTATTATTATTATTATTACTCATCCTCGGCCTAGTGGATGACTCTCCGGCCCGGTAATAATCATCATCATCATCATCATAATGGCATTTATTAAGCATTTGAGAAGCAGCGTGGCTCAGCGGAAAGAGCCCGGGCTTTGGAGTCAGACGTCGTGGGTTCAAATCCCGGCTCCGCCACATGTCTGCTGTGTGACCTTGGGCAAGTCACTTCACTTCTCTGGGCCTCAGTTCCCTCTTCTGGAAAATGGGGATGAAGACTGTGAGCCCCCCGTGGGACAACCTGATCACCTTGTAACCTCCCCAGTGCTTAGAACAGTGCTTTGCACAGAGTAAGCGCTTAATAAATGTCATTATTATTATTATTATTATTATTAAGCCCTTACTATGTGCAAAGCATTCATTCATTCATTCAGTCGTATTTATTGAGCGCTTACTGTGTGCAGAGCACTGGACTAAGCACTTGGGAAGTACAAGTTGGCAACACATAGAGACAGTCCCTACCCAGCAGCAGGCTCACATTCTAGAAGGGAGAGACAGACAACAAAACAAAACATATTAACATTCATTCATTCGATCGTATTTATGGAGCGCTTACTGTGTGCAGAGCACTGAACTAAGCGCTTGGGAAGTCCAAGTTGGCAACAGATAGAGACGGTCCCCACCCAACAGCGGGCTCACAGTCTAGAAGGGGGAGACAGAGAACAAAACAAAACATATTAACATTCATTCATTCGATCGTATTTATGGAGCGCTTACTGTGCGCAGAGCACTGGACTAAGTGCTTGGGAAGTGCAAGTTGGCAACAGATAGAGACAGTCCCTACCCAACAGCGGGCTCACAGTCTAGAAGGGGGAGACAGACAACAAAACAAAACATATTAACATTCATTCAATCGTATTTATTGAGCGCTTACTGTGTGCAGAGCACTGTACTAAGCGCTTGGGAAGTACAAAGCACTGTTCTAAGCACTGGGGAGGTTACAAGGTGATCAGGTTGTCCCACATGGGGATCACAGAATTAATCCCCATTTTCCAGATGAGGGATCTGAGGCCCAGAGAATAATAATGATGATGATAATAATAATAATAATAATAATAAAATAATAATAATAATAATAATAATAATAATAATAGTATTTGTTAAGCGCTTACTATGTGCAAAGCACCGTTCTAAGCACTGGGGGATACAAGGTGATCAGGTTATCCCACGGGGGGCTCACAATCTTAATCCCCATTTTCCAGATGAGGGAACAGAGGCCCAGAGAAGTGAAGTGACTCGCTCAAAGTCACCCAGCTGACAAGTGGCGGAGGAGGGATTTGAACCCATGACCTCTGACTCCAAAGCCCGGGCTTTTTCCACTGAGGCACGCAGCTGGCCCGTGGCCCTTTGTGATTCTGGTCCTCAGACTAGTGAATAGCCCTGTGGTCTGGCAGTGTGGGGGCCTGTTGAGGAGCAGCATGGCCTAGTGGCAGGAGCAGAGGCTTGGGACTTAAAGGTCGTGGGTTCTAATCCCAGTTTTGCCACTTGTCTGCTGGGTGACCTTGGGCAACCACTTTGCTTCTCTGGGCCTCAGTTCCCTCATTTGTAAAATGGGGATGGCGACTGTGAGCCCCACGTGGGACAACCTCATCACCTTGTAGAGAAGCAGCGTGGCTCGGTGGAAAGAGCCCGGGCTTTGGAGTCAATCAATCAATCAATCGCATTTTTTGAGCGCTTACTGTGTACAGAGCACTGTACTAAGCGCTTGGGAAGTACAAGTTGGCAACATATAGAGACAGTCCCTACCCAACAGTGGGCTCACAGTCTAGAAGGGGGAGACAGAGAACAAAACCAAACATATTAACAAAATAAAATAAATTGAATAGATATGTACAAGTAAAATAAATAAATAGAGTAACAAATATGTACAAACATATATACATATATACAGGTGATATACATATATACAGGTGACATACATATATACAGTCAGAGGTAATGGGTTCAAATCCCGTCTCCACCACTTGTCAGCTGGGTGACTCTGGACAAGTCAGTTCACTTCTCTGGGCCTCAGTTCCCTCATCTGTAAAATGGGAATGAAGACTGTGAGCCCCCCGTGGGACAACCTGAGCACCTTGTAACCTCCCCAGCGCTTAGAACAGTGCTTTGCACATAGTGAGTGCTTAATAAATGCCATCATTATTATTATTATCAATCAATCAATCGTATTTATTGAGCCCTTACTGTGTGCAGAGCACTGTACTAAGCGCTTGGGAAGTACAAGTTGGCAACATATAGAGACAGCCCCTACCCAACAGTGGGCTTACAGTCTAGAAGGGGGACTATTATTATTATTGTATCCTCCCCAGTGCTTAGAACAGTGCTTGGTACATAGTAAGCAGTTAACAAATACCATAATAATTGTTGTTATTATTATTATGAATCTTAGTAATGGTATTTATTAAGCACTGACTATGTGCCAAGCACTGTTCTAAACACTGGGGTAGATACGAGGTAATCCGGCTGTCCCACGTGTGGCACCCAGTCTCATAGACTGTGAGCCTGTTGTTGCCTATATGTTGCCAACTTGTACTTCCCAGTCGCTTAGTCCAGTGCTCTGCACACAGTAAGCGCTCAATAAATACGAATGAACGAATAGACCCATTTTACAGATGAGGTAACAGGCCCAGAGAAGTTCAGCAACTTGCCCAAAGTCACACAGCTGATAGGCAGCAGAGCCGGGATTAGAACCCACGACCTCTGGCTCCCAAGCCCGGGCTCTTTCCGCTAAGCCACGCCGCTTTTCAATTTTGTCCTCGGCCTAGTGGGTGACCCTCCGGCCTGGAGGTCAGAAGGCCTGTGGCCACTGAATCTGGTCCGCGGGCTAGTGGTTGGCCGTCCGGTCCGGTGGTCGGGGGGCCCCTTGTGAATCTGGTCCTCAGACTAATTATAATAATGATGGTATTTGTTAAGTACTTGATATGTGCCGAGCACTGTTCTAAGCACTGGGAGAGATACAAGGTTGTCGGGTTGTCCCATGAGGGGCTCACAGTCTTAATCCCCATTTTACAGCTGAGGCAACTGAGGCACAGAGATGTTAATCAATCAATCAATCAATCAATCGTATTTATTGAGCGCTTGCAGCGTGCAGAGCACTGTACTAAGCTCTTGGGAAGTCCAAGTTGGCAACATACAGAGACAGTCCCTACCCAACAGTGGGCTCACAGTCTAGAAGGGGGAGACAGAGAACAAAACCAAACATACTAACAAAATAAAATAAATAGAATAGATATGTACAAGATAAATAAATAAATAAATAAATAGAGTAATAAATATGTAGAAACATATACACATATATACAGGTGCTGTGGGGAAGGGAAGGACTTAAGTGACAAGTGACAGGTGTTAAGTGACTTAATAATAATAATAATAATAATAATAATGACATTTATTAAGCACTTACTATGTGCAAAGCACTGTTAATATGGCTGGGCAAGTTACAAGGTGATCAGGTTGTCCCATGGGGGGCTCACAGTCTTAATCCCCATTTTACAGATGAGGCAACTGAGGCACAGAGATGTTAAGCGACTTAACAACAATAATAATAATAATAATGACATTTATTAAGCACTTAACTGTGTGCAAAGCACTGTTAATATGGCTGGGCAAGTTACAAGGTGATCAGGTTGTCCCATGGGGGGCTCACAGTCTTAATCCCCATTTTACAGATGAGGCAACTGAGGCACAGAGATGTTAAGCCCGCCTTACCTCCTTCCCTTCACCATCATCATCATCATCAATCGTATTTATTGAGCGCTTACTGTGTGCAGAGCACTGGACTAAGCGCTTGGGAAGTACAAGTTGGCAACACATAGAGACGGTCCCTACCCGACAGCGGGCTCACAATCTAGAAGGGGGAGACAGAGAACAAAACAAAACACATTAACAAAATAAAATAGAGTATATATGTTCAAGTAAAATAAATAGAGTAATAAATCCGTACAAACATATATCCATATATACAGGTGCTGTGGGGAAGGGAAGGAGGTAAGGCAAGAGGGATGGAGGGGGGCGGTAAGGGGAGAGGAAGGAGGGGGCTCAGTCTGGGAAGGCCTCCTAACTTGACACTTAGTACAGTACAAGAGCTTAGTACAGTGCTCTGCACACAGTAAGCGCTCAATAAATACGATTGATTGATTGACACCTATCCACGTGTTTTGTTTTGTTGTCTGTCTCCCCCTTCTAGACTGTGAGCCCGTGATTGAGTAAGGACCATCTCTGTATGTTGCCGACTTGTACTTCCCAAGCGTTTAGTACAGTGCTCTGTGCGCAGTACAATTGAATGAATGAAGTGGCGGAGCCAGGTTTAGAACCCATGACCTCTGACTCCCAAGCCTGGCCTCTTTCCATTAAGCCATGCTACTTCTCTAGAGTTGGATGACACACTCCCTGCCCATGATGAGCAAACTGTCTTCCCCAGCCGCAGTCAGTCAATCAATCGTATTTATTGAGCGCTTACTGTGTGCAGAGCACTGTACTAAGCACTTGGGAGAGGATAACTGAACAATGAATAGCCCACGTCATCCCCCGGGCCTGGAATGCCCCCAATCCCTCTGCCCATCCGCTAAGCTAGCTCTCTTCCTCCCTTCAAGGCCCTACTGAGAGCTCACCTCCTCCAGGAGGCCTTCCCACACTCAGCCCCTTCCTTCCTCTCCCCCTTGTCCCCCTCTCCATCCCCCCATCTTACCTCCTTCCCTTCCCCACAGCACCTGTATATATGGATATATGTTTGTACATATATATTATTCTATTTATTTTTTTATTTTACTTGTACATATCTATTCTATTTATTTTATTTTGTTAGTATGTTTGGTTTTGTTCTCTGTCTCCCCCTTTTAGACTGTGAGCCCACTGTTGGGTAGGGACTGTCTCTATATGTTGCCAACTTGTACTTCCCAAGCGCTTAGTACAGTGCTCTGCACACAGTAAGCGCTCAATAAATACGATTGATTGATTGATTGAACAGACACATTCCCTGCTCACAGCGAGCTTACAGTCTAGAGGTATTTACAGAGAGTGGAAAGACAGACATTGAACATCTCTGCGGGGGTTTCTGGGGATGGAGGCCCCTTTTAGAAGCAGAGTGGCTCGGTGGCAAGAGCCCGGGCTTGGGACTCAGAGGACGTGGGTTCTAATCCCGGCTCCGCCGCTGTGTGACCTTGAGCAAGCCACTTCCCTTCTCTGTGCCTCAGTTCCCTCATCTGGAAAATGGGGATGAAGACCGTAAGCCCCCCCACGGGACAACCTGATTACCTTGTATCTCCCCCAGTGCTTAGAACAATGCTTGGCATATAGTAAGTGCTTAACAAATACTATTTGTACAGTATTTGTATTTACATATTTACTAGTCTATTTTGTTAATGATAATAATAATAATAATAATAATGATGGTATTTGTTAAGCGCTTACTATGTGCAAAGCACTGTTCTAAGCGCTGAGCACTGTTCTAAGTGCTGGCACTGTTAATGATGTGCATATAGCTATAATTCTATTCATTCTGACGGTTTTGACACCCGTCTATATGTTTTGTTTTGTCGTCTGTCTCCCCTTCCTAGACTGTGAGCCCATTGTTGGGTAGGGATCGTCTCTATATGTTTGGAACAATAGTATTTCTTTAGCGCTTACTATGTACCAAGCACTGTTCTAAGCACTGGGGTAGATACAAGGTGATCAGGTTGTCCCACGTGGGGCTCACAGTCTTCATCCCCATTTTACTTCCTAATTTTATATTTACATTTTAATTATTTTATTTTGTTAATATGTTTTGTTTTGTTGTCTGTCTCCCCCTTCTAGACTGTGGGCCCGCTGTTGGGTCGGGATCGTCTCTCTATGTTGCCAACTTGGACTTCCCAAGCGCTTAGTACAGTGCTCTGCACACAGTAAGCTCTCAATAAATACAATTGTTTGATTGATTGATTGGTTAGGGACCATCTCTATATGTTGCCAACTTGTACTTCCCAAGAGCTTAGTATAGTGCTCTGCACACAGTAAGTGCTCAATAAATACAATTGATTGATTGATTGATTAATTGATTTACAGATGAGGTCACTGAGGAGTGAAGTGAAGTGACTTGTATTTGTTAAGCACCAGCATTATGACTTTATTATTATTTTTAAAACCCTCTCCCTTCCCCAGCCTAGAATTTCACATTCCGGCTGTTGTATGGTTGGCATCCCCTCTTCTCCTGCTGTGAGCTTCTCCATTAACCCAGATCCCAGAGCATTTGGGGCATTCCTACAAGCAGGGGGAAGGCATTTTTCAGAATTTATGGGCTATAACCGACTCATTTGTTAGCCAAACTCCTTGTTGGACGTAAGGGTTTCTGTAAGCATTTATATTTTCATCTGAGTCCCAGAATATACCCGGAAATGAGGGGATGGGGGGGTTGAAGGAGGGATGGAAAGTGGAAAGAGCATGGGCTGGGGAGTGAGAAGGACCTGGGTTCTAATCCCACGCTCCGCCACTTTGCTGTGTGACCTTGGGTAAGCCCTTCTAGACTGTGAGCCCATTGTTGGGTAGGGACCGTCTGTATATGTTGCCGATTCCCAAGCACGTAGTGTAGGGACCGTCTCTACACGTTGCCTATTCCCAAGCACGTAGTCCAGTGCTCTGCACACAGTAAGTGCTCAATAAATACGACTGAATGAATGAATAAATGCATGAATGAACTTCTCTGGGCCTCAGTTGTCTCATCTGTCAAATGGGGATGAAGACTGTGAGCCCCATTTGGAACGGGGATGGATTCCAACCTGAGTTGCTTGGTGCTTTGAACAGTGCTTGACGCAGAGTAAGCGATTAACAAATAAAGGGAGAGGGAGAGAGAGAGAGGAATTTTGGGGAGAATACCTGTTTGCAGGACAGAGAGAGAAAGAGAGAGGCCAATGATGTAAGCACTTAGTACAGTGCTCTGCACTCAGTAAGCGCTCAATAAATACGATTGAATGAATGACGGGGAGGGAGAAAGGTGACCCAGGAGCCCCATTGAACCCATTGGCCTTCTGCTCTGCACACAGTAAGTGCTCAATAAATACGATTGAATGACAGAATGAGCTAGTATCCCCCTCATTTATTCATTCATCAATCTTATTAATTGAGCACTTACTGTATGTAGAGCACTGTACTAAGCATGGGAGAGTACAGTAGAACAATAAGCAGACACGTTCCCTGCACACGACAAGCTTAAAGTCTCAGGGAGGCTCTCTGTGGGATAATAATTATAATAATAATAATAATGGCATTTGTTAAGCACTTACTATGTGCCAAGCACTGTTCTAAGCGCTTGGGGGGGATACAAGGTGATCAAGGTTGTCCCACGTGTGGCTCACAGTCTTTTAGTCCCCATTTTACAGATGAGGGAACTGAGGCCCAGAGAAGTGAAGTGACTTGCCCAAGGTCACACAGCTGACAACTGGAGGAGCCGGGATACGAACCCATGACCTCTGACTCCCAAGCTCGTGCTCTTTCCACTGAGCCACACTGCTGGAGCCCGTTTGGGTTTCCGAGGGCCCTTCCGGTCCCTAATCCTTCCCAGGGTGTTTCCTGGGAAGTCAAGTTTTCCCAAATCAGCTGTTTGGAGCTTGTAGGGAGGACTAGCCCTAAGGAGCCTGAAATTCCCAGCCTGCCTCAGGGTGTGGTTTCCTGCTCCTCACAGATTTCCAGCTATGGAGCCTAAGACATGAATTTTGCTCCCACAGGCATTTGGGGTGGATTCTAGCAGCACGGCATAGTGGCGAGAGCCCAAGCCTGGGAGTGAGAGGGTCACGGGTTCTAATCCTGCTCCGCCACTTGTCTACTGTGTGACCTTGACCAATCCACTTAACTTCTCTGTGCCTCAGTTACCTCATTTGTAAAATGGGGATTAAGACTGTAAATCCCACGTGGATCTATCTATAATTCTATTTATCTATTTTGATGCTATTGATGCCTGTCTACTTGTTTTATTTTGTTGTCTCTCTCCCCGCTTCTAGATTGTGAGTCTGTTGTTGGGTAGGGATTGTCTCTATCTGTTGCCGAATTGTACTTTCCAAGCGCTTAGTACAGTGCTCTGCATACAGTAAGTGCTCAATGAATATGAGAAGCAGCGTGGCTCAGTGAAAAGAGCACAACCTTGGGAGTTAGAGGTCATGGGGTCTAATCCCGACTCCACCACGTCTGCTGTGTGACCTTGGGCAAGTCACGTCTCTTCTCTAAGCCTCAGTTACCTCCTCTGTAAAATGGGGATTAAGACTGTGGGCCCCCCATGGGACAACCTGATCACCTTGTATCCCCCCCCTCCAGTGCTTAGAACAGTGCTTTGCACATAGTAAGCGCTTAACAAATGCCATCATTATGCCCTCCTCCCCTCCCCATCCCCCCACCTTACCTCCTTCACTTCCCCACAGCACCTGTATATATGTTTGTACATATTTATTAGTCTATTTCTTCATTTATTTATTTTATTTGTACATATTTATCCTATTCATTTTATTTGGTTAATATATTTTGTTTTCTTTTATTTTCTGTCTCCCCCTTCTAGACTGTGAACCCACTGTTGGGTAGGGACCGTCTCTATATGTTGCCAACTTGTACTTCCCAAGCGCTTAGTACAGTGCTTTGCACCCAGTAAGCGCTCAATAAATATGATTGAATGAATGAATGAATCATTATCATTATTATAATACATATGATTGAATGAATGAATGACAACCTGATTACCTTGTATCTATCCCCGCTCTTAGAGAACAGTGCTGGGCACATAGTAAGCCACATAGAGAAGCAGCATGGCTCAGTGGAAAGAGCCCGGGCTTTGGATTCAGAGGTCATGGGTTCGAATCCCGACACCACCACATGTCTGCTGTGTGACCTTGGGCGAGTCACTTCACTTCTCTGAGCCTCAGTTCGCTCATGTGTAAAATGGGGATTAAGACTGTGAGCCCCAAGTGGGACAACTTGATCACCTTGTATCCCCCCCACCAGCACTTAGAACAGTGCTCTGCACATAGTAAGTGCTTAACAAATACCATCATTATTATTAAGCGCTTAACAAATACCATAGCTGTTATTATTCTGGGTGGGAGGGGGGTTGGGGAGAGAGGGAGGAAGTCGGCCGGCTCCAAAGGAAGACTAGCGTGAAGTTCGTGATGACTCATTTATCAAATTGGCATTCGACGAGAAAAAGACAGAGTGGAGTAACGGGACAATTAGAGAATAATGAGGAGCCGGAGAAACAGAGAAACAGAGCTGGCATAGGTTGAAGAGCTGTCAACCCCACGCTACTCTGAATTACCCTCCAAGTCATGGAGATCTGGAGTTGGGGGGGCTGGGCGAAGCTCTGGGTTCTAATCCAGCCTCCCCCACTTGCCTGCCGTATGACCTTGGACCAGTCACTTCACTTCTCGGTGCCGCAGTTACCTCATCTGAAAAGTTGGGATTAAGACAGGGACTGTGTCCAAACCGATTTATTCGTATCCACCCCAGCGCTTAGTACAGTGCCTGACGTATAGTAAGCACTGTACTAGTAAGAGCAGTGTAGTAAGAGTGTAGCAAGCAGTGTAGTAAGAGAAGCAGCGTGGCTCAGTGGAAAGAGCATGGGCTTTGGAGTCAGAGGTCATGGGTTCGAATTCCGACCACCAATTGTCAGCTGTGTGACCTTGGGCAAGTCACTTAACTTCTCTGAGCCTCAGTTACCTCAGTGGGGATGTGAGCCCCACGTGGGACAACCTGATCACTTTGTATCCCCCCAAGCGCTTAGAACAGTGCTTTGCACATAGTAAGCGCTTAACAAATGCCAACATTATTATTATTATTATTACTTAACAAATACCACGGTTATTATCGTTATTATTATTCTCTGTGTTTCAGTTTTGTCTGTAAAATGGGGTAAAGATTCCTCCTCTCTGTCCCTCTTAAACTGTGAGCTCCATGGGGTGTAATGATTTCAGCTGATCTGATGGTTGGGAAAACAGCTTGGCCTACTGGAAAGTGTCCAGGCCTGAGAGTCGGGGGAACCGGGTTCTAATCCTGGCTCCACCATTTGCCTGCCGTGTGACCTGGGGCAAGTCACTTACCTTCTCTGTGCTTCCATTTTCCCATCTGTAAAATGGAGACTCCATACCTGTTCTCCCCCCATCCACAGTCGATGAGCTATTGTGAGGATTAAGGACCATGTCTGATCTCATCATCATCATCATCACTGGTATTTATTGAGTGTTTACTCTGTTCAGAGGACTGTACTAGATAATAATAATAATGATGATGGCATTTGTTAAGAGCTTACTATGTGCGAAGCACTGTTCTAAGCGCTGGGGGGATATAAGGTGATCAGGTTGTCCCACGGCGGGAGCTCACAGCCTTTTCCAACTTGTAATAATAATAATAATAATAATGGCATTTGTTAAGCGCTTACTATGTGCAGAGCGCTGTTCTAAGCGCTGGGGGTGGATACAAGGTGATCAAGTTGTCCCACATGGGGCTCACAGTCTTAATCCCCATTTTACAGATGAGGTAACTGAGGCTCAGAGAAGTTAAGTGACTTACCCAAGGTCACACAGCAGACATGGGGCGGAGCCGGGATTCGAACCCATGACCTCTGACTCCAAAGCCCGTGCTCTTCTCCACTGAGCCACACTGCTCCTCCTTGACCTTCCCAAGCGCTTAGTACAGTGCTCAAGTGCTCAATTAATACGATTGATTGATTGATTGATTGATTGATTGATTAATCCCCATTTTACAGATGAGGTAACTGAGGCCCAGAGAAGTGAAGTCACTGGCCCAAAGTCACACAGCTGACAATTGGCAGAGCCGGGATTTGAACCCAAGACGTCTGGCTCCAAATCCCGGGCTCTTTCCACTGAGCCACTTGGGAGAGGACAATATAATAGACACATTCCCTGCCCACAGTGAGCTTACAGTCTAGAGGGGGAGATAGATGTCAGTAGAAATAAATAAAATGACAGATGTGGACATAGACGCTGAGGGGTTGGGAGGGGAGGGATGAGGAAAGGGAGCGAGTCAGGGCAATGCAGAAGGGAGCGGGAGAAGAGGAAAGGAGGGATTAGTCAGGGAAGGCCTCTTGGAGGAGATGGGCCTTCAATAAGGGTTTGAAGGGGGGGGAGAGCGATCTGCTGTTGGATACGAGGAGGGTGAGGTAGGAGGGGGCAAGAAGATTGAGTGTCCACAACCAGCCTACAGCCTAGAGATATGATTGTATTGCATCTACCCCAGCACTTAATAATAATAATAATAATGGCATTTATTAAGCGTTTAGTATGTGCAAAGCATTCATTCATTCATTCATTCATTCATTCAATAGTATTTAAGGAGCGCTTACTGTGTGCAGAGCACTGTACTAAGCACTTGGGAAGTACAAGTTGGCAACATATAGAGACAGCCCCTACCCAACGACGGGCTCGCAGTCTAGAAGGGGGAGACAGACAACAAAACAAAACATATGGACAGGTGTCAAGTCATCAGAATAAATAGAAGTAAAGCTAGATAATTAATGTTGATCATTTTAATGGTAAAAATATCGACAATTCTAGAATGGACTAAAACTAAATCAATTAAAAATGGCGTTTGTTCAGCACTCACTGTGCGGCAGGCAATGTTCTAAGCACTGGGGTAATCAGGTTGGACACAGTCCCTGTCCCTGTCCCATCTGGGGCTCACAGTCCTAAACTCCAAAAACAGTTTAAGTCTTAAACTCAGATGAGGTAACTGAGGCACAGAGAAGTCAAGAGACTTTCACTATCTTCGCAGCACTTATCAAAGCACTATCCTAAGCACTGGGGAGGTTACAAGGCGATCAGGTTGTCCCACAGGGGGCTCACAGTCTTAATCCTTATTTTACAGATGAGGGAAATGAGGCACAGAGAAGTGAAGTGACTTGCCCAAAGTCACACAGCTGACAATTGGCGGAGCAGGGATTCAAACCCATGACCTCTGACTCCAAAGCACGGGCTCTTTCCACTGAGCCATGCTCCTTCCCTTCCCACCACCCTACCTCCTTCCCCTACCCACAGCACTTGTATATATTTATATGGATTTATTACTCTATTGTACTTGTCCATATTTACTATTCTATTTATTTGGTTAATGATGTGCATAGAGCTTTAATTCTATTTGTTCTGGCAATTTTGACACCTGTCTCCATGTTTTGTTTTGTCATCCGTCTCCCCCTTCTAGATTGTGAGCCCATTGTTGGGTAGGGACCGTCTCTAGATGTTGCCGACTTGTACTTCCCAAGCGCTTAGTCCAGTGCTCTGCACACAGTAAGCGCTCAATAAATACGATTGAAGGAATGAATGCTTGACACATAGTAAGCGATGAACAAATTCCACAATTTATTATTATTCTCAATAAATACCACAGTGATTATTGGCTTATATCTGCTGCAGCTTATGACTCATGGGGTGCATTAAGTAATGATAATCATAATAATAATGGCATTTATTAAGTGCTCACTATGTGCAAAGCACTGTTCTAAGCGCTGGGGAGGTTACAAGGTGATCAGGTTGTCCCACTGGGGGCTCACAGTCTTCATCCCCATTTTACAGATGAGGTCACTGAGGCCCAGAGAAGTGAAGTGACTGCCCAAAGTCACCCAGCTGACAGTTGGAGGAACCGGGATTTGAACCCATGACCTCTGACTCCAAAGCCTGGGCTCTTTCCACTGAGCCACGCTGCTTCTTTAATTCCCCTAGCTCCCTCTCGATAGTCTTATTAGTCTAAAACTCCATCCCGAAACCATGATCTCGCTAACGCGCTTCACACTCTTGTCCCCAAGACGTACCCAGAGCTAGATGAGACTGTGAACCCACTGTTGGGTAGGGACTGTCTCTATATGTTGCCAACTTGTACTTCCCAAGCGCTTAGTACAGTGCTCTGCACACAGTAAGCGCTCAATAAATACAATTGATTGATTGAGAGAGTGCGTCTTAGCGAGCGATAATTAGACTTTTCTGTCCCCGGCTTGTTATGTGACCTTGGACACAGAGAGAAGCAGCGTGGCTCAGTGAAAAGAGCCCAAGCTTTGGAGTCAGAGGTCAGGGGTTCAAATCCCGGCTCCACCTGTGTGACTTTGGGCAAGTCACTTCACTTCTCTGGGCCTCAGTTCCCTCATCTGTAAAATGGGGATGAAGACTGTGAGCCTCACGTTGTACAACTTGATCGCCGTGTATCCCCCCAGCTCTTAGAACAGTGCTTTGCACGTAGTAAGCGCTTAACAAATACCATCATTATTATTATTATATTCAATCGTATTTATTGGGGGTTTACTGTGTGCAGAGCACTGTACAAAGCGCTTGGGAGAGGACAATGTAACAGTAAACAGACACATTCCCTCCCCACAACGAGCTTATCAGCTTGTACGTACCCCAGGGCTTAGAACAGTGCTTAACATGTAGTAAGTGCTTAATAAATGCCATCATTATTATTATTGTACGTACCCCAGTGCTTAGAACAGTGCTTGACACGTAGTAAGCGCTTAATAAATGCCATCATTATTATTATTGTACGCACCCCAGTGCTTAGAACAGTGCTTGACATGTAGTAAGCGCTTAATAAGTGCCATCATTATTATTATTGTACATACCCCAGTGCTTAGAACAGTGCTTGACACGTAGTAAGTGCTTAATACATGCCATTATTATTATTATTGTACGTACCCCAGTGCTTAGAACAGTGCTTGACACGTAGTAAGCGCTTAACAAATACCAACATTTTTATTGTCATGTAACCTCTCTGGGCCTCAGTTTCCTCATCTGTAAAATGGGGATGATTATACCTGCATCATCAATCAATCAATCAATCAGTCAGTGATATTCATTGAGTGCCTAGTACGTGCAGAGCACTGTACTAAGCACTTGGGAGATACAACAGAATTAGTGGACTGCAAGCTCATTAAGGGGAGGGAATAACTCTGTGAATTCTGTTTATTATACTCTCCTAAGCAGTCCCAAGAGAAAAAGCGTAGCTTAGTGGATAGAGCCAGGGCCCGGGAGTTGGAAGGACTTGGGTTCTAATCCCGGCTCCACCACGTGTCTGTTGGGTGACCTTGGGCAAGTCGCTTCGCTTCTCTGTGTCTCATTTACCTCGTCTGTCGAATGGGGATAAGAGTGTGAGCCCCATGTGGGACAGGGCCTGTGCCCAACCGGATTAACTTGCATTTTTCCCAGTGCTTAGAACAGTGCTTGACAAATAGCGCTTAACAAATACCATCGTTATTATTAAGTCATTTAACCTCCCACCCTTAGAAGAGTGGTTGGCATGTAATAAGCGCTCAACAAGTACCCTCATTATTGTTAATTATTATTATTATTGATTGGACGTGTTCCCTACTCATAGGGAGTTTTCAGTCTAGCTCTACCTACTTCCCAGGGAGGAGGAGAGGGCCAAGCTGGTTGATGTCACAGCATTTCTGGTAACAGAAGAAAAGGCAAGATGAGTTTCGAGGCAACATTTTTGTTCTACCGGGGTTAATCGTGTTTCGCCAAGGTCTCTGTTCAGCCGCCAAGGAGAGCCCGTGGTTTCCCGAGGATTCTCCGACTCTCTTCATCTCTCTCCCGTCCCTCCCTCTGAGAAGCAGCGTGGCTCAGTGGAAAGAACACGGGCTTTGGAGTCACTGGTTCAAATCCCAGCTCCGCCACTTGTCTGTGTGACTTTGGACAAGTCACTTAACATCTCTGGGCCTCAGTTCCCTCATCTGTAAACTGGGGATGAAGACTGTGAGCCCCCTGTGGGACAACCTGATCACCTTGTAACCTCCCCGGCGCTTAGAACAGTGCTTGGCACATAGTAAGCGCTTAACCACTATTATTATCATTGCTGGGAGGTCGTCAACTCCAGAAGATCTGAGGACCCCCAAAGGGTCTCACCGCCCTCTGGAAATCTCATCCCCATCCGGGAAGAGAATTTTCCCGAGATCTTTTATTGCGGCGGCAACTGGGGGCAGCGGGCGAGCTTCATTCCCCGCTTCCCATCCTAATGACCCCGTAATCTACTAAGAAACACTGCATTTCACTATTTTTTAAACAATTAGCCCGGTTCATGGCCTCTGCAGTCCATCAATTATCGCAGGCCGCGGGGGTAAATTACAGGGAAACAGAAATGGGGACAATGGGATTAGGTCAGAGAGACCATAAACCTTCAGAACAAATGAGATTTCCCAGCAAAGCGAAACTGACAGCGGAGATATTTCAGGGCCAAAATGAGAGCAGGTCTCTGGTCGGACGCTTCCCGGGGTCGGGGGTGGACGGGTGTCTGGGAATGGGGGTCAGAGGTCAGGGCAGCCTGGAAGTCCAAAGGATGCTTGAGGAGCGGCGGGCTGAGCGAGGGGTGGTGTGTGGTCTTCGTTTTTATGGAGTTTATGGGGAGACCAATGATAATAATAATAATAATAATAATAATAATAATAATAATAATAATTGTGGCATTTGTAAGTGCTTACTATGTGCAGAAAAGCAGCCTGGCCTAGGGACAAGAGTGTGAGCTTGGGAGTCAGAGGACGTGGGTTCTAATCCCAGCTCTGCTGCTTGTCTTCCTGTATATATGTATATATGTTTGTGTATATTTTTTTACTCTATTTATTTATTTATTTAATTCATTTGTACATATCTATTCTATTTATTTTATTTTGTTAGTATGTTTGGTTTTGTTCTCTGTCTCCCCCTTTTAGACTGTGAGCCCACTGTTGGGTAGGGACTGTCTCTATATGTTGTCAATTTGTACTTCCCAAGCGCTTAGTACAGTGCTCTGCACATAGTAAGCGCTCAATAAATACGATTGATGATGATGATGTTGTGACCTTGGTCAAGTTGCTTCACTTTTCTGTCCCTCAGCTACCTCATCTGTAAAATGGGAATGACGACTGTGAGCCCCCCGTGGGACAACCTGATCACTTTGTACTACCCCAGCGCTTAGAACAGTGGTTGGCACATCGTAAGTGCTTAACAAATACCATAATTACCATTATTACTAAGTAGCGTGGCTCAGAGGAAAGAGCCCGGGCTTTGGAGTCAGAGGTCATGGGTTCGAATCCCGGCTCTGCCAATTGTCAGCTGTGTGACTTTGGGCAAGTCACTCAACTTCTCTGGGCCTCAGTTACCTCATCTGGAAAATGGGGATTAAGACTGTGAGCCCGCTGTGGGACACCTGATTACCTTGTTACCTCCCCGGCACTTAGAACAGTGCTTTGCACACTGTAAGCACTTAAAAATGCCATTATTATTATTATTATTGTTACATGCTAAGCACTGTTCTAAGCGCTGGGGTAGATACATATTTACTGTTCTATTTATTTTGTTAATGATGTGCATATAACTTTAATTCTATTTGTTCTGACGATTTTGACACCTGTCTTCATGTTTTGTTTTGTCATCTGTCTCCCCCTTCCAGACTGAGCCCGTTGTCGGGTAGGGACCGTCGCTATATGTTGTCAGCTTGTCATCATCATCATCATCATCAATCGTATTTATTGAGCGCTTACTATGTGCAGAGCACTGTACTAAGTGCTTGGGAAGTACAAATTGGCAACATATAGAGACAGTCCCTACCCAACAGTGGGCTCACAGTCTAAAAGGGGGAGACAGAGAACAAAACCAAACATACTAACAAAATAAAATAAATAGAATAGATATGTACAAATTAAATAAATAAATAAAGAATATGTACAAACATATATACATATATACAGGTGTTGTGGGGAAGGGAAGGAGGTAAGATAGTCCAGCCCAGACTGAGCCCCTCTTTCCTCTCCCCCTCTCCGCCTTATCTCCTTCCCCTCCCCACAGCACCTGTATATATGTATATATGTTTGTACGGATTTATTACTCTATTTATTTATTTATTTTATTTGTACACGTTTATTCTATTTATTTTATTTTGTTAATATGTTTTGTTTTGTTCTCTGTCTCCCCCTTCTAGACTGTGAGCCCACTGTTGGGTAGGGACCATCTCTATATGTTGCCAACTTGTACTTCCCAAGCGCTTAGTACAGTGCTCTGCACCCAGTAAGCACTCAATAAATGTGATTGAATGAATGAATGAATGCTCTGCACACAGTAAGCGCTCAATAAATTCGATTGAATGAATGAATGAATACAAGTTAATCAGGGTGGACGCAGACCAGACAGGGGCCACGGTGTTTCCTGGGCTCCGAGGAGGAGGCCCCACTCACCAATCGAGTCAAGGCCTGGAAAGTGCACTGCACACAGTAAGCGCTCAATAAATACGATTGATTGATTGATTGATTGACTCCAAATCCCTGATTGAGGAGGCCAAGGCCCAGGGCATTATCAGAGAGGGAGAGAGAGAGAGCAGCAAACCGAAAAGGAGCTCAATACAACCCCATCCCGGTGGCCATAGCAACGCCTCAGACAGATTGTCCTGGGGAAAGGAACCCAGCCCTGGGTGCGAGGAACCTGGGTTCTCATCCCGAATCTGCCACTTGCCGGTTGTGTGACCCTGGGCAAGTCAGTCGACTTCCCTGGGCCTCCCGCAGATTCCTCATCAGTAGAGAGGGGAGAAAATACCCGTTCTCCCTCATATTCTTTATGGTATTCTTTAAGCACTGACTATGTGCCAAGCACTGCTTTGAGCAGGCTGTTCTGTTCAGGCTGCTGCCCCACATGGGGCTCAGATTCTTAATCCCTATTTTCAAGATGAGGTAACCGAGGCATGGAGACGTATTTACTACTCTAATTATTTTATTACTGATGTGCATATAGCTATAATTCTGTTTATTCTGACGGTTTTGGCACCCGACTACATGTTTTGTTTTGTTGTCTGTCTCCCCCTTCTAGACTGCGAGCCCGTTGTTGGGTAGGAACTGTCTCTATATGTTACCGACCTGTAATAATAGTAATAATAATAGTAATAATTGATGGCATTTGTTAAGCACTTGCTATGTGCAAAGCACTGTTCTAAGCGCTGGAAATAATAATGATGGCATTTCTTATGCGCTTACTATGTGTAAGCACTGTTCTAAGCGCTTGCGGGGGATACAAGGTTATCAGGTTGTCCCACGTGGGGCTCACAGTCTTAATCCCCATTTTACAGATGAGGTAACTGAGGCTCAAAGAAGTGAAATGCCTTGCCCCAAGTCACACAGCTGACAAGTGGTGGAGGCAGGATTAGAACACATGACCTCTGACTCCCAAGCCCGGGCTCTTTCCACTGAGCAATGCTGACCTGTACTTCCCAAGTGCTTAGTACAGTGCTCTGCACTCTGTAAGTGCTCAATAAATATGATTGAATGAATGAGTGAAAGTGAAGGGATTTGCCCAAGGTCACACAGCAGACATGTTGGGGAAGCATATGTTGCCAACTTGTACTTCCCAAGCGCTTAGTACAGTGCTCTGCACACGGTAAGAGCTCAATAAATACGATTGAATGAATGAATGGATGAATGAACCCAAGTTTTTCTGATTGCCGGACTCAGGCTCTATGCTGAGACACATTCCTCGCTTAACTAAGAGGGAGAACAGGTATTGAATCCCCATTTTACAGGTGAGGAAACTGAGGCACAGAGAAACTAAGTGACTTGTCCAAAGTCACACAGAAGACGAGTGGCGGAGCTGTAGCGTGGCCTAATGGATAGATTTGCTTAGTGGCTAGAGCCCAGGCCTGGGAATCAGAAGGACCTGGGTTCTAATCCCAGCTCTGCCACTTGTCAGCTGTGTGACTTTGGGCAAGTCACTTCACTTCTCTGGGACTCAGTTACCTCATCTGTAGAATGGGGATTAAGACTGTGAGCCCCCCGTGGGACAACCAGATCTCCTTGTAACCTCCCCAGCGCTTAGAAGAGTCCTTTGCACATAGTAAGCGGTTAATAAATGCCATCATTATTATTATTATTATTATTATTATTAAGTAGAATGGGTATTAAGACCACATAAAAGCAGCGTGGATCAGTGAAAAAGAGCCCGGGCTTTGGAGTCTGAGGTCATGGGTTCAAATCCCGGCTCCGCCAATTGCCGGCTGTGTGACGTTGGGCAAGTCGCTTGACTTCTCTGTGCCTCAGTTACCTCATCTGTAAAATGGGGATTAAGACTGTGAGGCCCCCGTGGGACAACCTGATCACATTGTAACCTCCCCAGCGCTTGGAACAGTGCTTTGCACATAGTAAGCGCTTAATAAATGCCATTATTATTATTATTACGTGGGACAGGGACTGTGTCCTACCCAATCACCTTGTATCTACCCCAGTGCTTAGAACGGTGCCTGACTTCGAGTAAGCGCTTAACAAATGCTACAATTATTTTTATCAGGTCCTCTGAATCTCTATTACTCTATTCTATACTCTACTCTATTACTCTATTACTCTATTTATTATTACTCTATTTATTTATTATTACTCTATTTATTTATTTATTTATTTTACTTGTACATATCTATTCTATTTATTTTATTTTGTTAGTATGTTTGGTTTTGTTCTCTGTCTCCCCCTTTTAGACTGTGAGCCCACTGTTGGGTAGGGACCGTCCCTATATGTTGCCAACTTGTACTTCCCAAGTGCTTAGTCCAGTGCTCTGCACACAGTAAGCGCTCAATAAATATGATTGAATGATTGATTGATTGAATCCCAGGCCTATGTTCTTTCCACTATGCCTCAGTGCTCCTTATCTGTGTTTCAATTTTTCAACCGCACCTATTTTCTAACCGTTTTCCCCACAGCACATTCGGCAGAGCAGGGGTCTGCAGGGAAAAGCAGGATGTGGGAATCGGGGGAAGGGTCTGGCGAGGGAGTCGACTTCCCTTCCCAAGTCCAGCTGAGGTGGCAGAAGAGAGGATGGGAGTTTAATCCCCATTTTACAGATGAGGTAACTGGAGCCCAGAGAATAATAATAATAATAATAATAATAATAATAATAATAATAATAATAATAATAGTATTTGTCAAGCGCTTACTATGTGCCAGGCACTGCACTAAGAGCTGGGATAGATACGAGCAAATCAGGTTGGACACAGTCCCGATCCCCATTTTCCAGATGACGTAACTGAGGCACAGAGAAGTGAAGTGACTTGTCCAAGGTAGCAGACAAGTGAGAAGCAGCGTGGCTCAGTGGAAAGAGCCCGGGCTTTGGAGTCAGAGGTCATGGGTTCATATCCCGACTCTGCCAATTGCCAGCTGTGTGACTTCGGGCAAGTCACTTCACTTCTCTGGGCCTCAGTTCCCTCATCTGTAAAATGAGGATGAAGACTGTGAGCCCCCCGTGGGACAACCTGATCACCTTGTAACCTCCTCAGTGCTTAGAACAGCTCTTTGCACATAGTAAGCACTTAATAAATGCCATTATTATTATTATTACTAAGCATTTGGGAGAGTACAATAGAGCTATAAACAGACACATTCCCTGGCCCCAGTGAGCTTACTGTCCAGAGGGGGAGACAGATATTAGAACAGTGCTTTACACATAGTAAGTACTTAATAAATGCCATTATTATTATTATTATTATGTTAATAGAAATAAATAAATGACAGATATGGACCCCATCAGGGACCTCTCTCATTTTCTTCGCCCTGCTCCAAATGCAGAGTACATGCAACCGTGATTCCCAGCTTTGTTCTCCCTGGTTCCCCTATCTCTCCCAGCCCAGCCATAGGAGTTTTGGAGAAAGTTTTGGGTAACCCCATGGAATCTGAGAGGGTGAGGGGAATGGATGGACAATCTGGGGATCTTGGATAATAATAATAATAATAATAATAATGGCATTTATTAAGTGCTTACTATGTGCAAAGCACTGTTCTAAGAGCTGGGGAGGTTACAATGCGATCAGGTTGTCCCACGGGGGGGCTCCCAGTCTTCATCCCCATTTCACAGCTAAGGTAACTGAGGCCCAGAGAAGTGAAGTGACTTGCCCAAAGTCACACAGCTGAAAGTTGGCAGAGCCAGGATTTGAACCTATGACCTCTGACTCCAAAGCCTGTGCTCTTTCCACTGAGCCACGCTGCTTCTCTGAATCTGGTCACTCTCCCGGTCTATCTGAGCCAAGAGGTAGGGCTGGCGGGGCAGAACTGTCATTTTGTTTGATTTATTTTGTATTTTTTTATGGTATTTGTTAAGTGCTTACTATGTATCCAACGCTGGGATCGGTACAAGTCGAAAAGTTTGGACACAGACCCTGTCCCACATTCATTCATTCACTCATTCAATCGTAGTCATTGAGCGTGTACCATTTGCAAAGCACTATACCAAGCCCACGGGAGTACATTAGAACAATAAACAGACACATTCCCTGCCCTCAGCGAGCTTACAGTGGGGCTCACTCGAAGTAAGTGGGAGAACAGGGATTGAATCCCCAGTTTACAGTTGAGGAAACTGAGGCACAGAGAAGGGAAGTGATTTCCCCAGGGTCACACAGCAGGCAAGCGGCAGAGCGGGGATTAGAACCCAGGCCCAGGCTCTTTCCGCAAGGCCAGGCTGCTTCTTCATTGTTTTTCACACAGCGTCTTGCTGCAGGCCTCTACTTCTATAGAGCATTCTCCCTGATTCCGGGGGAAAAAGCTGAGAAAGGAAGTGAACTTTTCCATTTGGAGAAGTCGGTAACAAGAATGAGTGTCAGTTTAAACAACCTGCCGGAAAACAATAGGGTCAGTAGACAAAACCCCTGCCTTTGAGCCCGCTGTTGGGTAGGGGCCGTCTCTCTATGTTGCCAATTTGTACTTCCCAAGCGCTTAGTATGGTGCTCTGCACACAGTAAGCGCTCAATAAATGCGATTGAATGAATGAATGAATGAGGATCTTACAATCTAGCTGGGGAGGTGGGCATCAATATCAAGTACAATCAATCAATCCATCAGTGGTATTTCCTGAGCGCTTACTATGTGCAGGGGGTGGGGTGAATATCAAAGCACTTGAGGTGTGGAGATGAAGATGAAGATGAAGAGAAGCAGTGTGGCTCGGTGGAAAGAGCCCGGGCTTTGGAGTCGGAGGTCATGGGTTCAAATCCCGGCTCCGACATTTCATTCAGTCATTCATTCGATCGTATTTATTGAGCACACACTGTGTGCAGAGCACTGTACTAAGCGCTTGGGAAGTACAAGTTGGCAACATGTAGAGATGGTCCCTTCCCAACTCACAGTCTAGAAGACATTTGGTAGCTGTGTTACTTTCGGCAGGTCACTTAGCTTCTCTGGGCCTCAGTTACCTCATCTGTAAAATGGGGATTAAAACTGTGAGCCCCCTGTGGGACAACCTGATCACCTTGTAACCTCCCCAGCGCTTAGAACAGTGCTTTGCACATAGTAAGCTCTTAACAAATGCCATCATTATTACTATTATTATCCCAGCTCTGCCATTTGGCAGCTGTGTGGCTTTGGGCAAGTCACTTAGCTTCTCTGTGCCTCAGTTACCTCATCTGTAAAATGGGGATTAAGACTGTGAGCCCCCCATGGGACAATCTGATCACCTTGTACCTCCCCAGCGCTTAGAAGGGTGCTTTGCACATAGTAAGTGCTTAATAAGTGCCATTATTATTATGAAGAGAGGAATCAATCAATCGTATTTATTGAGCGCTTACTGTGTGCAGAGCACTGTACTAAGCACTTTTGAAGTACAAGTTGGCAACATAAAGAGATGGTCCCTACCCAACAGTGGGCTCACAGTGTAGAAGACATTTGGTAGCTGTGTGACTTCGGGCAGGTCACTTAGCTTCTCTGGGCCTCAGTTACCTCATCTGTAAAATGGGGATTAAAACTGTGAGCCCCCTGTGGGACAACCTGATCACTATGTAACCTCCCCAGCACTTAGAATAGTGCTTTGCACATAGTAAGCGCTTAACAAATGCCATCATTATTATTATTATTATCCCGGCTCTGCCAATTGGCAGCTGTGTGACTTTGGGCAAGTAACTTAGCTTCTCTGGGCCTCAGTTACCTCATCTGTAAAATGGGGATTAAGACTGTGAGCCCCCCGTGGGACAACCTGATCACCTTGTACCTCCCCAGCGCTTAGAACGGTGCTTTGCACATAGTAAGTGCTTAATAAATACCATTATTATTATTAAGAGAGGAAGCAATTGGGTTGTTCTTTTTTCCCAAGAGGGGTGTTGGTTTGCAAGGAATCATACACGCTCTTTCACCAAGCCCCCTTTATGACAAGGATCACTGTCCTTTCCCAAGCATATAATGCACACTATGTGCTCATTAAACACCATTATTGCTACTACTAATAATAATAATGATGCTATTTGTTAAGCACTTACTATGTGCCAAGCACTGTTCTATGCACTGGGGCAAATACAAGGTAATCAGGTTGTCCCACGTGGGGCTCACAGCCTTAATCCTAATTTTCCAAATGAGGTAACTGAGGCCCAGAAAAGTGAAGTGACTTGCCCAAAGTCACACAGATGAGAAGTGGCAGGGCCGGGATTAGAACCCAAGACCTCTGACTCCCAAGCCCGGGCTCTTTCCATTGAGCCATGCTGCTTCTACTACCGAAGTGAATAAATAAATCAGCCACGAGCAAACACGAGTCCCAGGGTGGCTAATGGGATAGAACAGCAAGGTTAATCGGGAAGGCTTCCTGGAAGGGGTGACTTCAGTAATAATAATAATAATAATGGCATTTGTTAAGCGCTTACTATGTGCCACGCACCCTTCTATGCACTGGGGTAGGTACCAGCGCTTAGAACAGTGATTGGCACATAGTAAGCGCTTAACAAATGCCATTATTATTATTATTATTATTATTATTATTATTATTACAAGGTCATCAGGTTGTCCCATGTGGGGCTCAGAGTCTTCATCCCAATTTTCCAGATGAAATAACTGAGGCACAGAGAAGTGAAGTGGCTTGTCTCCCCCTTCTAGACTGTGAGCCCGTTGTTGGGTAGGCGCCGTCTCTATACGTTGCCGAATTGTACTTCCCAAGCGCTTTGTACAGTGCTCTGCACGCAGTAAGCGCTCAATAAATACGGCTGACTGACTGACTGAATGAATGAATGAAAAGTGGCAGAGCCGGGATTAGAACCCATGTCCTCTAACTCCCAAACTCGGGCTCTTTCTACCAAGCTACGCTGCTTCTCAGTGTGATCTAAGGGTTGGTCATTCTGACGTGGTGGGGGCTAAGGTAACCAATTTATTTTTTATGGTACTTGTCAAGCACTTACTATGTGTCAAACACTGTTCTAAACGCTACGGTAGATACAAATTAATCAGGATGGACAAAATCCCTGTCCCCCATGGGCTCCCAGTCTTAAGTAGGTGAGCGCCCAGGTATTGAATCCCCATTTTTCAGTTGAGGAAACTGCGGCCCAGAGAAGTGAATCAATCAATCAATCAATCGTATTTATTGAGCGCTTACTGTGTGCAGAGCACTGTACTAAGCGCTTGGGAAGTACAAGTTGGCAACATATAGAGACAGTCCACACCCAACAGTGGGCTCACAGTCTAGAAGGGAAAAGAAAGGGAAAGGAAGGAAGGGGAGGAAAGGGAAAAGCAAGGAGGAGGAGGGAAAGGAAAAGCGGGGAAGGAAAAGGAAGGGAGAAAAAAGGAACGGCGGGAAAAGAAAGGGAAAGGAAGGGGATGGGAAAGGAGGGAAAAGGAAGTGAAGTAACTTCTCCGGGGTCACCCAGCAGGCAAGCGGCTGAACCGGGATTAGAACTCCAGTCCTCCGACCGGGATCTTTCCACTAGGCCACGCGGCTTCCGTCTCTTTCCCTGAATTGGTTTTCTGGGAGTTCTGGAATGAGGAAAGCCCTGGATTTCCTCTATGCTGGAATCTGATGGAATTTAGAGGTGGGGTGTCTTCTCACTCTATATATCCCCCAAACCCTCCACTCACAAATCCTAATGCTGAGGCTTTGAGATCCCCTAAACACACAAACACCTCTCTGGGTTTTGTGACCCCAAGAGAGAAAGGTCAGGCCCCCGGCTAACAGCGTTAGGAAGCCAGGGCCATTCCGGTCCTCTCCCAGGGGGACCAGTAAATAAGCCATAATTTGGTAATGTGATTTTCCTCTCCCCAGTCGGACGAGAGTGTTCCCGACCAGTGGGCATAAAAATCTCCGTCCGGCAGGCTCTTTCAGCCTCGATTGCATCTATGGTTTCAAGAACGGATAGACAGCTATTTAATAATAATAGTTGTGGTATTTGTTAAGCGCTTAATACATGCCAGGCGCTGTACAAAGGGCTGGGATGGATACAAGCAAATTCCCACGTGAGTCCCACGTGGGGCTCACAGTCCCAATCCCCATCTTATGGATGAAGGAACTGAGGCACAGAGAAGTGCGGTGACTTGCCCAAGGTCACTCAGCAGAAAAGTGGCGGAGCTGGGATTAGAACCTCCAACACTGCTGGACATGGGCACAGCCCTCCTCATTCATTCAATCGTATTTATTGAGCGCTTACTGTGTGCAGAGCACTGTACTAAGCGCTTGGAAAGTATAATTCGACAACAAATAGAGACAATCCCTACCCAACAACGGGCTCACGGGCTAGTGGACAGAGCCTGGGAATCAGAAGGACCTGGGTTCTAATCCCAGTTCTGTCACTTGTCTGCTGTGGGACCTTGGGCAAGTCACTTCTCTTCTATAGGCCTTAATTTCCTGATTTGTGAAGTGGGGGTTAAATCCTAATTCCTCCTAGCTAGACTACGAGCCTCATGGGAGACAGAGACTGTGGTCCTACCTGATTCTTATCCATCATCAATCGTATTTATTGAGCGCTTACTGTGTGCAGAGTACTGTACTAAGCGCTTGGGAAGTACAAGTTGGCAACATATAAAGACAGTCCCTACCCAACAGTGGGCTCACAGTCTAAGATTCTTATCTTCATTCATTCATTCAGTTATATTTATTCGGCACTTACTGTGTGCAAAGGACTGTACTAAACTCTTGGGAGAGTATAATATAACAACAAATAGACACATTCCCTGTCCACTTCACTTATCTGGGCCTCAGTTCCCACATCTATAAAATAGGGATTAAAACTGTGAGCCCTAGGTGGGACGGAGACTGTATCCAACTCCATGTGCTTCTAGCTACCCCAGTGCTTAGAACAGTGCCTGGCACATAATAAGTGTTTAATAAATACCACAATTATTATTATTTTTAAAAGTATGGTGTTTGTTAAGCGTTTATTATGTGCCAGGCACCATATTAAGTGCTGGGGTAGATACAAGCACATTGGGTTGGACACAGTCCCTGTCCCAAATGGGGCTCACCGTCTTCATCCCCATTTTACAGATGAGGTAACTGAAACACAGAGAAGTGAAGTGACTTGCCCAAGGTCACACAGCAGACAAGTGGCAGAGCTGGGATTAGAACCCATTATCTTCTGATTCCCAGGCCCAATCATTCATTCATTCATTCATTCAATCGTATTTACTGAGCACTTACTATTCATTCATTCATTCAATCATATTTATTGAGCACTTACTGTGTGCAGAGCACTGCACTAAGCGCTTGGGAAGTACAAGCCGGCAACATATAGATATGGTCCCTACTCAACAACGGGCTCACAGTCTAGAAGGGGGAGACAGACAACAAAACAGAACATTCATTCATTCAATCGTATTTATTGAGCGCTTACTGTGCGCAGAGCACTGTACTAAGCGCTTGGGAAGGACAAGTCGGCAACATATAGATACGGTCCCTACCCAACAGCAGGCTCACAGTCTAGAAGGGGGAGACAGACAACAAAACAAAACATGGAGACAAGTGTCAATACCTATCCTCTTCACCATGCTGCTTCTCCTATTAGTATTATTATTGTTATTGTCAACTCCCATCCTTAATAACTTCAGCTTTCCAGACGTTCAGGGAAGATTTGTACATACTATATTTATTTTATTAATGATGAGTATATAGCTATAATTCTATTTATTCTGATAATATTGATGCCTGTCTACTTGTTTTGTTTTGTCATCTATCTCCCCCTTCTAGACTGTGAGCCCGTTGTTGGGTAGGGACCGTCTCAATATGTACTTCCCAAGCGCTGGGTAGGGACCGTCTCTATATGTTGCCGAATTGTACTTCCCAAGCGCTTAGTGCAGTGCTCTGCACACAGTGAGCGCTCAATAAATGCAATTGAATGAATGAATGAAAAGCAGGAAGCAAACTGGTCTAAAGCTCCATCTCTGGCTCTAATTCCCACTCTAGGAATGTGTTCCCTGACAGACGCTTCTTGTGAGCTGTGTGACTTTGGGCGAGTCACTTAACTTCTCTGTCATCTGTAAAATGGGGATTAAGACTGTGAACCCCACGAGGGACAACCCAATTACCTTGTATCCATCCCAGCACTTAGAACACTGCTTGACACCTAGTAAATGCTTAACAAATACTATTATTAGTGTTATTATCATTATTATTATTATGGAGGTCAAAGGTCTTTAGTCGGGTACCCTGGCGGCCGAATGGGTTGTGGGTGCGAATCCTCCCCGGGGCAGCCGGGGCTTCTAACAAAGCTCCCGCACACACATCATGCTAGAGTAATTATAATAATTATGATACTTGCTAAGCACTTACTATGTGCCAAGCACTGTTCTAAGCACCTGAGTAGATACAAGGCAATCATTCATTCATTCAATCGTCTTTATTGAGCGCTCGCTGTGTACTAAGCGCTTGGGAAGTACACGTCGGCAACATCTAGAGACGGTCCCTACCCAACAACGGGCTCACAGTCTAAAAGGGGGAGACAGGCAACAAAACAAAGCATGTAGACAGGTGTCAAAATCGTCAGAACAAATAGAATTAAAGCTATGTGCACATCATTAACAAAATAAATGGTAAATATGTACAAGTAAAATAAATAGAGTAATAAATCAGTACAAATATATATATATATATATATATACAGGTGCTGTGGGGAGGGGAGGGAGGTAGGGTGGAAGGGATGGGGAGGAGGAGAGGAAAAAGGGGGCTCAGTCTGGGAAGGCCTCCTGGAGGAGGTGAGCTCTCAGTAGGGCTTTGAAGGGAGAAAGAGAGCTAGCTTGGTGAATGTGGACATAATTGGACCTAGTCCCTGTCCCCCATGGGGCTCAGAGTCTTCACTCCCATTTTACAGATGAGGGAACTGAGGCACAGCAAATCAAAGTGACTGTCTCAAGGCCGCACAGTAGATGAGTGGTGGAGGCAGGATTAGAACCCATGACCTCCTGACTCACGGACCCGTGCTCTAGCCATTACACTGTACTGCTTCCTGAATGATTGCCAAGTGTCGTATTAAGGGCCGGGCCATATTTAAAAGCAACAGGGCGATTAATCCACCAATTAATCCATGGTACATTTGTTGCACGTTTATGATGTGTATTGTGCTGTTCTAAGCACTTGGGAGAAGTGTTTATGGTGGAGTCCTGTGGGAAATCCCTGCTTAGATTGTAAATTGAATGGTAGGATGTTCAGCTTGTAAACTCAAAGGACATACCATTTTTAAAAGTTCCCAGCGAAGAACAAAGGGACTGGGTGAAATCTCTCCTTATTTTTCAAATGAAATAATAATAATAATAATGGCATTTATTAAGCACTTACTATGTGCAAAGCACTGTTCTAAGCGCTGGGGAGGTTACAAGGAGATCAGGTTGTCCCGCGGGGGGTTCCCGGCCTTAATCCCCATTTTACAGATGAGGGAACTGAGGCACAGAGAAGTTAAGTGATTTGCCCAAAGTCACACAGCTAACAATGAGCAGAGCCGGGATTCAAACCCCTGACCCCTGACTCCAAAGCCCGGGTTCTTTCCACTGAACCATGCTGCTTCTCTGCGGAATGGGTTAAGCACTTACTATGTGCCAGGCAATGTATTAAGCAGCCAGGTAGATATTGCTCCCTCTCTCCCTTTCTATCCCCAATCTCTCTCTCCCTCTCTCCTACCTCTCTCCCTCATTCTCTGTCTCTTCTCATTTCTCACACTCTCTGCCTTTCACTCTCTATCTCTGTCTCCTTCTTTCTCTCTTCCCCATCACTCCCTCTCTCCTCCTCTCCTCCCAGCTCTCTCTCTCTCTCCTTCATTCTCCCTTCTCATTTCTCACTGCCTTTCGCTCTCTATCTCTGTGTCCTTTTATTCGATCGTATTTCATTCACTCACTCGTTATTTATTGAGCACTTACTGTGTACAGAGCACTCTACTAAGGGCTTGGGAGAGTACAATATAACAATAAACAGACATGACACATTCCCTGCTCACAAGAAGCTTACAGTCTAGAGAACAGGCTTACAATCTGTTTCCTTCTTTCTCTCTCCCCCTTCTCTCCCTCTGTCCCCTTCTCTCCTCTATCTCTCTCTCTCTTCTCTCATGTCGTCCTCATCCTTTCCCTTCCCATTTCTCACACTCTCTGTCTCCTTCCTTCTCTCTCCTCATCATTCCCTCTCCTCTCCTATCTCTCACCCTCAGTCTCTCCCTTCCCATTTCTCACACTCTGTCTCCTTCCTTCTCTCTCATCATTCCCTCTCCCCTTCTCTCCTACCTCTCACCCTCATTCTCTCCCTTCCCACTTCTCACACTCTCTGCCTTTCACTCTGTCTCCTTCCTTATCTCTCCTCGTCATTCCCTCTCTCCCCTTCTCTCCTATCTCTCACCCTCATTCTCTCCCTTCCCATTTCTCACCCTCTCTGCCTTACACCCTCTATCTCCATCTCCTTTCTCTCTCCCCCATCACTCCCCCTTTCCCCTTCTCTCCCCCATCTCTCTCCTCCTCATTCCTTTTCTTCCCATGCCTCACCCTCTCTGCCTTTCCCTCTCTGTCTCTTTCTTTCTCTCTCCCCATCTGCCTCTCTCTGTCTCTCTCCCTCACCCCACCTCTCCATCTCTATCCCTTCCTCACACACACATACACACACAAAATAATTCCCCCACTGCTCTCCCAGCGGGCCCTAGAGCCTCTGTCTAACACCATTAGCCAAGTCTGTTTCCTCCTTGACCTTATTAGCCGGGGGTTTGTCTTCCCGCAGATAAAGCAGGGACAGGGGAGCAGGGACCAGGCTGCCCATTTACAGAACAGCTGGGCCGGAAACCTGTGATGAAGCCAGGAGTCACCACTCATCCCTGGCTGGGGGTGGTGGAGGGGTTCAGCAGTGGGAAAGGGGGCACCGAGGGACCCCAAGATTCCTCAGTCTCACACTCACAACCGGTCTGTCCAATGCACAAAGGACGCAGCTCATGCTGCGATCCGCACCGTGGGAGTGACTCATCTTCTGCTGGGATAATAATAATAATAATGATGGCATTTATTAAGTGCTTACTAGTGCAAAGCACTGCTCTAAGCACTGGGGAGGTTACAAGGTTATCAGGTTGCCCCCCGGGGGGCTCACAGTCTCCATCCCCATTTTACAGGTGAGGGAACTGAGGCCCAGAAAAGTGAAGTGACTTGCTCAAAGTCACACAGCTGACAGTTGGCGGAGCCGGGATTTGAGCCCATGACCTCTGACTCCAAAGCCCAGGCTCTTTCCACTGAGCCATGCTACTTCTCAAGACCTCTGTGGTTCATTATTTGATCCTCTCTGCCCAGTGCTCTGCACACAGTAAGTGCTCAATAAATATGAATGAATGAATCCTCTTCAGAGCTCTGAACTAAGTGCTTGGGAGAGTACGAGAGAAAAACAGAGCAGGCACATTCCCTGCCCACAGTGAGTTAGAGGGGAAGACGCGGGGGGAATTTGACTTTCCCAAGGTCACCCAGCAGACAACTAGAAGAGCTGGGAGAGAACCTCCCTCCTCAAATCCGACAGAAAATGACTCTCCACCCCTTCAAAGCCTTATTGAGGACACATCTCCTCCAAGAGGCACAACTAGAAGAGCTGGGAGAGAACCTCCCTCCTCAAATCCGACAGAAAATGACTCTCCACCCCTTCGGACTGTCTCTATATGTTGCCAACTTGTACTTCCGAAGCGCTTAGTACAGTGCTCTGCACACAGTAAGCGCTCAATAAATACGATTGATTGATTGAATGATTGAGGACACATCTCCTCCAAGAGGCCTTCCCTTACTGAGCCCCCCTTTCCTCTTCTCCCATTCCCCTCTGCATCACTCTGATTCACTCCCTTTATTCATCCCCTCTCCCAGCCCCACACCACTTAACATCCGTATCGGTCATTTATTTATTCCTATTTCTGTGCGTCTCCCCTTCTAGACTGTAAGCTCGTTGTGGGCAGGGGATGTGTCTGTTAATTCTTGTCTTGTACTCTCCCAAGCGTTTAGTCCAGTGCTCGGCACACAGTAAGGGCTCAATTTATACGACTGAATGAGCGAATGAACCTCTGACTCCCAGCCATGCTCTTTCCATTAGGCCACGCTTCTTCTAGCCCCCATGAGAATGGAGGAGGGGGGGAGTGACTCATCATCATCATCATCATCATCAATCGTATTTATTGAGCGCTTACTGTGTGCAGAGCACTGTACTAAGCGCTTGGGAAGTACAAGTTGGCAACATATAGAGACAGACTCATGAGGCTGGGAGTCAGGAAACCCAGTCACTAATGCTGTAGGACCTTGGATAAGTCCCAGCATCACTTCTCCGGGCCTGTTTCCTCACCTGCAAAAAGGGAATGAAATGCCTGCTCGCACAGTCCCTTAGGTAGGGAGCCCCGTGAGGGATAGTGACCGGCTCTGATCTGGTTATTCTGTATGCTTAGCACAGTGCTTGGCACTTTAATAAATGCCATAACTAAGTGGCTGAGCCCAAGGTCGCAAGGGAAGATTCAGGAGGCCTTCCCAGACTGAGCCCCTTCCTTCCTCTCCCCCTCGTCCCCCTCTCCATCCCCCTCATCTTACCTTCTTCGCTTCCCCACAGCACCTGTATATATGTATATATGTTTGTACATATTTATTACTCTATTTATATTTATTTTACTTGTACATATCTATTCCATTTATTTTATTTTATTTTGTTAGTATGTTTTTTGTCTCCCCCTTTTAGACTGTGAGCCCACTGTTGGGTAGGGACCGTCTCTATATGTTGCCAATTTGTACTTCCCAAGCGCTTAGTACAGTGCTCTGCACACAGTAAGCACTCAATAAATATGATTGATGATGAAGATTCAATAAGCTCCACTTGGGCAGAGAATGTGTCTGCCAACTCAGTTGTATTGTGAGCCCATTGTTGAGTAGGGACCGTCTCTGTTGCCGAATTGTACTTTCCAAGTGCTTAGTACAGTGCTCTTTACCCAGTAAGCACTCAATAAATACGATTAAATGAATGAATGACTCTGCCAAGCTTTTAGTTCAGAGCTCTTTGCACAGTAAGCACTCAATAAAACATCATCATCATCAATCGTATTTATTGAGCGCTTACTGTGTGCAGAGCACTGTACTAAGCGCTTGGGAAGTACAAGTTGGCAACATATGGAGACAGTCCCTACCCAACAGTGGGCTCACAGTCTAAAAGGGGGAGACAGAGAACAAAACCAAACATACTAACAAAATAAAATAAATAGAATAGATATGTACAAGTAAAATAAATAAATAAATAGAGTAATAAATATGTACAAACATATATACATATATACAGGTGCTGTGGGGAAGGGAAGGAGGTAAGATGGGGGGGATGGAGAGGGGGACGAGGGGGAGAGGAAAGAAGGGGCTCAGTGTGGAAAGGCCTCCTGGAGGAGGTGAGCTCTCAGTAAAATATGGAACGCTTCACGAATTTGCATGTCATCCTACCACTGATGGATGGATTGATTGGTTGATGGATTGACTGATTGATGAGAGACCCTCTAGACCGTAAGCTCACTGTGGGCAGGGAAGGTGTCTGTTATATTGTTATATTATACTCTCCCAAGCGCTTTGTACAGTGTTCTGCACACAGCAAGCACTCAACAAATATTGAAGCCAGGCGGTCACAGGGGAAGCTCTTCTTTTTATGTTTCAGGTTCAGGTTAGCCCTCCCCGAAAGCAGAAGGGGAAACCGAATTCAACTCCTCAATGGGTCAGCAGCGGGCCTGGGCCGAAAATCAAGAAAATCTAGGTTCTAATCCCTGCTCTTTTCTGACCTTCCACAAGTCCTCTGACATTTCTGTGCCTCTTTTCCATCTGTTGAAAATAAAATGAGCATTAAATCCCAGTCCCCCATCCTTGCCACAGTGTGTTAGGGGAATTAGAAAAATTATAGTAGTCTTTTTTTAAAAATGGCATTTGTTAAGCTTTTACTATGTGCCAGGCACTGTACTAAGCGCTGGGGTAGATACAAGGTAATCAGGTTGGACACAGTGAGCTCTATAATGGGAGCCCCACGCGGGACAAGGACTGTGTCTGTCCTAATTAACCTGTACCTACTCATTCATTCATTCAATCGTATTTATTGAGTGCTTACTGTGTGCAGAGCATTCATTCATTCATTCAATCGTATTTATTGAGTTCTTACTGTGTGCAGAGCATTCATTCATTCATTCAGTCGTATTTATTGAGCGCTTACTGTGTGCAGAGCACTGTACTAAGCACTTGGGAAGTACAAGTTAGCAACATATAGAGACGGTCCCTACCCAACAGCGGGCTCACAGTCTAGAAGGGGGAGACAGAGAACAAAACCAAACATATTAACAAAATAAAATAAATAGAATAAATATGTACAAATAAAATCAATCAATAAATAGAGTAATAAATCCGTACAAACATAAATGCATATATACAGGTGCTGTGGGGAGGGGAAGGAGGTAAGGCAGGGGGGATGGGGAGGGGGAGGAGGGGGAGCACTGTACTAAGCGCTTGGGAAGTACAAATCGGCAACATATAGAGATGGTCCCGACCCAACAACGGGCTCACAGTCTAGAAGAGACTAAAAGGGTCCAATCCTAGCCCCTCATTGCAAGATGCAGTTCTCATGCACCTGCTAGAAGTCACACGGTGTCTCCAAACTTTCAGAAGCCCTGAAATAAGCAATGGGAGTTTAGCCTCCCCAACCTCCATTTTTGCACAAAAAAAGTCTCACGTCCTGCAGTCCGACTCCTCAGGCCCAACCTGAGCAGCTCCGGTACTTAGAGCAGTGTTTGACACGTAGCATTTGACAAATAGAGAAGCAGCGTGGCTCAGTGGGAAGAGCACGGGCTTGGGAGTCAGAGGTCATGGGTTCTAATCCTGCCTCCGCCACTTGTCAGCTGTGTGACTTTGGGCAAGTCATGTAACTTCTCTGTGCCTCAGTTACCTCATCTGTAAAGTGGGAATTAAGACTGAGAGCCCCACGTGGGGCAACCTGATTACCTTGTATCACCCCAGCACTTAGAACAGTGCCCATCCCCTCCTCCTTACCTCCTTCCCCTCCCCACAGCACCTGTATATATGTATATATGTTTTTACATATTTATTACTCTATTTATTTAATTTGTACATATTAATTCTATTTATTTTATTTTGTTAATATGTTTTGTTTTGTTCTCTGTCTCCCCCTTCTAGACTGTGAGCCCACTGTTGGGTAGGGACCGTCTCTAGATGTTGCCAACTTGTACTTCCCAAGGGCTTAGTACAGTGCTCTGCACACAGTAAGTGCTCAATAAATACGATTGAATGAATGAATAGTGCTTTGCACATAGTAAGCGCTTAACAAATGCCATTAAAGAAAGATACCATAAAAAAGTATCAAGTGCTCACTACATGCTAAGCGCTGGGGTAGGTATAAGGTTATCAAATTGGACACAGCGCGCGTACCCCGTTTATCTGATCTTCGTTTAACAGGAGAGGAAGCTGCAGCCCAGAGATGTCAAGTGACTTGTCTGAGGCACACAGCAGGCCCACCGCAGAACTGGGGCAAGAATCTCAGTCTCCCCCTCTAGACTAAGTCCATTGTGGGCCGGGAATGTGTTTACCTACATTGTACCCTCCTGAGCGCTTAGTACAGTGCACTGCATGCAATAAGTGCTCAATAAATACCATTCATTGAGAGATTGATCCCAGTGCCATGGTCTTTTCCATACGGGTCCCCCACAACTAGGAAGGTTCTCCAGCTCCTGCTGGGGTAAGATCCCCATCCCAGAAATGGCAAACTTAATTGATTGATTAATTAATTGGCTGATTGATACGGAAAGGGAAAGCTTCCAGTAGAGGCCCAGGAGCTCAGTCTTCAAGGAGGGGGTACCCACAGACCCAGAATAATCTGCTATTTTTTTTAAAAAAGCAAAATATCCAATTCTGGGGAGCCCCTGGGCGGAATGTGAGACAATACAGTGTCTTTAATCCCACTGAAATCCTGGTACTGCCTCTTGTCTGCTGTGTGACCTTGGGGAAGTCACTTCACTTCTCTGGACCTCAGTTTCCTCATCTGTAAAATGGGGATTGAGACTGTGAGCCCCGTGTGGGACAGGGACTACGTCCAACCTGATTAACATGTATCTACCCCAGCGCTTAGAACTGTGCTTGACACCTTGGGCAAGTCACTTCACTTCTCTGGGCCTCAGTCACCTCATCTGCAAAATGAGGATTAACATTGTGATCCCTTGTGGGACAACCTGATTACCTTGTTCATTCATTCATTCAATCATATTTATTGAGCGCTTACTGTGTGCAGAGAGCACTGTACTAAGCACTTGGGAAGTACAAGTTGGCAACTTGTGTCTACCCCAGTGCTTAGAATAGTGCTTGGCACATAGTAAATGCTTAACAAATATCCCAGCTCTGCCACTTGTCAGCTGTGTGACTTTGGGCAAGTCACTTAACTTCTCTGGGCCTCAGTTCCCTCATCTGTAAAATGGGGACTAAGACTGTGAGCCCCATGTGGGACAACCTGTTAACCTTGTATCTTCCCCAGCTCTTAGAACAGTGCTTTGCACATAGTAAGTGCTTAACAAATACCATTATTATTATTATTATTATTATTATTATAATCATCATCATAATTATTACATGCTTAACAAGTACCATTATTATTACTATTAATAATAATAACTGAAAGGGATTAAAAACTAAGGGACACTTTCCCCCTCCCCCTGACCCAACACACAAACACTTCATCCACCTTCACTGGAAAAACATTTCCAAACACGACCAGCTTTAACTGATTTCGCTCCCTGAAGAAAGTGCTGGGAAGGGTCTAGGGGGGAGGAGGAGTCCAAGCAGTAGGGCAGGGGGGTTTCTAGGATGCGAGGATGCAGCTGGAGAAGTGTCCACCCTAGATTGCAGACCACGTAAGCAGTCTTCTTCTCCTGGTGATGATGATGATAATAATAATAATGTTGGTATTTGTTAAGCGCTTACTATGTGCCAAGCACTGTTCTAAGCGCTGGGGTAGATACATGTTGTCCCACGTGGGGCTTACAGTCTTCATCCCCATTTTCCAGATGAGGGAACTGAGGCCCAGAGAAGTGAAGTGACTTGCCCAAAGTCACACAGCTGACAAGTGGTGGAGACGGGATTGGAACCCATGACCTCTGGCTCCCCAGCCCGTGTGCTTTCCACTGAGCCACGCTGCTTCTGTATTTGTTAAGCGCTTACTATGTGCCAAGCACTGTTCTAAGCACTGGGGTAGATACAAGGTCATCAGGTTGTCCCACGTGGGGCTTACAGTCTTCATCCCCATTTTCCAGATGAGGGAACTGAGGCCCAGAGAAGTGAAGTGACTTGCCCAAAGTCACACAGCTGACAAGTGGTGGAGACGGGATTGGAACCCATGACCTCTGGCTCCCCAGACCGTGTGCTTTCCACTGAGCCACGCTGCTTCTCTATTTGTTAAGCGCTTACTATGTGCCAAGCACTGGTCTAAACTCTAGAGTGCCTGCAGGTCAGAAAGGGCTTTGGAGCATGTGCTGAGTACAGTGTTCTGCACACAGTGAGCGCTCAAAAAATACGACTGATTGATGAGTTGTTGATTGTCAAACTTCTGGAGTCTCCCAGCTCCAATAAAGGGCAGGGGGAGGAGTTCAATCAATCAATCAATCAGTCAATGGTATTTATTGAGTGCTCACTGTGTGTAGAGCACTGTATTAAGTGCTTGGGAGAGTACAAGAAGCAGCGTGGCTCAGTGGAAAGAGCCCAGTCTTTGGAGTCAGAGGTCGTGGGTTCAAATCCCGGCTCCGCCACTTGTCAGCTGTGTGACTTTGGGCAAGTCACTTCACTTCTCTGGGCCTCAGTTCCCTCATCTGGAAAATGGGGATTAAAACTGTGAGCCTCACATGGGACAACACGATCACCTTGTAACCTCCACAGCGTGTAGAACAGTGCTTTGCACATAGTAAGCGCTTAATAAATTCCATTATTATTATTATTATTATTACAATTCAACAGAGATGGTAGACGCATTCCTGCCCCACAATGAGATTACAGTCTAGAGGGGGATACAGACTTTAATATGAATAAATAAATGACGGATATGGATGGAAGTGCTGTGGGGATGAGGAAGGGGTGAATAAAGGGAGCAAATCAGGGTGGTGCAGGAAATTGAGAGAAGAGGAAAAGAGAGCTTAGTCAGGGAAGGCCTCTTGGAGGAGATGTCCCTTCAATAAAGCTTTGAAAGGGGGCGAGTCATTGTCGGAAATGAGGAGGGAGGGCATTCCAAGTAAGAGTTGGGATGGGTAGAGAAGCAGTGTGGCTCAGTGGAAAGAGCCCGGGCTTTGGAGTCAGAGGTCATGAGTTCAAATCCCAGCTCCACCAATTGTCAGCTGTGTGACTTTGAGCAAGTCACTTCACTTCTCTGGGCCTCAGTTCCCTCATCTGTAAAATGGGGATGAAGACTGTGAGGCCCCCCGTGGGACAACCTGATCACCTTGTAATCTCCCCAGCGCTTAGAACAGTACTTTGCACATAGTAAGGGCTTAATAAATGTCATTATTATTATTATAATTGTTATGGGGGCAAGAGGTCAGCAGCAAGATAGATGAAATTGAGGTACGGTGAGTAGGTTGGCGTTAGAGGAGCGAAGTGTGTGGGCTGGGTTGGAATTGTCCTTTCCAAGCGCTTAGTACAGTGCTCTGCCTGCAGTAAGCGCTCAATAAATATGATTGAATGAATGAAAGAATGATTGAGTAGGAGAGCAGCAAGATGAGGTAGGAGGGGGCAAGGGGATTGACGGCTTTAAGGCCAATGGTTAGAAATTGTTGTTTGATGCCGAGGTGGTTGGGCAGTCCCTGGAGGTTCTTGGAAACATGGACTGAACGTTTTTGTAGAAAAATGACCCGGGCAGCAGAGTGAAGTGTGAACTGGAGATAGAGCCTAGTGGCTTCTCAGGATTGTAGTGACTGGTTTCGGGAATGGGGAAAAGTGTTAGGGAGGAGCCCCAGGGAAAGTAGCTAAGGACATATATATATATTGCCAACTTGTACTTCCCAAGCGCTTAGTACAGTGCTCTGCACACAGTAAGCACTCCATAAATATGATTGAATGAATGAATGAATGAATGAATGAATGACATTTGAGGTTTGAGGGGCAGGGGGTCATCTTCTCAGGAGAAACCCTTAGGAAGGGAGAAACTGAAAGGGCCAGGATTCTTCCATCTGGAAAGATGCAGGAAGAGGGGAGAAAGATTTAAAGTTGACAGAATCCTTAGGGTTGTGGACAACTCAGACAAGGACTGGATTTCCCTCCCAAACCCTGATACTTGAAGGCAGTAATAATAATAATGATAACAATAGTGTTAATTTTGGTATTTGATAAGCATTTATTATGTGCCTAAACCTGTACCAATCGCATAGAACAGTGCTTGGCACATAGTAAGCGCTTAATAAATGCTATTATTATTATTATTATTATTATTATTATTGTTATTATTACCACCAAGCACTGGGTAGATACAAGAGAATCAGGTACCACATGGAGCCATGGGGCTCACAGTCTAAGTAGGAGGGAGAACAAGGATTGAATCCCTATTGAGGATTCAATCTTATACCCTACTGAGAAGCAGCGTGGCTCAGTGGAAAGAGACCAGGCTTTGGAGTCAGAGGTCATGGGTTCGAATCCCAGCTCTGCCACATGTCTGCTGCGTGACCTTGGGCAAGTCACTTAACTTCTCTGAGCCTCAGTTACCTCATCTGTAAAATGGAGATTAAGACTGTGAGCCCCATGTGGGACACCTTGTATCCCTCCCAGCGCTTATAACAGTGCTTTGCACATAGTAAGTGCTTAACAAATGCCATTATTTTTATTTTTTTTATTATGCAGATGAGAGAACTGAGGTCCAGAGAAATGAAGTGACTTGCCCAAGGTCACAGAACAGACAAGTGGGCGGAGCCAGGATTAGAACTCAGGTCCTCGGGCTCCTCAATCAGAGAACTTTCCAGTAGGCTAAGCTGCTTCGTCCCCCTCTCCATCCCCCCATCTTGCCTCCTTCCCTTCCCCACAGCACCTGTATATATGTGTATGTTTGTACATATTTATTACTCTATTTATTCATTTATTTATTTTCCTTGTACATATCTATTCTATTTATTTTATTTTGTTGGTATGTTTGGTTTTGTTCTCTGTCTCCCCCTTTTAGACTGTGAGCTCACTGTTGGGTAGGGACCGTCTCTATATGTTGCCAACTTGGACTTCCCAAGCGCTGTGTGCTCTGCACACAGTAAGCGCTCAAAAAATACGATTGATGATGATGATGATGATGATGCTTCTCTAAAGAAGTTCAGAGCCAGCAGAGGAAACAGTGTATTTGCTGTATTGTGCTTTCCAAGCGCTTAGTATGGTGTTCTACACATAGTAAGTGCTCAATAAATACAACTGAATGAATGAATGAATGAACATAATGATGACAGCCTCTTCCTTCTGGAAAACTCTGAGCTTGGATCCACCTGCCGACTTTCCCCTCCCCTCCACCTCCCAGCATCCACATGAGGCCAGTCAGGGATGGGCGAGGGGAGAGATTCACTCTGTGATCCAGAATTTTCAAATTACAATCTCTTTTTCTAGCAAGAGAGCCTGGGGTGATATCCTGCTTCAGTCCCCCAAGCAACATGGGCTGTGAACTCTCCTCAGGTAACCTCCTTTCCCTTTCCCAAAGTGAGTCAGTGGAGTGGGGAAGTAGGTGGAGGGGTGGAAAGAGGACCCAAGTTCCTGATTCCCAGCCCCTAAGCGTCCCTCCATTTTCCAGAGAAGAGTTTTCTTTCATGGCTCCTTTCCCACCTCTGGAATCTTTGAATCTCTTTGTCTTTCCTTTTCCCAAAAGTTAAATCCAGGAAAACATGTGTTTCCTGTCCAGAGAGAGGCAGCGTTAGTTGCCTGTTTACTATCAGCTCTCCCTTGACCTCTCTGCTCACCCTCACTGCTCCCCTAATAATCATAATAATAATGGCATTTATTAAGTGCTTACTATGTGCAAAGCACTGTTCTAAGCATTGGGGAGGTTACAAGGTGATCAGGTTGTCTCACGGGGGGCTCACAGTCTTAATCCTCATTTTACAGATGAGGTAACTGAGGCACAGTGAAGTTAAGTGACGTGCCCAAAGTCACATAGCTGACAATTGGCAGAGCCACGATTTGAACCCATGACCTCTAACTCCAAAGCCCGTGCTCTTTCCACTGAGCCAAGCTGCTTCTCCTGTTAAGCGCACCCTAACTAGCCTCCCTCTCAACTCCTAATGATAATAATAATAATAATAATAATAATAATAATGGTATTTATTAATCACTTACTATGTGCCAAACACTGTTCTAAGTGCTGGGGTGGATACAAGGTCGTCAGGTTGTCCCACGCGGGGCTCACAGTCTTAATCCCCATTTCACAGATGAGGTAACTAAGACCTAGAGAAGTGAAGTGGCTTGCCCAAGGTCACACAGCAGACAAGCGACGGATCCAGGATTAAAACCCACGTCCCCTGATTCCCAAGCCCTTGCTAAGCGCTTAGTACAGTGCTCTGCACACAGTAAGCGCTCAATAAATACGATTGATTGATTGATTGATTGGTAAGAGCCTGGGCTTGGGAGCCAGGGGACAAGGGTTCTAATGCCGGCTTTGCCACTCATCTGCTGTGTGACCCTGGGTGAGTCACTTCACTTCTCTGGGTCTTAGTTACCTCATCTGTGAAATGGGGATTAAGACTGTGAGCCCCACGTGGGATACCCTGACGACCTTGTATCCACCCCAGCACTTAGAACCGTGCTTGGCACATAATAAGTGATTAACAATTACCATTATTATTATCATTATTATTATTATTATTAAGAGTTGAGAGGGAGGCTAGTAAGGGTGTACCTTGTGTGTACCCCAGTGCTTAGAACGGTGCTTGGCACATAGTAGGAGCTTAACAAATACATCATTTATTCATTCATTCAATCAGATTTATTGAGCGCTTACTGTGTGCAGAGCACTGGACTAAGTGCTTTTGATGATAATAGTAATAATAATAATAATATTTCCCCTGGCATAGTGCTCCTATCTTCCCCCGGGCCCAAAACACGCTCCTCCCTCAGCTTCAGCGACCTACATCTTCTTAAATCCTTCTTAAAGACCGCCTACTCCAGGAAGCCTTCCCTGGTTGATCCCACCCCTTCCCAGTCACGCCATCCCGGCAGTCGCCTCAGCCTTCCCGTCAGTCAAATCAATAGCCGTGTCCTCTCCCAAACCCCTTGCACTCTCCCAAGCTCTTAGTTCAGGCTCTGCGCACTGTCAGCGCTCAATAAATAGCACCGACTGATTGAGCGAGGGAGCCCCTGCTCCGTTGGGAGCACTGCATTAAGACTTGGGAGAGTACAATGGAGTGAGTAGACAGGCTCCCTGCCCCTGAGGGATTTACAGCAGCAGCAGCAGCGTGGCTCAGTGGAAAGAGCCCGGGCTTTGGAGTCAGAGGGCATGGGTTCAAATCCTGACTCCGTCAGCTGTGTGACTTTGGGCAAGTCACTTCATTTCTCAGGGCCTCAGTGACCTCATCTGTGAAATGGGGATTAAAACTGTAGGCCCTCCGTGGGACAACCTGATCACCTTGTAACCTTCCCAATGCTTAGAACGGTGCTTTGCACATAGTAAGCGCTTAACAAATACCATTATTATTATTATTATTACAGTCTAATGGGGGAGACAGGCTCCAAAATAAATTACTGGTGGGAGAAGCAGGGGAGTAAACGCTCAATAAATACGATTGAATGAATGAATGAATGCTGTGGGGGGAAAGGAGTGGGGTGAGAAACTAGATGTCTTTTGGACTGTGAGCCCACTGTTGGGTAGGGACTGTCTCTATATGTTGCCAACTTGTACTTCCCAAGCGCTTAGTACAGTGCTCTGCACACAGTAAGCGCTCAATAAATACGATTGATGATGATGTTTAGGTGATGATGATGGTATTTCTTAAGCGCTTACTATGTTCCAAGCATTGTTCTAAGCGCTGGGGGGGATACTAGGTAATCAAGTTGTCCCACGAGGGGCTCCCAGTCTTAATCCCCATTTTCCAGATGAGGTAACTGAGGCATAGAGAAGTGAAGTGACTTGTCCAAAGCCACACAGCAGACAAGTGGCGGAGGCGGGATTAGAACCCACGACCTCTGACTCCCAAACCCAGGCTCTTTACCAAGCACTTGGGAGAACTCACTACAACAATAAACAGACACATTCCCAAGTGCTTACTCTGTGCTGAGCACCGTGCTGGATAATAATAATAATGGCATTTGTTAAGCGCTTACTATGTGCAGAGCACTGTTCTAAGCGCTGGGGGGGGATACAAGGTGATTAAGTCGTCCCACGTGGGGCTCGCAGTCTTAATCCCCATTTTCCAGATGAGGTAACTGAGGCTCAGAGAAGTGAAGTGACTTGCCTAAGGTCACACAGCTGACATGTGGCGGAGCCGGGATTCGAACCCATGACCTCTGACTCCAAAGCCCGGGCTCTTTTCCACTGAGCCACGCTGCTTCAGCAGTTTGAACAGCCCTAGTGGAAAGAGCATGAACTTGGGAGTCAGAGGACCTGAGTTCTAATGCTGGCCTTGGGAGAGTCACGTCAATTCTCAGGACCTCAGTCTCCTCATCTGTAAAATAGGGATTCAATCCCTGTTCTCCCTCCTACTTAGACTGTGAACCCCGTGTGGGACAAGGACTGTGTGCCACCCAATTATCTTGTATCTCCCCCAGCGCTTAGTATGGTGTTTGGCACATAGTAAACTCTTAAGGCGTACCACGGTTGTGATTATTAACACACAATCGCTGTCCCACAAGGGGCTAGCCGTCCAAATTGGGGATTTATATTGATGCTATATGGATTTTGACACCTCTCTCCATGTTTTGTTTTGTTGTCTGTCTCCCCCTTCTAGACTGTGAGCCCGTGGTTGGGTAGGGACCGTCTCTAGATGATTCCGACTTGTACTTCCCAAGTGCTCAGTACGTCATCATCATCATCATCAATCATATTTATTGAGCGCTTACTATGTGCAGAGCACTGTACTAAGCGCTTGGGAAGTACAAATTGGCAACATATGGAGACAGTCCCTACCCAACAGTGGGCTCACAGTCTAAAAGGGGGAGACAGAGAACAAAACCAAACATACTAACAAAATAAAATAGAATAGATATTTACAAGTAAAATAAATAAATAAATAAATAGAGTAATAAATATGTACAAACATATATACATATATACAGGTGCTGTGGGGAAGGGAAGGAGGTAAGATGGGGGGATGGAGGGGGGGACGAGGGGGAGAGGGGGAGACAGTGCTCTGCACACAGTAAGCGCTCAATAAATATGATTGAATGAATGAATGAATGAATGCTATCGATGCCTGTTGACTTGTTTTGATGTCTGTCTACCCCCTTCTAGACTGTGAGCCCACTGGGGGCAGGGATTGTCTCTCTTTGTTACTGAATTGTACTTTCCAAGTGCTTGGTACAGTGCTCTGCACACAGTAAGCGCTCAATAAATACGATTGAATGAATGAATGAATGAGTTAGTTGGATCTGTCCTCTTTGGGGACTTGATATTCATCTCCCCTCCTAGCCCCACAGCCCATATATCCATATCTGGAATTTATTTATGTATAAGGGTAGGGACCATCTCTATATGTTGCCGACTTGTACTTCCCAAGTGCTTAGTACAGTGCTCTGCGCACAGTAAGCGCTCAATAAATATGATTGATTGATTGAATGAATGAATGAATAATAACAATAATGAAAGTATTTGTTAAGCACTTATTATGTGCCAAACACTGTTCTAAGCGCTGGGGTAAACTCCGGGTAAGCAGGTTGTCCCACATGGGGCTCATTGTTTTAATCCTCATTTTCCGGAGGAAGTAACTGAGGCCCAGGGAAGTGACGTGACTTGCCCACAGTCACACAAATGACAAGTGGTAGAGCCGGGATTAGAACCCATGACCTCTGACTCCTAAGCCCATGCTTGTTCCACTAAGCCATGATATAATAATAATAATGATGGTATTTGTTAAGCGCTTACTATATGCCAAGCACTTCTGTCTCCTCCTCTAGACTGGATACTCCATTTGGGCAGGGAACATGTTTATCAACTCTGTTCTATCGTACTCTTCCAAGCGCTTAGTATAGTGCTCTGCCCAAAGTGAGTGATCAATAAATACCACTGATCCATCTACTGACAGAAACACCAACCAACAATCCTGTGCTACACAACAGAGCTGCGAGAAACGCAGGAGTGGGCAGTGAGGAGGGGTGTGTGTGTTTTTTTTAATGGTATTTTTTAAGTGCTTACTATATGCCAGGAACTGTACTAAGCACTGGGTTGGATATAAGGTTGGACACAGTCCCTATCCCCAATGGGGCTCCCATTCTTAATCCCCAGATTCCAGATTAGTTAATTAATTCCTTCATTCATTCAATCACAATTATTGAGTGCTTACTGTGTGCCGAGCACTGTACTAAGCGCTTGGACAGTTCAGTTCAGCAAAAAAGAGATAATTCCTGCCCACCATGGGCTCACAGTCTAGAAGTAGCAACTAAGGCCCAGAGCAGTGAAATGACTTGCCCAAGATCCCACAGCAGGCAACTAGTGAGCCCAGTGTTGGGTAGGGACCGTCTCTATATGTTGCCAACTTGTACTTCCCAAGTGCTTAGTACAGTGCTCTGTACACAGTAAGCGCTCAATAAATACGATTGAATGAATGAAAGTAGTGGAGCACTGTACTAAGCGCTAAAGTAGACACAAGGCAAATGAGTTGGTCACAGCCCCTGTGCCAGATAGGGCTCCCTGTCTTAATCCCCATTTTACAGATGAGGTCACTGAGGCACAGAGAAATTAAGCGACTTGCCCATGTTCACACAGCAGACATGTGGTGGAGCCGGAATTCGAACCCATGACCTCTGACTCCAAAGCCCGGGCTCTTTCCACTGAGCCACGCTGCTTCTCTAGCAGGGACCATAGGGATCTAGCATAGTAAGCGCTTAATAAATGCCATCATTATTATTATCTGATGATATTGACACCTGTCTACGTGTTCTGTTGTGTTGTCTGTCTCCCCCTTCTAGACTGTGACCCCATTGTTGGGTAGGGACTGTCTCTATCTGTTGACGATATGTAATAATAATAATAATGATGGCATTTATTAAGCGCTTACTATGTGCAGATTCATTCATTCAATCGTATTTATTGAGCGCTTACTGTGTGTGGAGCACTGTACTAAGCGCTTGGGAAGTACAAGTCGGCAACATATAGAAGCGGTCCCTACCCTACAACAGGGTCACAGTCTAGAAGGGGGAGACAGACAACACAACAGAACACGTAGACAGGAGTCAATATCATCAGATAATAATATTGATGGCATTTATTAAGCGCTTACTATGTGCAAAGCACTGTTATAACTCCCAGACTGAGCCCCCTCCTTCCTCTCCCCCTCCTCCCCCTCTCCATCCCCCCCACCTTACCTCATCATCATCAATCGTATTTATTGAGCGCTTACTGGGTGCAGAGCACTGTACTAAGCGCTTGGGAAGGACAAGTTGGCAACATATAGAGACAGTCCCTACCCAACAGTGGGCTCACAGTCTAAAAGGTCTACCTCCTTCCCTTCCCCACAGCACCTGTATATATGTATATATGTTTGTACGGATTTATTACTCTATTTATTTATTTATTTCACTTGTACATACCTATCCTATTTATTTTATTTTGCTAATATGTTTTGTTTTGTTCTCTGTCTCCCCCTCTAGACTGTGAGCCCACTGTTGGGTAGGGACCATCTCTATATGTTGCCAACTTGTACTTCCCAAGCGCTTAGTCCAGTGCTCTGCACACAGTAAGCGCTCAATAAATACGATTGATTGATAAGTGCTGGGGAGGTTAAAAGGTGATCAGGTTGTCCCACGGGGGGCTCACAGTCTTAATCCCCATTTTCCAGATGGGGTAACTGAGGCACAGTGGTGTCCCCCACGTGGGACATCCTGATCATAGCTTTATTTCTATTTATTGTGATGACTTGACACCTGTCCACATGTTTTGTTTTGTTGTCTGCTCCCCCTTCTAGACTGTGAGCCCGTTGTTGGGTAGGGACCGTCTCTAGATGTTGCCAACTTGGACTTCCCAAACACTTAGTACAGTGCTCTGCACACAGTAAGCACTCAATAAATACGATTGATTGATTGATTGAATAAATACGATTGAATGAATGAATGAATGAATGAATGATCACCTTGTATCCCCCCAGCTCTTAGAACAGTGCTTTGCACATAGTAAGCGCTTAACAAATGCCATCAGTATTATTATTATTATTAACAACAGGCTCGCAGTCTACAAGGGGGAGACAGACGACTATTCTATTTTATTTTGTAGTATGTTTGGTTTTGTCTCCCCCTTTTAGACTGTGAGCCCACTGTTGGGTAGGGACTGTCTCTATATGTTGCCAATTTGTACTTCCCAAGCGCTTAGTACAGTGCTCTGCACACAGTAAGCGCTCAACAAATACGATTGATGATGATGATGAAAACAAAACAAGTAGACAGGTGTCAATGCCATCAGAATAAATATAATTATAGCTAAATACATCGCCCAAGGTGGGATGGTGACGGGCATGGATCCTGACGGGCCACCGGCCACAGGAATCGGGCCACCGTGGGCACAACAGTGAAGGCTCTCAGTGCCACCTTTGGGCTTGGACATGAATTGTCTCACTGGCACCGGGCCTGTGGAGAAGCGAGGCTGGCAAGGAGAGGGATTCATTCATTCAATCATATTTATTGAGCGCTTACTGTGTGCAGAGCACTGGACTGAGCGCTTGGGAAGTACAAGTCGGCAACAGACGGAGACGGTCCCTCCCCGACAACGGCCCGCAGTCTAGAAGGGGGAGACAGGTGACAAAATGAAACATGGAGACAGGTGTCAAAGTCGTCAGAACAAATAGAATGAAAGCTAAATGTACCTCATTAACAAAATAAATAGAATAGCAAATATGGACAAGTAAAATAAATAGAGTAATAAATCTGTACAACTATATATCCAAGTGCTGTGGGGAGGGGAAGGAGGTGGGGTGGGGGGGATTGGGAGGAGGAGAGGAAAAGGGGGGCTCAGTGTGGGAAGGCCTCTTGGAGGAGGTGAGCGCTCAGTAGGGCTTTGAAGAGAGGAAGAGAGCTAGCTTGGCAGATGGGCAGAGGGGGGGCATTCCAGGGTCGACGGCGGGACAGGTGAGTTGGGCGGTCTGGCTCTTGGGGTATCATCATCAATCGTATTTATTGAGCGCTTACTGTGTGCAGAGCACTGGACTAAGCGCTTGGGAAGTACAAGTTGGCAACATATAGAGACAGTCCCTACCCAACAGTGGGCTCACAGTCTAAAAACTGGGTACCCCAGTTTCCTTGGGGTACCCAGGAATCTTCCAACTCCACCCGGAGCAGGAGGAACCCCCCACTTCCTCCTTGCTCCCGGGCTGCGGTGGCAGCTTCCTGAGGGGACAGGCTAAACGACAGCACACAACAAACCTGTCTCAGAAAGGCTCTGTCCCCTTTCTTCAGGCAGTACGCCATCCTCCTCCTTTCCTTCTGCCCCTCCAATGCCACCACACCCTGAGGAAGTGACGGCCCTCAGAGAAGCCAAGGGAAGGGTGAGTGTCGGGAGAGCATCTTCTGAGAGTCCCAGTAAGAACAGGATAGCGGAGAAGCACAGCGTACTGGCTAGAGCCTAGTCCTGGGAATCAGAAGGTCACGGGTTCTAATCTCTTGTCTACTGTGTGACCTTGAGCAAGTCACTTCGCTTCTCTGGGTCCCAGTTACCTCATCTGGAAAACAGGGATTGAGACTGTGAGCCCCGTGTGGGACAGGGACTGCGTCCAACCCGATTTGCTTCTATCCACCCCAGTGCTTAGTATAGTGCTTGGCGCATAGTAAGCACTTAACAAAGGCCACAGTTATCATTTCCCCGGCTCCCTTATTGTGCCTATTGAAGGCCCGTCTCCTCCAAGAGGCCTTCCCTGACTAAGCCCCCATTTCCTCTTCTCCCACTCCCTTTTCATTCATTCAATCGTATTTATTGAGCGCTTACTGTGCGCAGAACACTGTACTAAGCGCTTGGGAAGTACAAGTTTGTAACATATAGAGACGGTCCCTACCCAAAGCAGGCTCACAGTCACAGTCACAGTCTAGCTCCCTTCTGCATCACCTTGACTTTTTCCCTTTATTCATCCCCCCTCCCAGCCCCACCCCACTTATGCCCATAGCTATCATTTATTTATTTCTATTCATGTCTGTCTTCCCCACTAATAATAATAATAATAATAATAACAATAGTAATTGGCATTTGTTAAGTGCCTACTGTGTGCAAAGCACTGTTCTAAGCGCTGGGGAGGATACAGGGTGATCAAGGTGTCCCATGTGGGGCTTACAGTCTTAATCCCCATTTTACAGATGAGGTAACTGAGGCCCAGAGAAGTTAAGTGACTTGCCCAAGATCACACAGCAGACATGTGGTGGAGTCGGGATTCGAACCCATGACCTCTGACTCCAAAGCCCGTGCTCTTTCCACTGAGCCACGCTGCTTCTCTAGACTGTAAGCTCACTGTGGGAAGGGAACATCTCTGTTTATTGTTCTACCGTACTCTCCCAAGCGCTTAGTCCAGTGCTCTGCACAAAGCAAGCGCTCAACAAATACAACTGACTGACTGTCCTTCCTCCCTCCCCCGTCTTAACCATTCCCCTCCACCCCAGGAGTCACCCAAAAAGGAGCCCAGCCAAACACTGCAGAAATCTGCTCTCCGAAGGAGCCCGTTGGCTCTATATCTTAGCTAGATCTAGACCAGATTCTACCCTATAAACTCATTTCGGGCAGGGAGCAATGTGGGCTGATTCGGTTGTACTGCACTCCCCCAAACGTTTAGTATAGCGCTCTGCACATAGTAAGCAGTATGAGTATTTGGAAGAGTTGGAAAAACTGGGGTTTTAGTCAGGGAAAGCCTCTTGGAGAAGACAGGCCTTCTAGACTGTGAGCCCGCTGTTGGGTAGGGACCGTCTCTATATGTTGCCAACTTGTACTTCCCAAGCGCTTAGTACAGTGCTCTGCACACAGTAAGCACTCAATAAATATGGTTGACTGAATGAATGAATGACTGTCTCTATAAGTTGCCGACTTGTACTTCCCAAGCACTCAGTACAGTGCTCTGCACACAGTAAGCACTCAATAAATGCGATTGAATGAATGACTGAATGAATGAATAAATGAAAGAGCACGGGCCTGAGAGAAGGTGATGGGTTCTAATTCCGGCTCCGCCACGTGTCTGCTGTGTGACCTTGGGCAAGTCACTTCACTTCTCTGGGCCTCAGTGCCCTCATCTGGAAAATGGGGATTTAGACGGTGAATCCCATGTGGGACAGGAACTTTGTCCAATCCAATTTTCTTGTATCCATACCAGCCCTTAGTGCAGTGCCTGGCACATAGTAAGTGCTTAACCAATACCATTTTTATTATTATTATTATCAATAAATACCATTGATTGCTTGATGAAGAGGATTCAACCCTTTGGGAACTCCCAGCGTCTCTCAATTTCCAAAAGTCCGATCCCTCACCCCATCACACCCTAACCCCTTAATCCCTTTTATCCCCACCCCTTCTCATTCCCTAGATTCAGCTCTGAGCAGGGAAGACAGGAGAAGCAGCGTGGCTCAGTGGAAAGAGCCCAGGCTTTGGAGTCAGAGGTCATGGGTTCAAATCCCAGCTCCACCAACTGTCAGCTGTGTGACTTTGGGCAAGTCACTTCACTACTCTGTGCCTCGGTTCCCTCATCTGTAAAATGGGGATGAAGACTGTGAGCCCCCCGTGGGACAACCTGATCACCTTGTATCCTCCCCAGCGCTTGGAACAGTGCTTGGCGCATGTAAGCTCTTAATAAATGCCATTAAAAAAAAAAGACAGAGAGAGAGAGAGAGAGAGAGAGAGAAAGAGAGCACCCACTAGCCCAATTGCCGGCCCTGAAGTGCTTTAACTGCCGGCTGGATCCAACAGATGCCTCTTCTCGATATTGGCCTATTGAATTAGCCCCTCTCTGCAGCCAAAAGGAGATAATTATGTTTTCATTAACCCCCGATAATGGATTATCCTTCAGCAGGACCAGACAGGCCAACAGGCCTCAGAGCATTTCAGTTCCTGTCGGCTGAGACCGCACATACCTCTACTCAGGCCGGGGCAAGCTCCCCGGAGGAAGACGGTTGGCTGAGGTTTCTAGAAAGAGGGGTGGTCATTTCCCCCCCCTTCCATCTCCTCTCCCTTCATCCTTCTTCACCATCCTCCCTCCTCCCTCTCTGCTGCTATGAGGCACTAGAAGTTTCACTCTCCCTCCTGGGAACCTTTCGGCATATGGCCCTCTCCCAAGCACTTAGTACAGTGCTTTGCACACAGTAAGCACTCAATAAATACGATTGAATGAATGAATGAATCGGCCTGAGAGCTATACGCAGCCCTGTTCTTTCGGATTCCAGGAAGGGAGTATCCAGGGATTCAGTTTTTAGCAGTGTTCATCTAGGGAAAGTCCCTCATCCCCCCTTACCCACCTCAATCCTCTCACCCCTTCCTTCCTCACTTAGCTACTCTCCTACTATGATCCAGACGGCTCACTTTGCTCCCTTGGTGCCGCTAACCTTCTCCCTGTCCCTCCATCTCTCCTGTCTCATCACCGACCCCTGGCCCACGTCCTGCCTCTGGCCTGCAATGCCCTCCCTCCTCAAATCCAACCGACAATTACTTCCCCCCAACCTTTCAAAGCCTTATCGAAGGCACACCTCTTCCAAGAGGCCTTCCCTGACTAAACCCTGCTTTCCTCTTCTCCCACTCCCTTCTGCGCCGCCCTGACTTGCTCCCTTTATTCATCCACCCTCCCAGCCCCACACCACTTATGTTCAAAGCTGTCATTGATTTATTTATATTAATGTCCCTCTCCCCCCATCTAGACCGTAAGCTCGTTGTGGGCAGGGAATGTGTCCATTTATTGTTGTATTGTACTCTCCCCAGCACTTAGGACAGTGCTTTGCACCTCTATATATGCATATATGTTTGTTCGTATTTATTACTCTATTTTGTTTGTACATAGTCTATTTTATTTTGTTAATATCATCATCAATCATCAATCATATTTATTAAGCACTTACTGTGTGCAGAGCACTGTACTGAGCGCTTGGGAAGTACAAGTTGGCAACATATAGAGACAGTCCCTACCCAATAGTGGGCTCACAGTCTAAAATATGTCTTAATATGTTTTGTTTTGTTGTCTGTCTCCCCCTTCTAGACTGTAAGCCCGCTGTTGGGTAGGGACTGTCTCTATATGTTGCCAACTTGTACTTCCCAAGCGCTTAGTACAGTGCTCTGCACACAGGAAGCGCTCAATAAATACAATTGAATGAATGAAAGTGAGCACTTAGTAGTTACCATTGAATGAATGAATGAATTAATCCCCCCATCCCCAGACCCTCGCATCCTGAAGTTTGGAGGAGTCCAATTCATTCAATCATTTATTGAGCACTTACTGTGTGCAAAGCACTGTAATTTGGCCCTGAATCCCCTCTTCCCCCTTCCCATCTAAGGAGCAGTGGAGCAGGAATTCATTTATTAACATTAATGTCTGTCTCCCCCTCTAGTCTGTGAGCTCCTTGTGGGCAGGAAATGTGTCTACCAGCTCAGTTGTATCATCCTCTACCAAGCGCTTAGTCCAGAGCTCTGCACTTGGTAAACACTCAGTAAATAATAATAATTGTGGCATGTGTTAAGCACATACTATGTGCCAAACACTGTACTAAGTGCTGAGTTAGATATAAGATCAATAGGTCCCACATGGGACTCACACTCTAAGTAGGAAGGAGCACAATTATTGAATCCCCATTTTGCAAATGAGGAAACTGAGGCATAGCGAGGCGAAGTGACTTGCCTCCAAGGTCACCCAGCAGGCAAGTGGCGGAGCTGGGATTAGAACTCAGGTCCTCTGAATCCCGGGCCCGCGCTCCGATGGATGGGTTGATTGGTGGACTAGCTCAGATGAGAGATCCGGCCCGGATCTGTTTTGATCAAGCGAGCCGTCAAACTCTCCAATTGCCACTTTCCTCTTCCTAGCCTTTTCCTTTATGTATTTTTCCCAGTTGCCATGGTAATTAGAGCAGCAATTTACCGAGGCTGATGACAGCGTCGGAGCTGGGGCCGGCTGGGAACTCTTAACTGGGCTTGGAGAGAGGAGAGGAAAAGGAGAGGAGGGAAAGAGGAGAGGGAGAGAGGGGAGGAAAGAAGAGCAGAGGAGAAGGAGAAAGAGAAGAAGAGGAAAGCAAGAGGGAGAGGGAAAGACAGAGACTATATAAACTCCCTCTAGTAGTAATAATTATGTTATTTGTTAAGCACTTACTATGTGCCAGGCACTGTACTAAGCACTGGGGTGGATACAAGCAAATTGGACTGGATGCAGTCCCTGTCCCACTTTGGGGTCACAGTCTCATTCCCCATTTTACAGATGAGGTAGCTGAGGGATAGGGAAATGAAGTGACTTGTCTAAGGTCCCACAGCAATCAAATGGTGGAGTTGGGATTAGAACTCATGACTTTCTGACTCCCAAGCCTCGGCCACTATGCCATGCTGCTTCCCTCTGGACTGTAAGCGTGTTGTGTGCAGGGAAGATGTCTGATTATCGTTTTATTGTACTCTCCCAAGCACTTAGTACAGTGCTCTGCACACAATAAGTGCTCAATAAATGGAAGGAAGGAAGGAAGGAAGGAAGGAAGGAAGGAAGGAAGGAAGGAAGGAAGGAAGGAAGGAAGGAAGGAAGGAAGGAGGGAGGGAGGGAGGGAGGGAGGGAAGAAGGGAGGGAGGGAGGGAAGGAGGGAGGGGGAAGGAAGGAAGGAAGGAAGGAAGGAAGGAAGGAAGGAAGGAAGGAAGGAAGGATGGAAGGAAGGAAGGAAGGAAGGAAGAAGGAAGGAAGAAGGAAGGAAGGAAGGAAGGAAGGAAGGAAGGAAGGAAGGAAGGAAGGAAGGAAGGAAGGAAAGGAACGGAACGGAACGGAATGGAACAGGAGAGGAGATGTCAGGCTGGAGCTGAGACAGCAAAAGACTCCATCTCAGAGAACTCTGGTGGGGACCCAGACAATTCTACACAGGAGTCAGACTCCTGATTTCTTGTCTCTGGTGGGGACCCAGATAATTATACATAGGAATTGCACAATCAGTTATTTTCCCTTCTCTACCCTCACTCTTTTTTTTTAAAAAAAAAGACAAAACTTCTCATGGTTTGAGTAGTTTCAACAGAAGAGGAGCAGAAGAAATCTAGTTGGGTCTTCAGAGAGGAGTCTCGGGTAGGAGGACTGGATTTGAAAAAACAAATGATCTCTCTTCCCCCCTCCAAGTCTTTCGCGTCTAAACATGGCCTAGCAAAAGAGCAAAGGCCTGGGATTTGGGAAGCCCTGGGTTCTTATCCAGGCTGTGCCACTTGCCTGCTGTGTGATTCTGAGCAAGTTACTTTGCTTCTCTGTGCCCCAGTTTCCTCATCTGGGAAATGGGGATTCGATACCTGTTGTCCTTCTTCTTCAGACTGTGAGCCCCTTGTGGGAAAGGGACTGGGCCTCACCTGATAAAATCTACCTCAGCGCTTAGAGCAGTGCTTGGCACATAGTAAGTGCTTAATAAATCCCACAGTCATCATTAGCAGTAGCAGCAGCAGCAGTATGGCCTGCTGGAAGAAGCCCAGAACTGGGAGCCAGAGGGGCATGGGTTCTAATCCCGATTCTTCCACTTGTCTGCTGCTGTGTGACCTTGGGCAAGTCACTTTACTTCTCTGTGCCTCAGTTACCTCATCTGAAAAATGGAGATTGAGACCGTGAGTCCCATGTGGGACAGGGACCATGTCTAACCAGATTTACTTGAATCCACCCCAGTGGTTAGACAGCGCTTAGAACAGTGCATACATTAAGCGCTCAATATTCATTCATTCATTCATTCAATTGTATTTATTGAGCACTTACTGTGTGCAGAGCAGAGCTTCTGAAGTACAAATCGGCAACATATAGAGACGGTCTGCACCCAACAACAGGCTCACAGTAAATACGATTGAATGAATACAGTGCTGGCCCACTTATTTTTTAAGTGCTTAAAAATACCAGAGTTAATATTATTATTATCATCATCATCAATATCATCAAAAGTGGCACAGCAGATGCCCATGAGAAGGTAGTCATGGCTTCTGGCTGGGGTTTATCTGGCTACTAGACTGTCCAAGCTCCTGTGCGGGCAGACTAGACTATAAAATCACTGTGGGCAGGGAACATGTCTACCGATTCTGTAGAGACACTATACCAAGCACTGGGATGGATATGAGCTAATCAGGCTGGACACAGTCCCTGTCCCACATGGGGCTCACAGTCTTCATCCCTATTTAACAGATGAGGGAACTGAGGCACAGAGAAGTGACTTGCCCAAGGTCACCCAACAGCGGACTCACAGTATAGAAGGGGGAGACAGACAACAAAACAAAACATATTAACAAAATAAAATAAATAGAATAAATATGTACAAGTAAAATAAATAGAGTAATAAATATGTACAAATATACATACATATACACAGGATACATATGTACAAACTTATATATATATATATATATATATATACTTAGACTGTGAGCTCCATGTGAGACAGAGATTGGGTCCAACCTGATTATCTCGTGTCTACCCCAGCGCTTAGTACAATGTTTGGCACATAGTAAACATTGAACACATATAAAAAAAGCAGCGTGTACATAGCTTGGGAATGGGACTCTTTGCAGCTCTGGATTTAAGTGACTAACTATCCATCCATCGATCGTATTTATTGAACATTTACTGCGTGCAGAGCATTGCTGTAAGCACTTGAAAGAGTACAATATGTCAAAGTCGGTAGACACGTCCCCGGCTCGCTGTGAGCAAACATTCAGCCAAAAGTCACTCGCCCAAATCTCAAATCTCCCCTGAGCCGCCCTCCCCAAGGAGCAGGAAGCAGCAGCCTGTTGGAGGATTTATTTTATGGTATTTGTTAAGCGCTCACTAAGTGCTAGACACTATACTAAGCACTGGGATGGGTACGAGCTAATCAGGTTGGACACAGTCCCTGTCCCACATGGGGCTCACGGCCTTCATCCCTATTTAACAGATGAGGGAACTGAGGCACGGAGAAGTGACTTGCCCAAGGTCACACAGCAGACAAGTGGCAGAACTGGGATTAGAACCCAGGTCCTTCTGACTCCCGGCCTCGGGCTCTAGCCACTAGGCAACACTGCTTCTCTGTCTCTTTCTCCTTAGTCACAGCCCCCAAAAAAGTGAGTCTTTGCCTATTTCATGTGGTAGGAGAGGAATTAGCATCCCGTTTGGGCGAGGGCTTGCTTTCCAGACTGAGCCCCCTTTTTCCTCTCCTCCTCCCCATCCCCCCGCCCTACCTCCTTCCCCTCCCCACAGCACCTGTATATATGTTTGTGCAGATTTATTACTCTATTTATTTTACTTGTACATATTTACTATTCTATTTATTTTGTTAATGATGTGCATCTAGATTTACTTCTATTTATTCTGATGACTTGTCACCTGTCCACATGTTTTGTTTTGTTGTCTGTCTCCCCCTTCTAGACTGTGAGTCCGTTGTTGAGTAGGGAGCTTCTCTATGTGTTGCCAACTTGTACTTCCCAAGCGCTTAGTATAATGCTCTGCACACAGTAAGCACTTAATAAATACGATTGAATGAATGAACTAGACCAAGACAAGGAAGAGGGTGGAGGGAAAGGGGAGGGGGTGAAGGAGAGAAAAAGAAATAAACCTTCCCTCCCTAATAACCTTCCAACTGGAAAAGAGTTGAGGTTGGATTTTTCCCCCCCGATAGAAAAAAAAAATGGAAATCAGGTTATATAAAAGATGTATGCCTCTGAGTTCACAGAGGCTCTCTTAATGATGCCTCTCTCTCCACACCCATAAAATACCCTAGCTGCCCATCAACGTTAATTCGTTTCAGTGATGAGAGGGTAAAAGAGGCACGTTAAGAAATAAATTCCTCCTCACGACCCTCGCTGAGCTCACCACTGGGTCTCCCTCCTTACATATTTATACTGCATTCCCCTCTCCCGGCGAAGAGCGCTTTAGTGCTTGGAGGGCAGACGAGAGGAGAGGGAGAGACAGAGAGGGAGAGAAAAAGAGAAAGAGAGAGAGAAAAGGAGAGGAGAGGAAGAGAGAGACAAAGGAGGCGAGAAAGGAGAGTAAAGGGGGAGAGAGAGAAAGAGAGAGGAGAGGGAGAGACGGGGGAGAGAACGGGAGAGAGAGAAGGAGAGGGAGAGAGAGACAGCGGGAGAGAGAAAGAGGAGAGAGGAGAGGAGAGAGGGAGAAGAAACAGGGGGGAGAAAGAGGAGAGAGGAGATAGAGGGGGAGAGAAAGGGAGAGGAGAGGGAAAGAGACGGGGGAGAGAAAGAGGGAGAGAGAGAGAAAAAAGAGAGAGGAGAGGAGAGGGAGAAAGTCAGAGTGGGAGTGAAAGAGGGATAAAGAGAAAGGAGAGAGAGAAGGGGAGAGAGGGAGAGAGAAAGAGAGGAGAGGAGGGGGGAAGAGGGATAAAGAGAAAAGGAGAGAGAGAAGGGGGACAGAGGGGGGACAGAGAAAAAGGGGAGAGAGGGGAAAAGAGAAAAAGAGAGAGGAGAGGAGAGGGAAAGGGAGAGAGAAAGACAAAGGGAGAGAGAGAGAGAGAGAGAGAGAGAGAGAGAGAGAGAGGATGGAAGAGGAGAAGCCACTGGAATCTGTCAGCAGAGTCACCAAACTGTGCTGAGGAGGAGGAAGAGGAGGAGGAGGGAGAAGGAGGGAGGAGGAGAGGAGGGGAGGGGAGGGAGGAGAGGGAGGGGAGGGCTCGGAGCGGGAGAAGGGGGAGGGGGCGATCTTGGAAAGCACAAATCCGGCGGGGAAAGCGTGGTCCTTGCGTGAAGGTGAGTCAGTTTACCCCGCAACCTCGCAGCTGGCGCTGGCCACTGGCCGGGCCATCCTGGGAGCCGGTCCGAGGGGGAAGGGCCCGGGAACCCGCCAGGGCCGCCGAAGGGAAGCGAGAACGGGGGGCACCCAGCCTGGCCCCGCTCCCCCGCAGGTAAGGAATCCTCCTTGCCCCCCTCCTTCTCCTCCCCCATCTGGAGAGGATCTTCCCGGGAAGGATCCGGGAAGATTGGAGACTCCAAACTTTGGTCTCTCCTCACTCGCCTCTCGGCTCTGGACCCTAATAATAATAATAATGATAATAATAATAATAGTATTTGCTAAGTGCTTACTATGGGCCAGGCACTGTACTAAGCGCTGGGGGAGACACAAGCAAGTTGAGGCTTTGCGCGGATTAAGGAGGGCATTTATTAAGTGCTTACTATGGGCCAGGCACTGTGCTAAGCACTGAGGGAGACACAAGCAAGTTGGGGCTTTGCGTGGATTAATGAGGGTATTTATTAAGCGCTTACTATGGGCCAGGCACTGTACTAAGCACTGAGGGAGACACAAGCAAGTTGGGGCTTTGCGCGGATTAATGAGGGTATTTATTAAGCGCTTACTATGGGCCAGGCACTGTACTAAGCACTGAGGGAGACACAAGCAAGTTGGGGCTTTGCGCGGATTAATAGGGTATTTATTAAGCGCTTACTATGGGCCAGGCACTCTGCTAAGCGCTGGGGGAGACACAAGCAAGTTGGGGCTTTGCGTGGATTAATGAGGGTATTTTTTAAGCCCTTACTATGGGCCAGGCACTGTGCTAAGCGCTGGGGGAGACACAAGCAAGTTGAGGCTTTGCGCGTAGTAATGGTATTTATTAAGCGTTTACTATGGGCCAGGCACTCTACTAAGCGCTGGGGGAGCTACAAGCAAGTTGAGGCTTTGCGCGGAATAATAAGGGTATTTATTAAGCGCTTACTATGGGCCAGGCACTGTACTAAGCGCTGGGGGTAGATACAAGCAAGTTGAGGCTTTGCGCGGGGGCTTGTGTTTGGGGGCGGGAGCGTGGATTGTCCTCTCCCAAGCACTTAGTCCAGTGCTCCGCACATAGTAAGCGCTCAATAAGTACAATTGACTGTAATGCTCGCCGGGACGGAGAGTGTTTGCCCCTGGTCAGATGGAACTTGGCAGAGCGCTTTGTGCGGAGCTCACTGGGGCGGGCTCTTTGATAACGCCCTCTTTTCCAGGCTCCACCAGCTGGGCTTCCTGGTGGGGGTCTTTTATTTGGGGGGGGGGGGGTCTGGGGAGTTTATCTCCCCTCGTTCTGGGATGGGTCTCCGGGGCCCGAACGGAGAGCTGGGTGTGGATAACAATATTCATAATAATAATGGTATTTGTGAAGCGCTTACTACGTGCCAGGCACTGTACTAAGCGGTAGGTGGTTTCTGGGGCGGCCCAAGAGGCGTTGGAGAAGGTGGGGGGCGCGCTAAAGCGGGGCTCCGGAAGGGAGATCAGCCTGGTTTAGTGGAAAAAGCCGGGTTTGGGAGGCAGAGGTCGTGGGTTCTAATCCCGGCTCCGCCTCTTGTCAGCTGTGTGATTTGGAGCAAGTCACTTCACTTCTCTGTGCCTCAGTTTCCTCCTCTGTCAAATGGGGATGAAGACTGTGAGTCCCGCGTGGGACAACCTGATTACTCTGTAACTAACCCAGTGCTTAGAACAGTGCTTGACACATAGTAAGCTCTTACCAAGTACCACAATTATTATTATTACTATTAGATGTTCCGGGGAAGGTGAGCGCAGGGAGTCGCCTCAACTTTTAGACCCGGAGGAAGAGGGAGAGGAAGAAGCAGAGAGGTACAGTGGTTAGATCCCAGGCCTGGGTGTCAGAAGGTCATGGGTTCTAATCCCCGGCTCTGCCACTTGTCTGCTGGGTGACCTGGGGCCAGTCATTTTACTTCTCCGGGCCTCAGTTCCCTCATCTGTCAAATGGGGATGGAGACTGTGAGCCCTGCTGGGGACAGGGACTGTGTCCAACTCCATTTGCTTGTGTCCTCCCCAGCGCTTAGTACAGTGCCTGGCACCGAGTAACTGCTCAAGAAATATTATAATGATTATTATTACTTCGGGGCTGGAGCTGGGACCGTTCATTCATTCAGTCAGTCAGTCGTATTACTGTGTGCAGAGCACTGTACTGAGCGCTTGGGAAGTCCAAGTCGGCTACATATAGAGACGGTCCCTACCCAATAACGAGCTCACAGGCTAGAAGACACAGTTCACCAGAGACCCCCACCCCCCGGGGGGTGGATGGGGAGGGTGGGGGGTCACCCTGGGTGCTAGGCCAGTTTCTCTCCCTTCTGGCGGATCTCCCCCTCCCCTCCCTCTCGCCCCCATCCTGGTCCCTTCAGGGCGCAATGGGTGATACCCTGGGGCGCACGCCCCCCGGGTGGTCGTCATCAGGGGTCGCGGGGTTCCGACTGGACCCCGTCTCCATCCCTGAAGCCCCCACCCTCCGAGGGAATCCCTGCACGGGGGCACCGTGGGATCCAGTCCCGACAGGGCGAGGGAACGGGAGGAAAGCCGGAGCAGGAGACCCTCGTGGGGAGGGGGTGGGCTGCCTTTTCCAGGGGTGGGGTGGCCTTTCCCTCCAGCCGCCCGTCCTGTCCTCTCCTGCCCTGTCGTGTCCTCTCCTGCCCTCTCTCTCTGCCCCCTGTCCGGTCCTGCCCTGTCCCTATCCGGGAGATGCAGTGGTCGGCCTCACTCCTGGCGTGGGAAGGGAGAAGGGAGAGGGAACGGGAGAGCCGGGAGGAGAGAGGGAAGGAGAGAGGGGAAAGACGGGCTGAGAGAGGGGGAGAGCGGGGAGGAGAGCGGGGAGAATGAGGAGAGTTGGGCTGAGAGAGGGGAAGGGCGGGGAGGAGAGAGGGGAAAGTTGGACTGAGAGGGGGGGAGAGCAGGGAGGAGAGGGGGAGAGGGGAGAGTCGAGCTAAGAGAAGGGGAGAGCGGGAAGGAGAGAGGGGAGAGCAGGGAGGAGAGAAGGGAGAGCGGAAAGGAGAGAGGGGAAAGGGAGAAGGGGAGGGGAGAGTCGGGCTGAGACGGGGGAGAGCGGGAAGGAGAGAGGGGAGAGCGGGGAGGAGAGAGGGGAGAATGGAGAGGAGAGAGGGGAGAGCGAAGAGGGGAGAGAGGAGAGGGGAGAGAGGAGAGGGGAGAGGGAAGAGTGAGGAGGATGGAGGGGAGAGCGGGGAGGAGAGAAGAGAGAGGGGAAGGAGAGAGGGGAGAGCGAGGAGGATGGAGGGGAGAAGGGAGAGTCGAGCTAAGAGAAAGGGAGAGCAGGAAGGAGAGACGGGAGAGCAGGGAGGAGAGAAGGGAGAGCGGAAAGGAGAGAGGGGAAAGGGAGAAGGGGAGGGGAGAGTCGGGCTGAGACGGGGGAGAGCGGGAAGGAGAGAGGGGAGAGCGGGGAGGAGAGAGGGGAGAGCGAAGAGGGGAGAGAGGAGAGGGGAGAGGGAAGAGTGAGGAAGATGGAGGGGAGAGCGGGGAGGAGAGAAGAGAGAGGGGAAGGAGAGAGGGGAGAGCGAGGAGGATGGAGGGGAGAGCCTGGTGGAGAGAGAGGAGAGCGAGGAGGTTGGGAAGAGAGGTGGGAGAGCGGGGAGGACAGAGGGAAAAAAGCCCGGTGGAGAGGGGGGAGAGCGAAGAGGACAGAAAGGGACAGTGGGGAGGTTGTAGAGGAGAGAGCTGGAAGGAGAGAGCGGGGAAGACAGATGGGAGGGCGGGGAGGACAGAGGGAAGAGCGGGGAGGAGAGAGGGGAATGCCGAGGACAGAAGGAGAGATTGGAGGATAGACAGGGAGAACGGGATGAAAGAGCCGGGAAGGCAGATGGGAGAGCGGAGAGGAGAGAGGGAGGATAGAAGGGAGGACAGAGAGGGAGAGTGAGGAGGGAAGAGAGGAGAATTGGGGGGAGAAAAGCGAGAAAAAGAGAAGGGAGAGCGGGGAGGAGAGAGGGAAGGAGAGAGGTGAGAGAAGGGAGGACAGAGAGGGAAAGCGGGAGGAAAGAGAAGGAAGGAGAGAAGGAAGCGGGGGGAGAAAAAGGAGAGCGAGGTGGAGAAAGAGAAGGAAAGAAGGGAGAGGGGAGGACGATGGGGGAGAATTGGGGGAAGGAGAGCGGGAAGGAGACAAGGGAGAACGGGGAGGAGAGAGGGATGGAGAGGGGAGGACAGAGGGAGAGAGGAGATTTGGGGGAAGGAGAGCGGGAAGGAGAGAAGGAAGAGCGGGGAGGAGAGAGGGGCGAGCGAAGCGCTTAGCACAGTGCTCTGCATACAGTAAGCTCTCAATAAATACGATTGAATGAATGAATGAATGAATGAATAAGAAGGACTCTGGCCTGGGCGGGAGGGAGCCAAATCTTGGACTCTCGTGAGCCCCGTCCCTTGCAGAAAAGTCCAGGAGCCCCTCCCCTCGCCCCCCAACCCTGGCCCAGGGGGGACGGCTGCCCGGGGGACGGGGGTCTGGGCGGCGATGGAGCCACGGGGGAGGGGGAAGCCCAGCCGGCAGGACCCAGGAGTCCCGTTCCCCAACCTTGGACGCTCACCTGCGCTCTCTTCCCTCCAGTTCTCTCTCTCTCCCTCTCTTTCTCTCTCTATCCGTCTCGGCCGCTGTCTCTCTCCTCTCTGTCATTCCGTACGTTACTGTCTCTGCTTCTTGCTGACTGCCTCTAGCTGTCTCTCTCTCTGTAACTTCTCTCTGTCTCTCTGTTTCAGTTCTTCCTCTCTGACTCTCTCTTTGTCTGTCTCGGTCTCCATCTCTCTCCCCTCTGTCACCCTATATGTTTCTGTCTCTCTCTGACGCTGTCTCTAGCTGTCTCTGTCTCTCTAACTCCTCTCTGCTTCTCTGTTTCAGTTCTTCCTCTTTGTCTCTTTTTCTCTCTCTGTGTCTCTCTGTCCGTCTCTGTCTCTCTCCTTTCTGTCATCCTATGTTTCTGTCTCTGTCTCTGTAAATCCTGTCTCTCTGTTTCAATTCTTCCTCTTTGTCTCTCTCTTTGTCGCTCTGTCGGTCTCTGTCTCTATCTCTCTCCCCCTGTCATCCTGTTTCTGTCTCTGTCTCTAGCTCTCTCTCTCTCTAAGTCCTCTCTGTCTCTCTGTTTCAGTTCTTCTTTTTCGCTGTTCCAGTCTCTCTTTCTGTCTCTATTTCATTCTCTCTTTATCTGTTTCAGTCTCTGTTTTTGTCCCTGTCTGTTTTAGTCTCTCCTCTGTCTCTGTTTGTCTCACTGCTCTCTCTGCCTTTTTGTCTCTTTCTCCCTTCTCTGCCTCTCTCCTCTCTGCTTTTCCTGTATGCCTCTCTCTCCCTCTGTCTCTGTTTCAATCTCTCCTTATCTCTGTCTCTGCCATTCGTTCATTCAATCGTATTTATTGAGCACTTACTGTGTGCAGAGCACTGTACTAAGCGCTTGGGAAGTACAAGTTGGCAACATAAAGAGACGGTCCCTACCCAACAGTGGGCTGCCATCCTTTCTCTTTCCGTGTTAGCCTCTCTCTCTCCCCCCGACACTCTGTCTCTTTTTCTCTATCTCTCTTGTCTCAATCTTTCGGTCCCTGTCTCTCAGTTTCTCTCCATCTCTTTCTCTCCCTTTTTCCTTTATATGCTATGTCTCTGCCTCTGTGCTTCTGACTGTCTTTGTCTCTCATTCATTCAATCTTATTTATTGAGCACTTACTGTGTGCAGAACACTGTACTAAGCGCTTGGGAGACTACAATATCCTTCCCTCTCTGTCTCTGCCTGTCTCTCTGTTTCTCTCTCTCTCCTGTCTCTCCCGTTTTGTCCCTCTGTTTCTGTCTGCCTCTCTCTCTTCGCCTTTCTCTTTTTCTCTCCCTTTCTCCTTCTCTCTGTGTTATGTCTCTGCCTCTCTACTTCTGACTCTGTTCCTCTCAACATCCCTCTCTGTCTCTCTGTCTCTTTCTCTCTCCTGTCTCTCCCGGTTTGTGTCTCTCTCTCTGTCTGCCTCCCTCTCTTCGTCTCTCTCTCTCTCTCTTTCTCCTTCTCTCTTTGCTATGTCTCTGCCTCTCTGCTTCTGACTCTCTTTATGTCCCTCTCTCATTCATTCATTCAATCGTATTTATTGAGCACTTACTCTGTGCAGAGCACTGTACTAAGCGCTTGGGAGACTACAATATCCTTCCCTCTCTGTCTCTGCCTGTCTCTCAGTTTCTCTCGCCCTCCTCTCCTGTCTCTCCCGTTTTGTTCCTCTGTCTCTGTCTGCCTTCCTCTCTTCGCCTTTCTCTCTTTCTCTCCCTTTCTCCTTCTCTCTATGTTATGTCTCTGCCCCTCTGCTTCTGACTCTCTCTGTCTTTGTTCCTCTCTCCTTCCCTCTCTGTCTCTGTCTCTCCATCTCTCTCTCTGTCTCTCTCTCTCATTCTTCTGTCTCACCCGATGTGTCCCTCTGTCTCTGTCTGCCTCCCTCTCTTCCTCTCTCTATCTCTTTTTCTCCCTTTCTCCTTCTCTCTATGCTATGTCTCTGCCTTTCTGCTTCTGACTCTGTCTTTTTCCCTCTCTCATTCATTCATTCAATCGTATTTATTGAGCACTTACTGTATGCAGAACACTGTACAAAGCATTTGGGAGACTACAATATCCCTCCCTCTCTGTCTCTGCCTGTCTTTCTGTTTCTCTCTCTCTACTGTCTCTACATCTGTCTCTGTCTGCCTCCCTCTCTTCATCTCTCTCCCCTTCTCCCTGACAGATGGACAGATGGACGGACAGATGGACGGACAGACCTTCAGCCCTGGGGAGGAGGCCATCACCCCTCCCTCTTCAGGCTCACACACATGCCCGCACACAACCACACACACACACAACACAGGCCCATACACACACACACACCCTACACACACATACACAGCCCGGGTTCCAAGCCGAACGAGCTCCTTTGGGTCGTCATACTTTAGGTCGAAGGACCAAGTGCTGTCTGTGTGTGTTTCTTGGAGAAACAGCACGGCATAATGGACAGAGCCAGAGTCAGAAGGTCGTGGGTTCGAATCCTGCCTCCGCCCTATGTCCGCTGTGTGACCTGGGGCCGGCCTCTTCTCTTCTCTGGGCCTCAGTTCCCTCCTCTAGAAAATGGGCATGGAGACTGTGAGCCCCACGTGGGACAGGGACTGCGTCCAACTCAATTGGCGTGTATCCACCCCAGCGCTTAGTACAGTGCCTGGTGCATAGTAAGTGCTTAACAAGCTCATTGTGGGCAGGAATGGTCTCTCTTTATGGCTGTATTGTACTTTCCCAAGGGCTTAGTATAGTGCTCTTCATACAGTAAGCACTCAATAAATATGATTGAAGGAATTGAATGAAGTACCACAATTGTTATTATTATTATTATTATTATTATTATTATTATTATTATTGGGCTGTATTTGGCACTTTTAAAGTTCCCAGTTTCCAAAATACCCGCATGCACACACACACACACACACACACACACACACACACACAGAGTAGTCTAGCGCACAGGGACTAGTTTTGACATCCAAAGTCTGTCACACATTCCGTGGCTCCCGCCCAGACGCACACACACACCCGCAAACACATCCCTGCGTTGTGGTTCCAGGCTCATCACATACAAACACACACACACACACACACACACACACACACACACACACACACACACACACACACACACACACACACACACACACACACACACACACACCCCTCCTGGTATCGCAAGCCCATCCCATCAAGTCATGGAAAGTCCAAGCAGCCCAAATCTCCGGATTTAGAGGGATCGAAATCCGAACAGAGAAGAATTAAGGGATTTTTGTTAGTTTGGTCGGTTTAGGGTTTTGGGTTTTTTTAATGGTATTTGTTAAGTGCTTTTTATGTGTCAGGCACTGTACTGAGCTTGGGGTAGATACAAGCAAATCAGGTTGGATACAGTCCCTATCCCATGTGGAGCTCACGGTCTTAATCCCCATTTTCCAGATGAGGGAACTGAGGCCCAGAACATGTAAGGACTTACTATTATTAATTTATTATTGTGGTATTTGTTAAGCACTTACTACGTGCCAAGCACTATTCTGAGTGCTGGGGTAGATACGGGGTAATCAGGTTGCTTCAAATGGGGCTCACAGTCTTTATTCCCATTTTACAGGTGAGGAAATAATAATAATAATAGCATTTATTAAGCGCTTACTATGTGAAAAGCACTGTTCTAAGCGCTGGGGAGCTTACAAGGTGATCAGGTTGTCCCACGTGTGGCTCACAGTCTTAATCCCCATTTTACAGATGAGGTAACTGAGGCCCAGAGAAGTGAAGTGACTTGCCCAAAGTCACACAGCTGACAATTGGCAGAGCCAGGATTCGAACCCCTGACCTCTGACTCCAAAGCCCGGGCTCTTTCCACTGAGCCACGCTGCTTCTCTGTGATGATGATGATGATGATGATGGTATTTGTTAAGCCCTAACTATGTGCCAAGCACTGTTCTAAGCGCTGGGGTAGATACAGGGTAATCAGGTTGTCCTGTATGGGGCTCACAGTCTTCATTCCCATTTTACAGATGAGGAAATGATGATGATGGTATTTGTTAAGCCCTAACTATGTGCCAAGCACTGTTCTAAGCTCTGGGGTAGATACAGGGTACTCAGGTTGTCCAAACTGGGGCTCCCAGTTTTAATCCCCATTTTCCAGATGAGGTAACTGAGGCCCAGAGAAGTGAAGTGGCTTGCCCAGGATCACACAGCAGACAAGTGGCGGAGCCGGGATTAGAACCCACATCCTCTTACTCCCAAGCCTGGGCTCTTTCCACTAAGCTAGTGAAATCCATCGATGGTACTTACTGAGCACTTACTATGTGCAGAGCATTCTACTAAGCGCTTGGGAGAGGGCAGGAGGTGGTAGACCTCCTTCAAGAGAAGCAGTGTGGTTCAGTGGAAAGGGCGTGGGCTTTGGAGTCAGAGGTCATGGGTTCAAATCCCGGCTCTGCCAATTGTCAGCTGTGTGACTGTGGGCAAGTCACTTAACTTCTCTGTGCCTCAGTTACCTCATCTGGAAAATGGGGATGAAGACTGTGAGCCCCATGTGGGACAACCAGATCACCTTGTATCCTCCCCAGCACTTAGAACAGTGCTTTGCACATAGTAAGTGCTTAATAAATGCCATCATTATTATTATTATAATTATTGTAACCCCAATGCTTAGAACAGTGCTTTGCACATAGTAAGCACTTAATAAATGCCATTATTATTATTATTATTAGACAGAGAAGCATTGTGGTGTAGTGAGCCTGGGAGGCTCAACTTGTACTTCCCAGGCGCTTAGTACAGTGCTCTGCACACATTAAGCGCTCAATAAATACAATTGAATGAATGAATGAAGGTCATGGGTTCTGATCCCGGCTCCTCCACTCATCTGCTGGGTGACTTCACGCCTCTGGGCCTCAGTTCCCTCATCTGGAAAATGGGGATGGAGACTGTGAGCCCCACATGGGACAGGGACTGTGTCCGACCTGATTTGCTAGTATCTACCCCAGCGCTTAGAACAGTGCCTGGCACATAGTAAGTGTTTAACAAATACTGTAATTATCCTTACTATCATTATTTTTAGATATGATCACTGCCCATGAGCTTACTCTCATTTTCCCTGTGGATTGGGTAAACTCTTACTATGTGCCAAAGTGCTGTGCTATGCGCTTTTCCAATGGTACTCATTCATTCATTCATTCAATCGTATTTATTGAGCGCTTACTGTGTGCAGAGCACTGGACTAAGCGCTTGGGAAGTACAAGTACAAGAGAAGCAGCATGGCTTAGTGGAAAGAGCACAGGCTTTGGAATCAGAGGTCATGGGTTCAAATCCCAGCTCTGCCAATTGTCAGCTGTGTGACTTTGGGCAAGTCACTTAACTTCTCTGTGCCTCAGTTCCCTCATCTGGAAAATGGGGGTGAAGACTGTGAGCCCCCTGTGGGACAACCTGATCACCTTGCAACCTCCCCAGTGCTGAGAACAGTGCTTTGCACATAGTAAGCACTTAATAAATGCCATTATTATTATTATTATTATAAGTAGGCAACATATAGAGACGGTCGCTACCCAACAATGGGCTCACAGTGAGAAGGACTCGTTAAGCGCTTACTGTGTGTTAAGCACTGTTCTAAGCACTGGGGTAGACACAAGGTAATCAGGTTGGGCACAGTCCCTGTCCCACACGGAGCTCACAATCTTCATCCCCATTTCACCGATGAGCTAACTGAGACACAGAGAAGTGAAGCGACTTGCCCAAGGTCACACAGCAGACGAGTGGCAGAGACGGTATTAGAACCCAAGTCTTTCTGACTGACAGGCCCGTGTGCTATCCACCGGGGCCAAGCTGCTCCTAAGCAGGACCTTCGGGCTCAGAAAGTCACTTCACTTCTCTAGGCCTCACTTATCTCATCTGTAAAATGGGGATGAAGACTGTGAGCCCCATGTGGGACAGGGACTGTGTCCAATCTGATGACCTTGTATCTACCACAGCGCTCAGAACAGTGCTTGGCACACAGGAAGCACTTAGCCTTAATCCTAAAGTCTAGTCTAATCCTTTTAGACTGTGAGCCCACTGTTGGGTAGGGACTGTCTCTATATGTTGCCAATTTGTACTTCCCAAGCGCTTAGTACAGTGCTCTGCACATAGTAAGCGCTCAATAAATATGATTGATGATGATGATAATAATTATTATTATAAAATAATTATAAAATAATAATAATTATTATTATTATAGGCCTCTCTTCTTTGGGTGGGAGGAGGGAGGGCAGACCAGAGTGTCCTAGACTGTGAGCCCCCTTCTAGACTGTGAGCCCGTTGTTGGGTAGGGATTGTCTCTATCTGTTGCCAAATTGTACTTTCCAAGCGCTTAGTCTAGTGCTCTGCACACAGTAAGTGCTCAATAAATATGATTGAATGGAATGAATTGAGAGGCAGGGATGGGCCAGACTGCTCAATAAGATTTAATTTGTGAATTGTTGCTGCTGGGTCTTTGTGTACGCATTTTTTGGGGGTATTTTTGCGTCTGGATCGGTGTGAGGTTGTGAGGTTGTGAGGGGAGGGGGTGTTTTTCGGGGGGTTGTGGGCGTTTTGGAGTGTGAGATAAACTGCACAGTTCTTCCATCTGTGGGATTCAGTGGTGCCAACTGCCAACAGAGAGTTACCTTGGTAAATTGCGACTGTGCCGGTTTGATGGAAAACCGCAGAATCCCAGAGCCAGGGGTCATTTTAGCAGTCAGAACAAAGGGACGGCCTGCCACAAAAAAACTCAAATCGTTTGGAGGCGTTATAGGACATTGGGAAGATCAGCTAGGCTTGTTCATTCATTTGATCATAATTATAATAAAAATTATAATGGCATTTATTAAGCACTTACTATGTGCAAAGCACTGTTCTAAGCACTGGGGAAGCTACAAGGTGATCAGGTTGTCCCACGGTGGGCTCACAGTCTTAATCCCCATTTTACAGATGAGGTAACTGAGGCACAGAGAAGTGAAGTATATATGTACCTGTATATATGTTTGTACATATTTATTACTCTATTTATTTATTTATTTATTTATTTTACTTGTACATATCTATTCTATTTATTTTATTTTGTTAATATGTTTGGTTTTGTTCTCTGTCTCCCACTTCTAGACTGTGAGCCCACTGTTGGGTAGGGACTGTCTCTGTATGTTGCCAACTTGGACTTCCCAAGCACTTAGTACAGTGCTCTGCACACAGTAAGCACTCAATAAATATGATTGATTGATTGATTGATTGATTGATTGAAGTGACTTGCCCAAAGTCACACAGCAACAATTGGCAGAGCAGGGATTTGAACCCATGACCTCTGACTCCAAAGCCCGTGCTATTTCCACTGAGCAAATCGTAACATCATAATGCTAATAATAATAATAATGATGGTATTTGTTAAGCACTTACTATGTGCCAAGCACTGTTCTGAGCACTGGTGTAGAGACAAGTCAATCAGGTTGTCCTACATAGGGCTCACAATCTTAGTCGCCATTTCACAGATGAGGTAACTGAGGCACAGAGAAGTTAAATGATTTGCCCAAAGGCACACAGTAGACAAGTGACGGAGCCGGGATTAGAACCCATGACCTCTGACTCCCAAGCCTGTGCTCTTTCCACTAAGCCACACTGCTTCTCAAAGTGCTTACTATGTGCCAAGCACTGTTCTAAACACTGGGTTAGATACAAGGTAATCAGGTTGTCCTACGTGGGGCTCTTAATCCCCATTTTGCTGATGAGGGAGCTGAGGCACAGAGGAGCTAAGTGACCTGCCTAAAGTCACCCAGCTGACAAGTGGTGGAGGTGGGATTAGAACCCATGACCTCTGACCCCCAAGCCTGTGCTCTTGCCACTAAGCCACACTGCTTTTCTAAAAATACCATAATTATTATTATTATAAGTGCTGTGGGATGGGGCTTGTCCTTTTCACTCTACAAATAAGGACTTTCTGTTTGTCTGGTGTTGCGGGGGGGAAGGGGGAGAATCAATCCATCAGGCTAGGTGGCCCTGCAGGTTTTGTTTTTGCATTATGATTGTATTATTATTATAATTATTATTATTATTATTATGGCATTTATTAAGCGCTTACTATGTGCAAAGCACTGTTCTAAGTGCTGGGGAGTTTACAAGATGATCAGGTTGTCCCATGCGGGGCTCACAGTCTTCATCCCCATTTTCCAGATGAGGGAACTGAGGCCCAGAGAAGTGAAGTGACTTGCCCAAAGTCACACAGCTGACAATTGGCGGAGCCGGAGTTTGAAACCATGACCTCTGATTCCAAAGCCTGGAATCTTTCCACTGAGCCACGCTGCTTGTTAAGCGCTTACTACGTGCCAAGCACTGTTCTAAGTGCTGGGGTAGTACAAGTTAATCAGGTTGGACACAGTCCTTGTCCCTCATAATAATAATAATAATAATAATAATAATGATGATGGTATTTGTTAAGCGCTTACTATGTGCAAAGCACTGTTCTAACTGCTGGGGAGTTTACAAGATGATCAGGTTGTCCCATGGGGGGGCTCACAGTCTTCATCCCCATTTTCCAGATGAGGGAACTGAGGCCCAGAGAAGTGAAGTGACTTGCCCAAAGTCACACAGCTGTCAATTGGCGGAGCCGGAGTTTGAAACCATGACCTCTGATTCCAAAGCCCGGGGTCTTTCCACTGAGCCACGCTGCTTGTTGAGCGCTTACTACCTGCCAAGCACTGTTCTAAGTGCTGGGGTAGTACAAGTTAATCAGGTTAGACACAGTCCTTGTCCCTCATGGGGCTCGCACTCTTAATCCCCATTTTACAGTTGAGGTAACTGGGGCACAGAGAAGTGAAGTGACTTGTCCAAGATCACAAAGCAGTCATGTGGCTGTGACTGTGAGCCCACTGTTGAGTAGGGACTGTCTCTATATGTTGCCAATTTGTACTTCCCAAGCGCTTAGTACAGTGCTCTGCACACAGTAAGCGCTCAATAAATACGATTGATGATGATGTGGCAGAACAGGGATTAGACTCTCAGGCCAGGGCTCTATCCTTTACACCATGCTGCTTCCCAGTTTTCTTTGTGGACAGGGAATGTGGCCATTTATTATTCTATTCTACTCTCCCAAGCGCTTAGTACAGTGCTTTGCACACAGTAAGCACTCAGTAAGTGCAATTGAATGAATGAATGATTTTCTTTTCTTGATGGTGCATGGGGATGGAGCTTGAATCCACAACTGAAAGGCCAATCAATCAGTCGATGGTATTTATTGAGCGTTTACTATGTGCAGATTCATTCATTCAGTCATATTTATTGAGCGCTTACTGTGTGCAGAGCACTGGACTAAGTGCTTGGGAAGTGAAGTCGGCAACATATAGTGACGGTCCCTACCCAACAACGGGCTCACAGTCTAGAAAGGGGAGACAGACAACACAACAGAACAAGTAGCCAGGTGTCAATATAATCGGATAATAATAATGATGGCATTTATTAACTTGCTCCCTTTATTCATCCCCGCTCCCAGCCCCACACCACTTATGTCCACATCCCTCATTCATTTATTTCTATTCATGTCCATCCTCCTCCTCTAGACTGTAAGCTCGTGGCGGGCAGGGAGTGTGTTTGTTATTTTGTTATATTGTATTCCCCCAAGCACTTACTACAGTGCCCTGCACACAGTAAGCGCTCAATAAATACGACTGACTGACTGACTCTATCCACAAGGCCTTTCTGCTTGCCCTGCTCCCAGGAGCTGATCATTGCCCTAAAGCTAAATCTGTGCACACCATTCACCTATTCCATCGTATTTATTGAGTGCTTACTAATAATGATGGTATTTATTAAGCGCTTACTATGTGCCAAGCACTGTTCTAAGCACAGGGGCAGATACAAGGTAATCGGGTTGTCATTCATTCATTCATTCAATCATATTTATTGAGCTCTTACTGTGTGCTGAGCCCGTACTAAGCGCTTGGGAAGTACAAGTCGGCAACATATAGAGACGGTCCCTACCCAACAATGGGTTCACAGTCTAGAAGGCGGAGACAGACAACAAAGCAAATCAGGTGGACAGGTGTCAAGTCATCAGAATAAACAGAAATAAAGCTAGATGCACATCATTAACAAAATAAATGGAATAGTAAATATGTACAAGTAAAATAAATAGAGTAATAAATATGTACAAACATCTATACAGGTGCTGTGGGGAGGGGAAGGAGGTAGGGTGGGGGGGATGGGGAGGGGGAGAGGAAAAAGGGGGCTCAGTGTGGGAAGGCCTCCTGGAGGAGGTGAGCTCTCAGTAGGGCTTTGAAGGGAGGAAGAGAGATAGTTTGGAGGATGTGCGGAGGGATTGGGGGAATTCCAGGCTAAGGGAAGGACGTGGGCCAGGGGTCGACGGTGGGATGGGCGAGAACAAGGTACAGTGAGGAGGTGAGCGGTGGCAGAGGAGCGGAGGGTGCGGGCTGAGCTGGAGAAGGAGAGAAGGGAGGGGAGGTAGGAGGGGGCGAGGGGATGGACAGCCTGGAAGCCCAGGGTGAGGAGTTTTTGCTTGATGCGTAGGTTGACTGGCAGCCACTGGAGATTTTTGAAGAGGGGAGTAACATGCCCAGAGCGTTTCTGCACAGAGATGATCCAGGCAGCAGCGTGAAGTATAGACTGAAGTGGGGAGAGACAGGAGGATGGGAGATCAGAGAGGAGGCCGATGCAGTAATCCAGTCGGGATAGGATGAGAGATTGAACCAGCAAGGTAGCGGTTTGGATGGAGAGGAAAGGGCGGATCTTGGCGATGTTGCGGAGGTGAGACCGGCAGGTTTTGGTGACGGCTTGGATGTGAGGGGTGAACGAGAGAGCAGAGTCGAGGATGACACCAAGGTTGCGGGCTTGTGAGACGGGAAGGATGGTAGTGTCGGCTACAGTAACGGGAAAGTCGGGGAGAGGGCAGGGTTTGGGAGGGAAGATAAGGAGTTCAGTCTTGGACATATACATGGGGCTCACAGTCTTCATCCCCATTTTACAGATGGAGTAACTGAGGCCCAGAGAAGTTAAGTGACTTGCCCAAGGTCACACAGCAGACAAGTGGCAGGGCCGGGATTGGAACACATGTCCTCCCAAGCATGGGCTCTTGCTACTAGGCCATGCACTACACTGAGCGCTTGGGAAGTAGCGTGGCTTAGTGGAAAGAGCCTGGGCTTGGGAGTCAGAGGTCGTGGGTTCAAATCCCGGCTCCACCAATTGTCAGCTGTGTGACTTTGGGCAAGTCACTTGACTTCTCTGGGCCTCAGTTACCTCATCTGGAAAATGGGGATTAAGACTGTGAGCCCCACATGGGACAACCTGATTACCTTGTATCTACCCCAGCACTTAGCACAGTGCTTGGCACCTAGTAAGCGCTTAACAAATGCCATCATTTTTATTATTATTATTGGGAGAGCCCAATACAATAACAGACACGTTCCCTGCCCATCCCCCCAGCTTTAGCTGCTGAGGAAGGTGGTTCCCTTTGCTCCACCAGCCCGAGGAAGGAGGAAAATGATGTCCTCTTCCTGCCGAAAAATGACAAGTAACGTGTTAACTATAAAATTAGGAGTCTACTTTAAATTGTTCAATTGACTCTGTGTCGCTAGTATGAGTCACGGTATATTCTTAGTGAGTGGTTCCGTTTCCAAGCCAAACCGAAGAGAAACAGGCTGAAAATGTGTTAACACAGCAGGGAAAAAGGAAGGCACGCTTTTGGGTTGGGGGAGGTGGGGTGGGCTCCCTGGGAGGTGGAACCTAGGGAAGGGGGCTGTTACTAATTGGAGGCCTCAATCAGCTAATCATCAATCAGTGGTGTTAATTGAGTGATTACTCTGTGCAGAGCGCTCGATGGTTTGTTGTAGTGGAGATTTTTTGTTGCCACAACTGCCTGAGTCAAGCAGTATCTAGCTGGTACAAACGGAAATCAAAGCCCAGAGGGGTTAAGCGATTTGGGTAAAGATGCACAGCACATTACAATTTAGCCCGGGATTTTTCAAGTGCTCTTACTGGGTGCCAGGCAATGTAATAATCAATATTAATAATTATGGTATTGGCTAAGCGCTTACTATGTGCCGAGCACCGTCCCCCTCTCCATCCCCCCCATCTTACCTCGTCATCATCATCATCATCAATCGTATTTATTGAGCGCTTACTATGTGCAGAGCACTGTACTAAGCGCTTGGGAAGTACAAACTGGCAACATGTAGAGACAGTCCCTACCCAACAGTGGGCTCACAGTCTAAAAGGGGGAGACAGAGACCTCCTTCCCTTCCCCACAGCACCTGTATTTATGTATATATGTTTGTACGGATTTATTACTCTATTTATTTATTTACTTATTTATTTTACTCGTACATATCTATTCTATTCATTTTATTTTGTTTGTATGTTTGGTTTTGTTCTCTGTTCTCTGTCTCCCCCTTTTAGACTGTGAGCCCACTGTTGGGTAGGGACTGTCTCTATATGTTGCCAACTTGTACTTCCCAAGCGCTTAGTACAGTGCTCTGCACACAGTAAGCGCTCAATAAATACGATTGATTGATTGATTGATTGATACAAGGTCATCAGGGTGTCCCACGTGGGGCTCACAGTCTTAATCCCCATTTTACAGATGTGGTAACCGAGGCACACAGCAGACAAGTGGCGGAGTAGGGATTAGAACCCACATCCTTTGACTCCCAAGCCCAGGCTCTATCCACTAAGCTACGCACAGCACATAGTAAGTGCTTAACAAATACTATTATTATTATTATTACGATACCATCATTAATAATATTACTGTGCTCTATATCCAGTAAGCGCTCAATAAATTCCATTGATTGATTGGTTAGAGTCCTTTAGATTAGGCGCTCACTGTGGGCAGGAAATGTATTCACCAACTCTGTTATATCGTCCTCTCTGCACATAGCGAAGCAGCCTGGCTTAGTGGAAAGAGCTCTGGCTTAGGAGTCAGAGGATCTGGGTTCTAATCCTGACTCTGCCACTCATCTTCTGTCTGACCTTAGGCAAGCCACTTCACTTCTCTGGCCTCAGTTGCCTCATCTGTAAACTGGGGATGAAGACTGTGAGCCCCACATGGGACAACCTGATTACCTTCTATCTACCCCAGCGATTAAAACAGTGCTTTTTTAAAAATGGCATTTATTATTCATTCATTCAATCGTATTTATTGAGTGCTTGTGTGCAGAGCACTGTACTAAGCACTTGGGAAGTACAGGTTGGCAACATCTAGAGATGGTCCCTACCCAACAAGGGGCTCACAGTCTAGAAGGGGGAGACAGACAACAAAACAGAAGTCACCAGCAGGACCCCAGAGTTGGTGAAAGTGTGAGAGTTTGGAAGGAAAAGGGAGAAACTGGGGGAGGAGGTGTGAATGAATCCCATTGCTGCTGCTCTCCAATGGCTTCCTCCCCACTGCTTTCCATTCATTCATTCTTTCATTCAATCGTATTTATTGAGCGCTTACTGTGTGTAGAGCACTGTACTAGCTTACTTCCCAAGCGCTTAGTACAGTGCTCTGCACATAGTAAGCGCTCAATAAATACGATTGATGATGATGATGATGTACTAAGTGCTTGGGAAGTACAAGTTGGCAACATGTAGAGACGGTCCCTACCCAACAATGGGCTCACAGTCTAGAAGGGGGAGACAGACAACAAAGAAAACATGTGGACAGGTGTCAAGTCATCAGAATAAATAGAAGTAAAGCTAGATGCACATCATTAACAAAATAAATAGACTAGTAAATATTTACTAGTAAAATAAATAGAGTAATAAATCTGTACAAACATATATACAGGTGCTGTGGGGAGGGGAAGGAGGTGGTGGAGGGTGGGGAGGAGGAGAGGAAAAAGGGGGCTCAGTGTGGGAAGGCCTCCTGGAGGAGGTGAGCTCTCAGTAGAGCTTTGAAGGGAAGAAGAGAGCTAGCTTGGCCGATGTGAGGAGGGAGGGCATTCCAGGACAGGGGGAGGACGTGGGTCAGGGGTCGATGGCAGGATGGGCGAGAACAAGGTACAGTTAGGAGGTGAGCGGTGGCAGAGGAGCGGAGGGTGTGGGTTGGGCTGGAGAAGGACAGAAGGGAGGTGAGGTAGGAGGAGGCGAGGGGATGGACAGCCTGGAAGCCCAGGGTGAGGAGTTTTTGCCTGATGCGTAGGTTGATTGGTAGCCACCGGAGATTTTTGAGGAGGGGACTAATATGCCCAGAGTGTTTCTGCACAAAGATGATCCAGGCAGCAGCGTGAAGTATAGACTGAAGTGGGGAAAGACAGGAGAATGGGAGATCAGAGAGGAGGCTGATGCACTTACTATATGCAAAGTACTGTTCTAAGCGCTGGGGAGGTTACAAGGTGCTCAGGGGGCTCACAGTCTTAATCCCAATTTTACAGATGAGGGAAATGAGGTCCAGAGAAGTGAAGTGACTTTCCCAAAGTCACCCAGCTGACAATTGGCGGAGTCAGAATTTGAACCCATGACCTGTGACTCTAAAGCCCATGCTCTTTCCACTGGGCCATTCTGCTTCTCTGTGCTACTATGTGCTTGGCACATAGTAAGCACTTAGCAAATACCATCATTATTATTAGTAGTAGTAATTGCTTCAATAAACTGCCCTGTTTGCTAAGGATTGGGAAAAGCAGAAAGGATTTGAAGAGCAGCGGGTCTGACTTGGCTTCAAGCTTCATTCATTCAGTTATACTTATTGAGCGCTTACTGTGTGCAGAGCACTGTACTAAGCACTTGGGAAGTACAAGTTGGCAACATAAAGAGATGGTCCCTACCCAACAACGGGCTCACAGTCTAGAAGGGGGAGATGGACGACAAAACAAAGCAAGTAGGCAGGTCCTAATGTGTCTGCTTATTGTTGTATTGTCCTCTCCCAAGTGCCAACTACGGTGTGCACACAGTAAGTGCTCACCAAATACAAAAAATAGGAGTGATTGATTGATTTTTAACCCCCTCCTTGAATGTTCCCGGAATGTTCTGGAGATGAAGAGTCAAGAGGGCTGGGATTCCAGTTCAAACAGCAGCCCGCAGCCGAGGCTGGAGGGTAGTCAACGAAATAATCATATTTATTGAGCTTATTGTGTGCAGAGCACTGTTTTAAGCTCTTGGGAGAGTCTAACATAACGGAATTAATAATAATTATGGTATTTGTTAAGCATTTAAATTTTTAAAAAATGATGGTATTTGTTAAGTGCTTACTATGTGCCAAACACTGTTCTAAGTGCTGAATCACTATGTGCCAGGTAATAATAATGATAATAATGGTATTTGTTAAGCACTTACTATGTGCAAAGCACTGTTCTAAACGCTGGGGGGATACAGGGTGGTTGTCCCACTTAGGGCTCACAATCTTAATCCCCATTTTACAGATGAGGTAATTGAGGCACAGAGAAGTTAAGTGACTTGCCCAAAGTCACACAGCCGATAAGTGGCAGAGGCGGGATTAGAACCCATGACCTCTGACTCCCAAGCCCAGGCTCTTTCCACTGAGCCACGCTGCTTCTCTATAATGTTGATATTTGTTAAGCGCTTTCTATGTGCCAAGCATTGTTCTAAGCGCTGGGGTAGATACAAGGTGATCAGGTTGTCCCATGTGGGGCTCACAGTCTTCATCCCCATTTTACAGATGAGGGAACTGAGGCCCAGAGAAGTGAAGTGACTTGCCCAAAGTCACACAGCTGACAAGTGGTGGAGCCGGGATTTGAACCCATGACCTCTGACTCCAAAGCCCGGGCTCTTTCCACTGAGCCATGCTGCTTCTCTGTACTAAGGTACTGTACTAAGCACTTCGGGGGGGGACGGGGGAATGCATTCAAGTCGGATGGTACACAGTCCCTGTCCCACGTGGGGCTCACAGTCTTAATTCCCATTTTACAGATGAGGGAACTGAAGCCCAGAGAAGCCAAGTGATTTGTCCAACGTCACACAGCAGGCAAGTGGCAGAGGCAGGATTAGAATCTAGGTCCTTCATTCATTCAATCATATTTATTGAGTGCTTGCTGTGTGCAAAGCTCTGTACTATCCCCCCATCTCCATCCCCCCATCTTACCTCCTTCCCTTCCCCACAGCACCTGTATATATGTATATATGGTTGTACATATTTATTACTCTATTTATTTATTTATTTATTTATTTATTTATTTATTTTACTTGTACATTTCTATCCTATTTATTTTATTTTGTTGGTATGTTTGGTTCTGTTCTCTGTCTCCCCCTTTTAGACTGTGAGCCCACCGTTGGGTAGGGACTGTCTCTATGTGTTGCCAATTTGTACTTCCCAAGCACTTAGTACAGTGCTCTGCACATAGTAAGCGCTCAATAAATACGATTGATTGATTGATTACTAAGCACTTGGGAGGAGAGTACAGTACAACAATAAACAGACACATTCCCTACCCACAGTGAGCTGACAGTCTAGAAGGGGAGACAGACATTAGTAAGACCCCCTGTAAGCCCCACGGAGCTGGGGTCTATGCTGATCGGGGATTTTCATTTTCTCTCTCTCCTTCCCTTCCCCTTCCACCCACCCCCTAAACGTTGCAATTTGCTTTAGAGAAGCGACATGGCTTAGTGGCTAGAGCCCGGGCCTGGGAATCAGAAGGTCACGGGTTCTAATTCCGGCTCCGCCGCTTGTCTGCTGTGTGACCTTAGGCAAGTCACTTCACTTCTCTGGGCCTCAGTTCCATCATCTGTGAAATGTGGATTGAGACTGTGAGTCCCATGTGGGACAGGGACTGCGTCCAACCTGATTTGCTGTTATAATAATAATAATAGTGATGGCATTTATTAAGCGCTTACTATGTGCAAAGCACTGTTCTAAGCGCTGAGGAGGTTACAAGGAGATCAGGAGATCTCCCCCTTCTAGACTGTGAGCCCGCTGTTGGGTATGGACTGTCTCTATGTGTTGCCGACTTGTACTTCCCAAGCGTTTAGTACAGTGCTCTGCACACAGTAAGCGCTCAATAAATACGATTGATTGATTGATTGATTGATCAGGTTGTCCCACGGGGGGCTCTCAGTCTTAAATCCCCATTTTACAGATGAGGGAACTGAGGCACAGAGCAGTTAAGTGGCTTGCCCAAAGTCACACAGCTGACAATTGGCAGAGCCGGGATTCAAACCCATGACCCCTGACTCCAAAGCCCGGGCTCTTTCCGCTGAGCCATGCTGCTTCTGTTATCCACCCCAGCGCTTAGTACAGTGCTTGGCACATAGTAATAGCTTAAAAAATACCACAGTTATTATTATTATTATCTTTGTCTTGGGACAAAGCTGTTTGCCCGAATGTAAATTCTCTCTACAGACCATCTTCTGGGGGATTTGTGAATCCTAAAATAATAGGATTAGAGGTCTCTAGAGATCATCTCACATCTGGGACTGTCTCTATATGTTGCCAGTTTGTACTTCCCAAGTGCTTAGTACAGTGCTCTGCACACAGTAAGTGCTCAATAAATACGATGATGATGATGATCTTTCTTCTCAATCTATGGAAATTTATGCACCTAGACCCTTCATCTTCGCTCCTCATCTTCAGGATCTCCGGGGAAAGCCCTTTCTCAATCAATCACTGTGGGCAATCAATCACATTTATCCCTGGAATGCCCTCCCTCCTCAAATCCAACAGACAATGACTCTCCCCCTTTCAAAGCCTTATTGAAGGCCCTTCTCATCATCAATCGTATTTATTGAGCACTTACTGTGTACAGAGCACTGTACTAAGCGCTTGGGAAGTACAAGTTGGCAACATATAGAGACAGTCTCTACCCGATAGTGGGCTCACAGTCTAAAAGGGGGAGACAGAGAACAAAACCAAACATACTAACAAAATAAAATAAATAGAATAGATATGTACAAGTAAAATAAATAAATAGAGTAATAAATATGTACAAATATACATATATACATATTTACATGTATACATATATACATATATATACACATATATCTCCTCCAAGAGGCCTTCCCTGACTCATTTCCTCTTTTCCCACTCCCTCCTGGGTTGTCCTGATTTGCTCCCTTTATTCTCCGCCCCCGAAGCAGTTATGCACATATCTATAATTTCTTTATTTCTATTAATGTCTGTGTCCCCCTCTAGACTGTAAATTCACTGTGGGCAGGGAATGCTTCTGGTATATCGTTGTGTTGTAGTCTCCCAAACGCTTAGTCCAGTGTTCTGCACACTGTAAACACTCAAAAAATACAATTAATTTATCGGCTGGACACTTTCGGAAGCAGCGTGGCTCAGTGGAAAGAGCCCGGGCTTTGGAGTCAGAGGTCATGGGTTCAAATCCCCACTCCGCCAATCGTCAGCTGTGTGACTTTGGGCAAGTCACTTAACTTCTTTGTGCCTCAGTTACCTCATCTGTAAATGGGAATTAAGACTGTGAGCCCCCCATGGGACAACCTGATCACCTTGTAACCTCCCCAGCACTTAGAACAGTGCTTTGCACATAGTAAGTGCTTCATTCATTCATTCATTCAATCGTTTTTATTGAGTGCTTACTGTGTGCAGAGTACTGTACTAAGCGCTTGGTGAGTATAATTTGGCAACATATAGAGATGGTCCCTACCCAACAGTGGGCTCACAGTCTAGAAGGGGGAGACAGAGAAAAAAACAAAACATATTAACAGAATAAAATAAATAGAATAAATATGTACAAGTAAAATAAATAAATAAATAAACGCCATAATAATTATTATTAATTATTATTATTATTAGAACAAATCCTAAGTGCTTAAGAGAGTATAAGAAAGTTGGTAGACACATTCCCATCTATCAGTTAATCATATTATTGAGTGCTTTCAGTGCAGAGCACTTTGCTAAGCGCTTGGAATAGTACAATATAAGAGAGTCAATAGACATATTCCAATAAATCAATCAATTGTATGTTTTGAGCGCTTACTATGTGCAGAACACCGTACCAAGCGCTTGGGAGAGTACAATAAGAACAGATTTAGTAGACATGTTCCCGGACCTGGGAGACTGAAGGACCTGGGTTCTAATCCCCGCTCCACCACTTGTCTGCTGTGTGACCTTGGCCAAGTCACTTAACTTCTATGGGCCTCCATTTCTTCACCAGTAAAATGGGGATTAAGACTGTGAGCACCTCATGGGGCAGGGGCTATTTCCAACCTGATTAGCTCGTATCTACCCCAGCACTTAGTACAGTGCCTGATATATAGTAAGTGCTTAACAAATACCATCAAAAAAAAAAAAGTTTACAGTCTAGAGTGGGAAACAATTTGTAAGGTCATTGTGGGGAGGAAAAGTTTCTGCTCAATCTGTTGTACTTTCCCAAGTGCTTAGAACAGTGCTCTGCACGTAGTAAACTCTCCACAAATACCATCGATTTCTGCATATCAGGGTTTAGTAACTATTATGAATAACCTATCAATCAATCAGTGGTATTCACTCATTCAATTGCATTTATTGAGCGCTTAGCAGGCGCTTACCAAGCACTTGGAAAGTACAATTTGGCAACAAATAATCAATCAATCGTATTTATTGAACGCTTACTGTGTGCAGAGCACTGTACTAAGCACTTGGGAAGTACAAGTTGGCAACATATAGAGACAGTCCCTACCCAACAGCGGGCTCACAGTCTAAAAGGGGGAGACAGAGAACAAAACCATACATACTAACAAAATAAAATGAATAGAATAGATATGTACAAGTAAAATAAATAAATAAATAAATAAATAGAGTAATAAATATGTACAAGCATATATCCATATATACAGGTGCTGTGGGGAAGGGAAGGAGGTAAGATGCGGGGGGTGGAAAGGGGGACAAATAGAGACAATCCCTACCCGACAACGGGCTCATAGTCTAGAAGGGGGAAACAGACAACAAAATAAAATAGAGCAAGTAGACAGGCATCAATAGCGTCAATATAAATGAATAGAATTATAGATATATACACATCATTAATAAAATAAATAGAATAATACAATAATAAATATGTACCTATATACACAAGTGCGAAGAAAGGGGTAGAGCAGAGGGAGGGAACAGGAGCGATGGGGAGTGGAGGAGGAGCAGAGGAAAAGGGGGGCTCAGTCTGGGAAGGCCTCCTGGAGGAGGTGAGCTTTCAGTAGGGCTTTGAAGGGGGAAATTTATTGAGATTTATTTATTGAGAGCTTACTGTGTACAGAACACTGGACTAATAACTTGGAGAGTCCAATAAAAGCACTATCCCAATGATGTCCTGTCCTGATGTAAACTATAAACTCTGGCGCTCTTGGAATTGGTTTCCTTCTATGCAGAGGGAATGGATAAATAAACCAGTCCGTAGATCTGGAAGGTCTATTAAACTGTCAAAGTGAGGAATCAAGCGCAGGTCGATATTGTCACTGAAAGATTATTTACAACAATTTGGCAAGTTTTTCCTCTATACTTCTTTAAGCAGGGAGAAGGAGGCTAGCCCCTACCTAGTAGTTGCTGAGGATTCGTATTCCCCTAGTTCCAAAATGCTCGGATAATGGTATTTGTTAAGCGCTTACTATGTGCAAAGCACCGTTCTAAGCACTGGGGGATACATGATGATCAGGTTGTCCCACGTGGGGCTCGCAGTCTTAATCTCCATTTTACAGAGGAGGGAACTGAGGCACAGAGAAGTTAAGTGACTTGCCCAAAGTCACCCAGCTGACAATTGGCGGAGCCAGAATTTTGAACCCATGACCTCTGACTCCAAAGCCCGGGCTCTTTCCACTGATCCACACTGCTTCTCAGATTCTGGATATGTGATGGGAAAATTAACTCCAACAAGGTTTTATGCAAGGTCTGGTGGAAAGATCGCTGGCCTGGGAATCAGGGGACCTGGTCTCCCCAATGACAATAATCAGAACAACAGTGATGAATCAATCAATGGCATTTATTGAGCGCTTACTATGTGCAGAAAACGGTCCTTGGCAGAGACCAATATGTGCAGAAAACAGTACTAAGTCCTTGGCAGAGACCAATACAACAGAATTAACAGACAGGTTTCTGGCCCAGAATGAATTTCCAGTCTAGAGGGGGACTTACGGTCTAGAGGATAAGAGTAATAATTTAATTATTACTGTAATTTCTTAATTTCTATTAATATCTGTGTCCCCCTCTAGATTGTAAATTCACTGTGGGCAGGGAATGCTTCTGGTATATTGTTGTGTTGTATTCTAAATCAATCGTATTTATTCAATTACATTTATTCAATCGTATTCATTGAGCACTTACTGTGTGCAGAGCACTGTACTAAGCGCTTGGAAAATACAATTCGGCAACAGATAGAGACAATCCCTACCCAACAACGGGCTCACGGTCTAGAAGGGGGAGACAGACAACAAAACAAAACAAGTAGATAGATAGTAGATAATGATACTGATATTTGTAAAGTGCTTACTAAGTCCCA